>NW_006399861.1:11243501-11275437 GCF_000299155.1 Elephantulus edwardii
TTGGGGACCTCTCTAAAGTACTGAAGAGCAACAATGTGTCTCTGGAGACTAAGGTGCATTTGGTACAGGCCATGGTCTTTGCAATCACTTATTATGCGTCAGAGAGCTGGACAATGACCAGGGAGGACAGAAGGAGAATTGATGCTTTTGAGCTTTGGTGTTGGAGAAGAGTGCTGAGAGTACCATGGACTGCTCAGAAAACAAACAGATTCATTCTGGAGAGGGTTAAACTGGGCTGCTCCTTGGAGGCAAGGATTCTGAGACTTCGTCTGACATAGTTTGGACATGTTGTAAGGAGGTTCTGGTCCTTGGAGAAGGACATCATGCTTGGGAAGGTGGAGGGTAGGCACAGGAGGGGAAAACCCTCTGGGAGGTGGATTGATTCGGTGACTGGGGCAATCAGGATGAGTGTGTCGGAGACAATAAGATTGGTACAGGACAGAGTTTAGAGTTGTTGTACATAGGGTTGCTATAAGTCGCAAGCGACTTGACGGCACATAACAACATCCCCAAAGGGCTGGACCTCCCACCCGAAAAGAAGTATGGAGGAGAGAGGCCATTTGCTTATGAGGTGAAGCTCTCTATTTAGCCTCCTTCCCTGGATGGTCTTGGGGCTGGAGTCAGGGCCAATGAGATGATGCTGCAGAGAGTTCAGAGTTTAGTGGCTCGGTCTCATTCTGGTCCCTTTTCTGTGACATCACTTGTGGCCCTAAAGAGTCCACTGCTTTTTACACCACTCATGTGCCCAATGTACTATTTTTATGTATTTCAGTACCTGCTTCCTGGCTGTAATGTAGTTTTTGCCTCTCCAAATTACTGGTTCTAATCCTACCAGTTAGAATATGTTATAACATCAGAGTGATACAAAGAGCTATTCTGAATTATATAATACATTGCTGTGTGTTTTAGAATTTGTTTTATATACAGCAGAAACTCCACTGATGCTAAGTAGATTCCAATACACAGTGACCCTATGTGACAGTAGACCTACCCCATGAAAGTTACAAGGCTATACATCTTTATGGAAACAGACAGCCACTTCTTTGGAGTGGTTTGTGAGTTCTAATTTCATTCTTCTCAATTAGCAGCGAAGCTAACCATGGCACTCCCAGGGCATATACAGCAGTACATACACCAGTTCAGTGATTTTTGTGTGTGCCAGGCAGTGATACTCATTGCGATCTTTGAGTTGTACAACCATTCTCATCATCTTTTTCTAAATTCTTTGTCCCCAGTTATCATAAACTGTCTCCTTATGTAGTTTTTATATGTTTGTATTTTGATCTTTTATCTTGCTGAATTGGTCAACTATGTCCAGTAGTTTTCTTGCTGAGTCTTTAGGGTTTTCTAAGTATACTATCATCTGCATAGAGTGATAATTTTTCCTCCTCTTTGCCAATTTGGATATCTCTTATTTCTTTCCGTTGTCTTATTGATATCACGAAGACTTCCAATACAGTACTGAATAGGAGAGGTGATAGTGGGCATCCTTGCTTAGTTCCTCTTCTCAAAAGGAACTTGAATCTCTCTCCACTGTGAACAATGTTGGCTCTTGGGTTTGCATATATACTTTTTACTATGTTGAAGAAATTCCCCTTTAATCCTATTTTGTTGAGTGTTTTAATCAGGAAAGGGTGTTGGATTTTGTCAAAGGCCTTTTCTGCATCAACTGATAGGATCATGTGGTTCTTGTTCTTTGCTTTGTTAATGTGATGAATTACATTGATTTTTTTTTTCTTATGTTGAACCATCCTTGAATACCTGTTATGAATCCCACTTGGTCATGGTGAATTCTCTTTTGGATGTATTGTTGGATTCTGGTGGGCAGAATTTTATTCAGGATTTTTGCATCTATGTTCATGAAAGATATTGGCTTATAGTTTTCTATTTTGATGGTGTCTTTACTTGGCTTTGGCATCAAGGATTTGTTTGCTTAGAATGAGTCTGGTAGAATTTAATAGTTTTATATTTTCTGAAATAGTTTATGTAGAATTGGTGACAGTTCTGTGAATGTTTGCTAAATTCACTGGTAAACCCATCTCGTCCAGGACTTTTTTTGACTGGAAGTTGTTCTATTACCTTTTCAATTTCTTCTTTTGTAATGGGGCTGTTCAGGTGGTCAGATTTGGTTTGTGTCAGTTTAGGTAGTTAGTGAATGCCTAAGTATTTGTTCATTTCCTCTAGGTTTTCATATTAGTTTAAGTATAGTTTTTTTAATAATATTCCATTGTTAGCCTTTTTATTTTAGTTGGTTCTGTTGTGATGTTGCCCATTTCATGTTTTATAAGGGTTATTTGTGTCTTTTCCTTTGTAGTTTTACTAGTGGTTTTTCGATTTTATTGAGCTTTTCAAACAAACAATTGCTAGTTTTGTTGATGGTTTCAATTGTTTTCCGTTTTTCTATTTATTTCTGTTCTAAATTTGAGAATTTCAGTTTTTTTAGAGGGTGTCAGGTTTTCTTGCTGTTCTTTTTCAGTTTATTGGAGATGTTGGGTTAGAAAGTCTATGCTCATTTTTCTCTACCTTTTCGTATGTTTGGTTTTTGGTATAAATTGACCTCTAATTACTGTTTTGTCTGTTTCCCAGCAGTTTTGTTAAGTGGTATTTTCATTGTCATTTGTTTTAAGAAACTTTTTAATTTCATTTTTTATTTCTTGTAGTACCCACTCATGTCCAAGCAAGGTGTTATTCAGCTTCCCAATATATGGTTTTTTCTCCTTTATCCTCTTGTTATTAATTTCTAATTAGCATTGTGATCTGAGAAGGTGCTTTGTATTACTTCTGTGTTTTTTAATTTACTGATGCTTGCCTTGTGACCTAAAATGTGATTTGTTCTGGTGAGCGTTTCATGCACATTGTAGAAGAGGTGTATTGTGCTTTTTTGGGGGGTGTATTAGCCTATAAATGTCTATGAGATCAAGTGGGTTTATTGTGTGGTTTAATTTTTCAGCCTCTTTGTTGAGTTTCTTTTTGGTTGTTCTATCTTTTCTTGAGAGTGGTGTTTTGAAGACTCCAACTACTATAGTGCTATTGTCTATTTCCTTTTTCAGTTTTGTTAATGTTTGTTTTATATATTTTGTAGGTCTTTCATTTGATGCATATATATTTATTATTGTTATGCCCTCTTCTTCTATTGACCCTTTAATATTTATGTAGTGACCTTCCTTGTCCTTTGTGATGGTTTTTGCATTGAAATTTATTTTATCAGAGATTACTATCACTATTCTTGGTTTTTTCTGGTTGCCATTTGCTTGACATATTTTTTCCCATTCTTTTATTTTTATTCTTTATCTTCCTTTTTCAGGTGTGTCTTTTGTAGACAACATAGTGATGGATTTTGTTTTTTTATCCAATCTGCTACTCTTTTTCTCTTAAGTGGTGCATTTAAACCATTTATATTCAGTGTAATTATTGAGAGCCAAAGTTTTTGCTCCCATTTTTTTGGTGTTGTTGCCAGCTACTTTGGTCCATCCTGCTTTCTGTGGCACTTCTTTAGGAAGTCTCTCAGTGTTTCCTGTAATGCTCATCTTGTTTTTACAGACTCCCTTAAGTTCTGTTTTTCTGTGAATATCTTGATCTCTCCTGCATATTTGATGAACAGTTTTGTTGGGTACAGTATTCTTAGTTGACCATTGTGCTCTTTGAGTGTTTGATATATGCCATTCCACTGTTTTCTTGCTTGCATGGTTTCTGGTGAGAAATTGGCACTTCTAAAGATTAAGTCCTCCACTCACTGGGGAAAAGAACACTTGCCAGTGATGTCTCAGAAAAGGGTCTCTTAATGGAAGTTTATGGAATATACGCCTTATCTTGATGAAATCTGGTTGTTATGTGATGTGGCTATCCATTTGTAATTCACTGTTATCATCATCCATTTTCTCAAAACACTGGTTTTCATCTTACAACTGGGTTTTGAAACCCAGCTCTACCAGTAAATGAGGAATAGATGTGTCCCATATATTACATTAAACTCCTCCCGCCCCATGATTACATACATTTTGTGTACTCTTTCATCTAATGTTCAGTGTGGGATTTCTTTTTCTTTCTCCCCTTCACCAACCTCAACTCTCCTTTCTCTTCCACTCCTCTTTTCTTGTAGGATTTTTATATATATCTTTCTAGCAATCCTTTTTTTTTTTTTACATTAATGGTCATATATAGTATTGGACCTTATAAAATGGGATTAATTCACTCAGCATAATGCTTTCTAGCCTCTCCTATGTATTGTTGTATCTTTTTAAATCATTGCTCCTTATTGCTACACAATATTGCATTGTTTGAATATACCACAGTTTCTCAATCCAGTAATTTTTTGTTTTACACTGAAGCTTTCCCCATGTTCTTATGATTGGGAATAATGCTACCATGAACATCAATATACAAATCTCCATTTGTGTCTTAGTTCTAATTTTCTTGGGGTGTATTTCTAGCAGTGGAATAGGTGAGTCATATGGAATTTCTGTGTTCAGCTTTTTGAGGAAACACCAAACTGTCTTCCAGAGTGGTTATACCATTTTGCAATTCCACCAGCCATGTATGGGAGTACCAATCTCTCCACATCCTTTCTAATAATTATTGCTTGCTGTTCTCTTAAATTTGCCATTGCTTCTGAGGTGAAAGGACAGTTCAAAGTGGTTTTTAGTTCCATCTCTCTTATTGCCAGTAATTTTTTCTAAGTTGCTAGTCATGTGCTTCCCCCCTTTTTATTGGTTTTCATACATTAATTCATATACAGTCTGTTTCATTCATATACATTGTTCACACACTCACTCATATACACTGTATTATATAGAATTAATTACTATTGATCTATACCTATTACTTCTTTTAAAATAATATTTTAATTTTAATCTGGTTTACTAAAGCCACCTCTCCCTCAACCCATCAAATTGTGTTCAGCCCTTTTGATTTTCTGACTCCAGCCCTTTGCACATTTCATTATAATACTTTACTTTACATTCTCAAACTGCCTTGTGAAATCTTCTATTCAGCTCCTTAATTTGTTTTCTTTCCTTTGCTTTGGCTTTGTGGTGCTCTAGTGTAATATTTAGAGTCTCTTCTGATATCCAGTTTGGTCTTTTCTTCTTCCTCTGTCTTTGTAATGACCTTTTGCATTTTTCCTGGTTGAGAGTCTTATTATCCTCCCACAGCTCATCTGGTCTTCATTCATTAGTGTTGAAATTCTCATACCTGTTCTTGAGTTGGTATTGAAATCAGGAAGGATCGACTCAAGATCAAATTCTGATTCCTGTGGATTTGCTTTGACCTTCTTTAATCTGAACTTGAAGAGTAGTTAATGGCCTGTTCCCCAGTCATCACCTGGTCTCGTTTTCACTTTTGATATTGAACTTCTCCAATAATTCCTTTCACAGATGTAATTGTTCTGATTCCTGTGTATCCCATCAGGTGAAATCCATGTATATACCTACTGTTTATGTTCTTATAAAAGGTATTTGCAACGAATAAGAAGGTCAGGGACTGCAGTCTTCAGTATGGATAGAGGCTCAATATCAAGAAAACAAAGATTCTCATCACTGCTCCAATTGGCAGCATCATGATGGATGGAGAAGAGACTGAGATTGTTCACAATTTTAGTTTGCTTGGCTCTACAGTCAACACTCTTGGCACCAGCAGCCATAAAATTAAAAGACGTATTGCGATAGGAAAGTCTGCAGTTAGATACCGCCCTAAAATACTGAAGTGCGACAATGTCAATCTTGAGATTAAAGTATGCCTGATACATGCTATGATCTTTGCAATCACTTGCTATGCATCAGAGAGCTGGACAGTGACTAGGGATGATAGGAGAATTGATGCCTTTGAGCTATAGTGTTGGAGAAGAGTATTGAATGTACCATGGACTGCTAAGAAAATGATCAGGTTTGTCTTGGAGAGGGTGAAGCCAGGCTATTCCTTACAGGCAAGAATTCAGAAGCTTCATCTGATATGCTTTGGACATGTTTCAAGGCAGGACCAGACCCTGGAGAGGGATGTCATGCTCTGGAGGGTGGAGGGACAGCGCAGGAGAGGAAGACCCTCAATGAGATGGATTGATTCAGTGACTGGGGTAATGGGGGATTGGCACAGGGTAGGGCAGAGTTTAGTGCTGTTGTACATAGGGTCACTATGAGTCGCAGGCAACTCGACTGCACATAACAACAAGAACAACACGGAGAATTCTATCATTCTATCCCCCGCTTCATTTCTGTCACCAATTCCATATTTTCCAACTACAGATCCTTCTTCTTGGTTCCCAACTTCTGCTTTCCAGTCACCTATTATTATTAATGCATCTTGGTTACCTGGTCGATTTGTGACAGCAACAGTTTATAGAAATCATCGATTTCCTACTCTTTGGCTCTGATTGTTGGTGCATAAATTTGAATGATAGTGGTATTAACAGATCTACCTTGTATGCATTATGGATATAATCCTGTCACTCACAATATTGTAATTCAAGATGGATCTAGAAATGGCCTTTTTAACTATGAAAGCAATCCCATTTTTTTTTCATCTTTCCCTCTCCAGTATAGTAGATCATATGATCATCTGATTCAGAATATCCCATGCCAATCCATCTCATTTTGCCAATACCTAATATGTCAATATTTATGTGTTCCATTTTCTTAACAATTTCCAGCTTTCCTATTTTCATGCTTCTCACATTCCATGTTCCAATCATTATGTTCTGATTAGGACCATTCCTCCTCCTTTGTGTTTCCAAATTTGAGGGGTCAGCCTGGTGTATGCTCTAAGTGTGCTCTACTGTACATAGGGGTTTCAAACTAGCAGTCAGGAAATCAAAAGACTTTAGGAAAGTCTGCTGTCAAGAACCACTCCCGAGTCCTAAAGAGCAACGATCTCAGTCCAGAAACAAAGATGTACCTGATCCAATCCATGGTCTTCTCAGTTGTTTGCTATGTATCTGAGAGTTGGAATATCCCATGGACTGCCAAAAGAACAAAGAAGTTTATCTTGGAGAAAGTGTAACCAAGGTGCTTCTTGGAAGCAAAGACAATGAAGCTTCATCTCGCTTAATTTGGACATATTGTTAGGAGGGGCCAGTCCTTAGAGATGGGTCATTGTAGGAGAGGAACACTCTTAATTATGTGGATTGACACAATGACTCTAATAGTAGGTTCAAGTATATCAGAAATGGTGAGGATCATGCAAAATAGGGTAGGATTCAGATCTGCTGTCTATAGGGTCACTATGAAATTCTCTTGTTCTCATTTATGTATTTATTTATTGTTTGATATTTAGCTTTCCCCCCTGCTATTTGCTTTGTTTTTTAGCTTATTCTTTTCTCAAGCTGTAGATTTTGAATTTTTTAGATCTTAATTTTTAAAATAGCTATTTATTGCTTTAAATTTCTAGATGTTGTTGTTGTTGTTATGTGCCATCGAGTCGTTTCTGACTCATAGCGACCCTATGCACAACAGCTCTAAACCCTGCTCTATCCTGCACCAACTGCACCGCCTCTGACACACCCATCCCGATTACCCCAGTCACTGAATCAATCCATCTCATAGAGGGTCTTCCCCTCCTGTGCTGTCCCTCCACCCTCCCAAGCATGAGTCCCTTTCCAAGGACCCGTCCCTCCTGGCAACATGTCCAAAGTATGTCAGACGAAGCCCCAGAATCCTTGCCTCCAAGGAGCAGCTTGGTTTAATCCTCTCCAAGATGGATCTGTTTGTTTTCCTGGCAGTCCAGGGTACATTCAGTACCCTTCTCCAGCACCACAGCTCAAAAGCATCCACTCTCCTTCTGTCCTCCCTAGTCATTGTCCAACTCTCTGATGCATAACAAGCGATTGCAAATACCATGGCCTGTATCAGGCGCACCTTAGTCTCCAGAGAGACACTGTTGCTCCTGAGTACTCTAGAGAGGTCCCTAACAGCAGATTTTCCCATCGTGATACGCTTTTTGATTTCCTGACTGCTGGTGCCAAGAGTGTTGACTGTGGAGCCGAGCAAAGTGAAGCTGTGAACACTCTCAATCTCTTCGCCATCCATCCTGACGCTGCCAATTGGTCCAGTGGTGAGAATCTTTGTCTTCTTGACATTGAGCCTCAGTCCATACTGAAGGCTGCAGTCCTTGACCCTTCGCAGCAAGTGCATGAGGTCCTCCTCAGTTTCAGCAAGCAGGGTTGTGTCATCTGCATAACGGAGATTGTTAATAGACCTTCCACCAATCCTGATGCCACAATTCTCCTCATAGAGCCCAGCCTCTTGGATAATCTGCTCTGCATACATGTTGAAAAGGTATGGAGACAGGATGCATCCCTGGCGTATACCCTTCCCAATTTTGAACCATGCAGTGTTACCCTGCTCTGTTCTGACTACTGCCTCTTGGTCCAAGTATAGGTTTCGTATTAGCACAATTAAATGTTCTGGGATTCCCATTCTTCTCAGAGTCAGCCACAGTTTGTTATGATCCACACAGTCAAATGCCTTTGCATAATCAATGAAACACAGATAGACATTCTTCTGGTATTCTCTGCTTTCAGCCAAGATCCATCTAACATCAGCAACAATATCCCTAGTAGCGCGACCCCTTCTAAACCCAGCCTGGACTTCCGGCAGTTCTCTGCTGATGTGCTGTTCTAATCGTTTTTGGATGATCTTCAGCAGAATCTTCCTTGCATGTGAAATCAATGACACTGTTCTGTAGTTTCCACACTCAGTTGGGTCACCTTTCTTTGGAATGGGAACAAATATAGATCTCTTCTAGTCAGTTGGCCAAGTGGTTGTTCTCCAGATTTCTTGGCACAACTTGGTGAGCACATCCAGGGCAACATCTGTTATCTGAAATACTTCAATTGGTATACCATCTATTCCTGGGGCCTTATTTTTTGCTATGTCCTTCAAAGCAGCTTGAACTTCTTCCTTCATCACCATAGGCTCTTGCTCATATGTTATTTCTTTAAATTCCTCTGTATCTGCCAATTCCTTTCTATATAATGACTCCGTATATTCCTTCCATCTTCTTTTAATACTTCCTGGATCATTTAATATTTTGCCCAAAGCATCCTTGATTACAGCAACTCTAGGTTTGAATCTAATTTATATTTTGGATAATGCTTTTACTTGTGTCAAAAGTCCAACAGTAAGTGTGGATAGATAATGAGCATTACATTGGAAGAGATAAAGGAAAGAACTGTTTAAAAGGAATATATCATTAGGCATTATATGTATGACAATCGACTAGTATAAGAGTTGCATTGCTTAGTGGACTAGGGGGAGGGGGAAAAGGAGGAAATTGTGCTGGTACAAATACTCTGTATACTCTTTCTATCTTCTTTTATACTTCCTGGATAATTTAATATTCTGCCCAAACCATCCTTAAATACTGCAAGTTGAGGCTTGAATTTCTTCTTCAATTCCTTCAGCATAAGAAATGGTGAGCGAGTTTGGCCCCTTTTGATTTTCTGACTCTAGTTCATTGCACGTTTCATTATAATACTTTACTTTGTCTAGCTGCACTGCCCTTTGACATCATTTGTTCAGCTCCTTAATATCTTGATTTCTTCCCTCTGCTTTGGCTTCTGTGACTTTAGTGCAATATTCAATCTCTTTTGACATTCATTTTGGTCTTTTCTTTGTCCTCTTTGTACAGACCTTTTGCATCCTTTTCCTGGATGATATTCTTGATATCCTCCCATTACTCATCTAGTCTTCACTCGTTTGTGTTCAAGGCCTCAAACTGTTCCTGAGATGGTTTTGAAGTTCAGATGGGATAGACTCAAGGTGATATTTTGGTTCTGGTGGATTTGCTTTAATTTTCTATAGCTTCATGAACTTGCATATGAATAGTTGATGGTCTGTTCAACAGTCAGCACCTGGCCTAGTTTTCACAGCTGATTTTGAGTTTCTCCTTTCTTTCTACAGATGTAATCAGTCTGATTCCTATGCATACCATCAGTTGAAATCCGTGTGTATTACTTGTGTTTATGTTTCTTATAAAATGTATTTGCAATTAATAAATTGTGGAGTGTGCAAAATTCTTACCATTCTGTCTCCAGCTCATTTCTGTCACCAAGTCCATGTTTTCAACTACTGATTCTTCAGTCCAGTCACCCATTATTATCCCAGAACACTTGATCATGCTAATGTGAAGCCTATAGTTGGACCAGGAGGCAGTCATCAGAACAGAGCAAGGAAACACTGCACGATTCAAAATTGGGAAGGGTGTACACCAGGGATGTGTCCTGTCTCCATACCTTTTCAATCTATATGCAGAACAGATTTTCTGGGAGGCTGGGCTCTATGAGGAGAAATGTGGCATCATGATTGGAGGAAGACTCATCAACAATCTGCCTTATGCAGATGACATAATCTTGTTTGCTGAAACTGAGGAGGACCTGAAACACTTGCTACAGGAGGTCAAGGACTACAGCCTTCAATATGGATTAAGGTTCAATATCAAGAAAACAAAGATTCTCATGAGTGGGATGATTGACAGCATCATGATAGATGGTGAAGAGATTGAGATTATTCACAGCCTTAGTTTGCTTGGCTCCACAGTCAGCACTTTTGGCACTAGTAGCCAGAAAATTAAAAGACCTATTGTGATGGGAAAGTCTGCTGTTAGAGCTGAAGAACAACAATGTCAGAATACAGACTAAGGTACACCTGATACTGGCCATCGTCTTTGCAGTCATTTGCTGTGAATCCGAGAGCTGGACAAGGACTAGGGATGATAAAAGGTGAATTGATGCCTTTGAGCTGTGTTGCTGGTGAAGAGTATTGAATATACCATGGACTGCTAGAAGGACAAATAGATTTGCCCTAGAGAGGGTGAAACCAGGCTGCTCCTTGGAGGCAAGGATTCTGAAGCTTCATCTGACATACTTTGGACATGTTGCAAGGAGGGACCAGTCCTTGGAGAAGGATGTCATGCTTGAGAGGGTAGAGGGACAGCGCAGGAGAGGAAGACGCTTGATGAGATAGATTGATTCAGTGACTGGGGTAATGCGTCAAAGATAGTGAGATTAGCACAGGATAGAGCAGGGTTTAGGGCTCTTGTGCACTGGGTTATGAGTCACAGGTGACTCAATGGCACATAACAACAACAACAACCAGCCAAGGAGGAGGAGGAGTATGTAGCCTGTTTTTCTCGCTCTTGTGTCAGACAGACCTTTGGCAGTAGCAGCCATGGCTAAAGCAGAGGAGCAGAGACATAGTATGAGATGGATCTGGTCCTGGGACAGCTAACCCCTAAGAGCTCAGAGCCTTTGCCCAAGTTTGCTGAAGGCATGTTGAAGGTGGGGCTGGGGCAATATTGACATAACTGAAAACTTTGTACCACTGGTTTAAAGCCACGAGGCTTAGACACGTTGGAAGCTGTCCTGACTCTATACTGCTACTAACCTGAATGACAGCTTTTTTACTTCCCCAATATGGTCTGTCCATTCTGTTTGCCACCACATTGGATTTTGGATGTAGGAAAACAGTAAGATTGGAGCTGGGATGTGTAGAAAGAGGGTGGGAGCATGGGGGACATATCGTATCTTCTGGGAATGGTTTTGTGTTGATGCTGTTGATGGGTACAGTTCCCCTTTGTGAAGTTGGTAAAAGTCAGATATGGCTGTCCACATGTGGCCCTTGTTATTTTTACAACTATTATAGCCCTATTTTTAATGGAAAAATTCTGAAATGTTGATGAAATGAAATCAATCTGACTCTTTTCTTTCCCCCTTCTTCCAGATTTGGAATGGAGAGAAATGGAGGGAGATGATTGCGAGTTTCATTACGGAGGTAGAAACTGCGGGATTTAACAACAGATTGGATTTGGGGGAAAAGAGGGAACGCATAAAGTAAAAAAGTTCTATTTTGAACAATTAGGAGAAATTGCTTCTTAGTAAGAGGGAGGGTTCTGAATTCTTTTTGTTAATAAAAGACATATTATTTGATAATTTATTTTTACTCTGCTTTTGCCATAGATGGTTCAAATGAAGTTCAGGACAATGAATTTCCAACAGGTAAATTATAATCCCAATCTCTCGTCCATCTTGTATTTTATCTTTAGATTCTGTTGAGAATGGGACATTATTAGGCTGGTAGGACACATCAGAATCTCTTGGATAGACTGGTAATGTAGATTGAGAATGCCTAGCTTT
Source organism: Elephantulus edwardii (assembly GCF_000299155.1). Lineage (NCBI taxonomy): Eukaryota > Metazoa > Chordata > Mammalia > Macroscelidea > Macroscelididae > Elephantulus > Elephantulus edwardii. The sequence continues at coordinate 11,255,623 of NW_006399861.1, forward strand.
GCCCTTCATCATCATTGCTATACTGCCAAAATAAATTCCTGAGCACTTGTTAAAAATACAGAATACAATACAGAATAACTAGATGTAACCCCGCATTGATTCTTATAAACAGCTAGAAATAAATAAAAATTTTAAAAATTGAAGATCAACTGCTGTCAAATTGATACTGACTCATAGTTAACCCTCTAATGGGTTTTGGGGAGCTAAAACTCACACAGAAGGAGATTTTCCATTTTTCTACAAAAGAGAGCTGTTGGTGAGTTGTCATCACCAGAGAGGTGCAGCCTTTGGGTTAGCAGTGTAACCCCCTACCAAATAGGCCATCATAAGCTCTCTGAGTCTAAGAAAAGAGATAGTAGACAACAGGGGGAGGGAATGTGCTCCCATTCTCCAATGCTCTGAGTCTCAATAATCACCTAGAGAGTGGCCTGAGTCAGTCAGCTTTACTCCTCAGTAGCCATCAGAATATGGCTGATGTTACCTGTGCACATAGCAATGGTTTGTTTTATCTAAGGCAGCAGGTCACATGGTGCTTTTTTTATTTGAGAAAGGTGCTAGAAAAAAAATTCTAGAGCTCTGAGGAGTTTGTATGTCTTTATTTTGTATACTTAACATTACAGTGTATAAAAATGAGGAGAAACTGTTAAAAAATCCATTATAATTAGAACATGTTATGTATGAGAATTGGAAGTTATCAAAATTAAATGGAATGTACAAAGATTGACATCCCAGGCATTTATAAGCTGACATGGACTGACTGGTATTGGCTGCTTTTAATCAGAGAAATGTATGATCTATTATACCTTGAATGACACATTGAAGAATGGTATTGTGTTCACAGTAAAAAAAAACAAAAACAAAGCAAAAACAGAACATTTCAAGATCTGTACTGAAGTACAGTGATATTATCCATACACAAACAAGGAATACCTGTTAGTAAAACTGTCATTCAAATATACACACCAATGACTAATGCCAAAGATGGAAAAAAAGACTTCTACAATCATATACTCTGCTATACTGAGAATGAACAATAAAGAAAATGGGGTTGCATTTTAATAAAAAAGTCCATTTCCAGATCCATCCTCAAGTACAATGCTGTGAGCAGTAGGTACTATACAAGCATTATTCCACAACTAAGGTCAAAGATGAGGAAATTGATGGCACTAGAGACATAACCACTAATGTCAGATGAATCTTGTCAAAAAGCAAAGAGTTCTAGAGGAATGTCTATTTGTGTTTCATTGACTATGCAAAGACATTTGACTGCGTGGATGGCAATTGTGACTAACCTTGAGGAGATGGGGAATCTATTCACAGTTGATTGTGCTCATGTGAAACCTATAAAATGAACCAGGAAGCAGTCCTTAAAACAGAGCAAGGAAACTGTACATGGTTCACAGTCAGGAAAGGAGTTGTCAGGGATGCATCCTGTAACTTTTCAATTTATATGCATAACCGATCATTCAGAGGAGCTGGGCTTTATAAGGAGGAATGTGGCATCAGGATTGGAGGAAGACTTATTAACAACCTAGGTCTTGCTTGCTGAAACTGAGGAGAACCTGAAGCATGTGCTACAGAAAGTCAAGGACTGTAGTTTTCAATATGAATTAAAGCTCAACGTCAAGAAGACAAAGATTCTCACAACTGGGCCAATTGGCAGCACCATAATAGATGGAGAAGTGATATGTTATTGTTGTTATGTGCCAGCGAGTCGCTTGTACCTTATAGCGACCCTATGTACATCAGCCCTAAACTCTGCTTTGTCCTGTGCCAATCACACTGTCTCTGACACTCCCATCCTGATTATCCCAGTCACTGAATCAGTTCACCTCATAGAGGGCCTTCCCCTCCTGTGCCATCCCTCCACCCTCCCAAGCATGATGTCCTTCTCCAAGGACCGGTCTCTCCTCACAACATGTCCAAAGTATGTTAGATGGAGCCTCAGAATCCTTGCCTCCAAGGAGCCACCCGGTTTAACCCTTTCCAGGACAAATCTGTTTGTTTTCCTAGCAGTCCATGGTATTCTCAATACTTCTCCAGCACCACAGCTCAAAGGCATCAATTCTCCTTCTATCCTCTTTGATCATTGTCCAACTCTCTGATTCAGAACAAGTGATTGTGAAGACCATGGCCTGTATCAAATGCACCTTAGTCTCCAAAGAGACACCATTGCTCTTCAGTACTTTGGAGAGGTTCCTAACAGCAGACTTTCCCATGGCAATGATATAGGTTGTTAATTTCAGCTTGCTCAGCTCCACAATCAACACCGTTGGCTCCAGTAGTTAGGAAACCAAAAGATGAATTGCACTGGGAAAATCTGCTGTCAGGGACCTCTCCAGAGTATTGAGAATCAAAAGTGTCAGTCTAGAGACTAAGATGTGCTTTATTTAGGCCAAGGTCTTCACAATTACTTGCTATGCATTAGAGAACTGGACAGTGATTAAGGATGACAAAAGAAGAATTGATGCCTTTGAATTGTGGTTCCGAGAAGAGTCTTGAACATACCACGGACTGCCAAGAAAACAAATAGGTCTTTCTTGGAGAGGATGAAACCGAGTTTCTCCTTGGATGCTAGGATTTTATAGCTCCGCATATGGGTGTATCGCCAGGGGGGACCAATCCTTGAAGAAGGACATTGTACTTGGAAGAGTGGAGGGATTCTGCAGGATAGGAAGACCTCGGATGAGTTGGGTTAATACAGTAACTGGGGTAATGGGTGCAGGTATGTCAGAGTCAGTGGGACTGGCTCAGGAAAGGGCAGGCTTCAGAGAGGTTGTACATAAGGTTGCAATGAATCACAGGCAACTTGACCTACTGTTGTAATCTGAAATTGGTTGAACAAACAATCCAGATTTATTATTAATAACTGGTAAAAGCGAGCTCTGGTAGACTAGTGGCAAGAAGCTGCACTGTAATCCTGAAGGCATGCAGCTCGAATCCACCAGATTCTCTGCTTAAGAAAGGGGGGCAATCTCCTCCTATGGCAGTTGGATCTTATTTGATGGTACACAACAAGAAAAAAAAAATTGGTAACTGGAATGCTAAAGTTGGGAACAAAGAAGAGAGGAGGATAGTTGAAAACTACAGTCTTGGTGATAGAAATTAGGCTGGATGATCTGTTACACATACATATTTAAAAGGTATGGTCAAACATTCTTCTAAGTCTTGTCTGTCCATCTGCTGTACCAAGGTAACTCATGGTTGCTGTAATACTGAACACTGTGACACTGATGTGTCAAATGTGATAATGGTTACCCAGGTGGACAGTGCTTGGTGGAGCTCCCCGATTAAAACAAGCTTGGAAGCTGGAGGAGCATCCACTTCTGAAATAGCTTGCCGCCAGAAATCCTATGAACTTGGAGAAACGATTCAAGTTATACAGGTGTTCAGGTCTTTCGTTCACAGGGTCTCTATGAGTCATCTACAACTCAACAACACTTAACAACAACAAGATGGAGATAGTATACACACACCTCTCTGGTGTACACCATTCCTGATTTTGAACAATGCATGTTTATTTGCTCTCTTCTGATGACTGCCTCCTGGTCCAAGTATAGGTTTTGCATGAGCACAATCAAATGTTCTGGGATTCCATTCTTCTCTGAGTTAACCATACTTTCTTTGTGATCCATATAGTTAAATGCCTTTGCATAGTCATTGAAACACAGATAGACATTCCTCTGATACTCTGCTTTCAGCCAAGATCCATCTAACATTGACTATAATATCCTTAGTGCCACAGCCTCTTCTAAGCCCAGGCTGCAATTCTTTGTTGATGTGCTGTTCCAGTCGTTTTTGGATAATTTTCAGCAGAATCTTGCTTGCATGTGACGTTAATGACATTGTTGGATCATTTCCACACTCTGTCAGATCACCTTTTTTAAGAATGGGAACAAATATGGATCTCTTCTAGTCAGTTGGGCAGGGGTTGTCCTCTAGATTTCTTGGCACAACTTGATGAGCGTTTCTAGGGCTGTGTCTTTTGAAATATATCAGTTGGCAGGCTATCAATTCCTGGGGCCTTATTTTTTGCCTAATACTGGGGGGGGGGAATCTTGAGTGATCCAGAAAGCAACCCGAAAATATGGAAGGAATACACAAAGTCACTGTACCAAAAGGAATTTGTCAACAATTAAGTATTTCAGGAAGTACCAAATGAACAAGATCTGATGATGATGAAGGAAAAAATTGGAGCAACATGGTAGGTCTTGGCAATAAATAAGGCTTAGGAATTGATGGAATGCCAATTGATACATTTCAGCAAACAAATACAGCCCTGGACATGCTTACCGGCCTGTGCCAAGAAATCGGGACAATGGCTACCTAGTCAACTGATTGGAAGAGATTCATATTTGTTCCCATTCCAACAGGTTATCCAACAGAATGTGGAAATTCTCTAACAGTATCATAAATTTCACATGCAAGTAGAATCATGCTTAAGATCATTCAAAACTGGCTGGAACAGTACAACAACAGAAAACTGCCAGAAAGTAGCTGAATTTTTAAGAGGCTGTATAGTACCAGGGATATTGGTGCTGATGTCAGAAGAATCATGGCAGAAAGCACAAAATACCAGAAGGATGTCTGTGTTTTATTGACTATGCAGAAGGATATGACTATGTGAATCACAATAAATTATGGCTAACATTGTGAAAAATGGGAACCCCAGAACACTAACTTGTGCTTATGTGAAACATACCAAGACAAGCTGTTGTCCAAACAGATCAAAGGAACACATGGTTTAAAATCGAGAGAGGTGTGCACTAGGGCTGTGTCCTTTCTCCATGCCATATCATTTTCTGTATGCTGAACAAATCATTTGAGAAGCTGGACTTTATAAAGAATGTGGCATCAGGATTGGAGGAAGTTTCATCAACAACCTGCATTATACAGATGACACAACATGCTAAAAGTGAGGAGGACTGGAAATGTTTGTCTTAGAATATCAAGGTCTACAGCCATCAATATGGATTATATCTCAACATCAAGAAAATTAAAATCTTTACCACCAGAACAGTAGGCAGCATCATGATAGATGGAAAAATGATTGAAGTTGTCAGTTGTTTCATCTTACTTGGATCCACAATCAACACCATTAGTCCCAGGAGTCAGGAAAACAAGAGATGTATTACACTGGGAAAGTCTGCTGTCAAGGGCCTCTCGAGAATACAAAAGAGTAAGGATGCTAGTTTGAAGACTGATGTGTGCTTGATGCAGGCCATGGTCTTCTCATTACTTGCTATGCATCTGAAAGAGGGACAGTGCCTAAGAATTATAGAAAAAGAATTGATACATTAAGAGAACAAAAAGGTCTGTAAAGGAAAATGTGTAACCAGAGTGCTTCTTAGAGGCAAGGATGGTGAAACTCCCACTCAATTGTTTGGACATGTTGTTTGGAGGAGCCAATACTTGGAGAAGGACTTTATGTTTGGAAAGGTAGAGGGTCAGCATAAATGAGGAAGAATCACAACAAGATGAATTGAAACAGTGACAGTAACAGTGACCTCAGGTATGTCAGAGATGGAAAGGATAGGTCAAGGTTCAGATCGGCTGTTTATATAGTTGCTCTGAGTCACCATTAATTTGATGACACTTAAAAACAACAACAAAAACTTTTGCAGTCTGAAATAGATTAAACATGCAATCAAGATGCATTAATAATAATTAGTGAATGAAATGCAGAAATTGGAAACAACGAAAACTGGTATTTGCAAAATATTGGCTTGGTAACAGAAATGAGGCTGAAGATCAAATGACAGACTTTTGAACAATCAATGATTTATTCATTGCAAATATCTTTTTGAAAAAAAGTCATTCATTCCTTTCATACCATTTTCATCCCGTTTCTCTCGCTTCTCCAGTTTTTATGATCTGGGGAGTTTTAGTTGCTTATTTTGACTGTCGTGTGTGCTATGACACTGGAGTAGAAATTTTTTAAAAACAATTTACTCACTCCATCTTGGCTTTTGTGTTTGAGTTATTTTTTATCTTTTGTTGTATGCATTTTATAATATTTTAGTGAAATGTTACAAAATACAACAAAGAGACCAAGGTGTGCCTGATTCTGGCCATTGTTGTTATATACTGCAGAATCAGAACGGACCCATAGCTGACCCTCCTGAACCTCCTGCCTTCAAGTTGCAGCACAGCTTCCTGCCATTAGGCTACCAGAGCTCCCACCCCAGGCCATGGTCTTTGCAACAATTACTTGCTATGAATCAGAAAGCTGGACAATGACTAGGGATGATGGAAGCAGAATTGATGTCTTTGAGCTGTGGTGCTGGAGAAGAGTATTGAAAATACCATGCACTGCTAAGAAAACAAATAAGTCTGTCCTAGAGAGGATGAGACCAGGCTGCTCCTTGGAGACAGGGATGCTGTAGCTTCATCTGACATACTCTGGGCATGTTACAAGGATGAACTAGTTCTTCGAGGGGGACATCGTGCTTGGGAGGTAGGAGGGACAGACAAAGAGAGGAAGACATCGATGAGATGGATTGACTCAATGACTGGGGTAATGGGGGTAGGAGTGTCAGAGATGATGAGGTTGGCTCAGGATAGAGTAGGGTTCAGAACTGTTGTACATAGCGTCGCCATGAGTTGCAAGCAACTTGATGGCACATAATGACAACAACATAATGAAATGAATCACAATGTCATTTCATATTAGAAAGCAGGATTGTGGGAAGAAAATGAAGTCATTTCCCACTGACCTAACCTTTGAATATTTTATGGGGAAAAAATAAGTTACATACCAAACAAACTAAAAGCCATAAATGGAGATTATATACATGGACTTCACCCAAAAGACTGACTACATCTGTGGAAGAGGCAATAAAGAAGCTCATTATGAGCAGCTGAAATAAGGCCACGGACTGACTGTGCAACAGACTATCAAATACCCTTGTACAGGGTCAAATTGAAAGTGAAGAAAAGTAAAAATCCTTTTGAACCAAAATACAACTTTGAGTGAATCCCAACCAAATTTTAAAACCATCTCAACATATTTGGTGATCAAAGACCAGGCACATTGTGGGATAGTATCAAGGGTATCATCCATGAAAAAATTAATACTTGATTACAAAGAACTGAAAGAAAAGACCAATATGCGTGCCAGACGAGACTCTCAAACTTGCACTGAAACAAAAAGAAGCCACAACAAAGGGGAAAAAATCCTGAAGTAAGAGAGCTAAACAGAAAATTTCAAAAGGCAACTTAAGAAAACAAAGCAAAATATTATAGAAAAATGTACAAAGAGCTGGAGATAGAAACTCAAAAGGGAAGAACACATTTGACATTTCTTAATATGAAAGAACAGAACAACAAACTTAAACCTTGAGTTGCAGTACTACAGTTCTTGTTGTGTACCACTGAGTTAGAACCAACCTATAGCTGGAAGTTAATTGTAAGGGAGGAGATTGTCCATCCTTCTCCCATGGAGCTGCTGATGGATTTGAACTTTGTGTCTTCAGGATTGCAGCACAGCTTCTTGCCACAAGGCTACCAGAGCTTCCTGTACTACAGGATTGTATGGGGGAAGATACTGAATGACACAAGAAGCACCAAAAGAAGATGGAAGGAAGTTAGTCATTGTACAGAAAAGAAATGGTTGACACTGAACCATTTCAGGAAGTAGAATATGATCAATAAAGGTATCATATCATAGTAAAGGAGGAAGTTCAAAGTGCATGGAAGGCATTGGTAAAAGATAAGATCACAGGAATTGATGAACCAGTTCAAATTTCTCAGCAAACAGATAACAGCCCTCCATGAGCTCAGTGATCTCAGCTAACAGATATGGATGACAGAAGTCTGGCCAATTGACTGGAAGCGATCCATATCTTCTTATTCCCCGAAAAGGCAATCCAACAGATGGTAATTACTGAACAATATCATTAATATCACATGCAAGTAAAATCTTGCTGAAGATTACAAAAAAATTACTAGGAATACTTAATATATCAACAGGGAACGGCCAGAAATTCAAGCTGGATTTAAGAGACTGTGCATGTACAAGATATTTCACTATTGGTGTCAGATGGATCTTGGGTGAAAGCAGAGAATACCTCAAAGATGTTTACTTGTATTTTATTGATTATGAAAAGTCATTTGATTGTGTGGATCAAAACAAATTATGATTAGCACTGAGAAGAATGGAAATCCCAGAACAGTTAATCATGCTAATGTGAAATCTCGACCAAGGAGCTGTTGTCCGAACAAAGCAAGGGGAAACTGCATGGTTTAAAATCAAAAAAGTAGTGCATCAGCAATGTATGCTTTCTCCATATCTCTTCAATCTCTTGCTGAACAGATTATTCAAGAAGCTGGACCGTATGAAGAAAAATGTGGCATCAGGATTGGAGGAAGACTCATCAACAACCTTCCTTATGGGGATGACACAACCTTTGCAGAAAATGAAGAAGACTAGAAACATTTGCTGCAGAAGGCCAAAGACTACAGCCTTCAATATGCCTTACATCTCAACTTCAAGAAAACAATCATCATCACTGAACTGATAGGCAACCTCATGAGAGATGGAAGAAAGATTAAAGTTCTCATGGGTTTCATTTTACTTGTATCCACAATCAGCACCCATGTTAATAGCAGCCAAGAAATTAAAAGACATGTTGCATTGGGAAAATCTGCTGTCATGCACTTCTCCAAAGTGCTAAAATGCAATGATTTAAGTTCCATGGTCTTTTCAGTTGCTCCTATGCATCTGAAAGTTGGACAGTGAATGATGAAATCAAAAGAATTGTTGCCTTTGCAGTTTGGATTTACTCACAAAGCTGAACATAGAAATTCCATGTGACTCATCCACTGCTATGAATATGCCTCAAGGAAATTAGAATTGAGACACAAATGGAGATTTGTACACTGGTGTTCAACAGAAGTGTTAGTCACTATCTGAAGAACACGGAAACTGCCCAAATGCCCAATAACAAACAAATGTATAGAGAACTTGTGGTACATTCACACAATGGAATACTATGCAGCACTCAGGGGCACCAATTAAAAACAACAACAACACACAACTATATAACTTGTGAAAAACTGGAGAGTGTTATGCTAAGTGAACTAAGTAAGTCTCAGAAGGACAAATACTACATAGGGCCATTATTGTAAAATTAGAGGGATAACTAGTAAGATGTGGATCAAAGTCCAAGGGGGGCAGGGGAGAGAGCCAGGGCCTGAGGGAAAACACAGGGTTGCAGAGTTTGGTGGGCAGAGGAGGGTGAAGAAGGAATTAGGAAAGATCCAGTGGGGAGCTGAAAAGATGAGGGTGATGGCGGACATAGATCAAGGGTGATTGTATAAAACACAAGGTATGGGAATGACTGTAGGATATACAATGTGAGTGAAGGAATGTGTGAAGCACAATGTATATTTTATATGCAAACCAATATAAAATGAAATGGAAAAAAAAGAATTGATGCTTTTGATTATGGTGTCAGAGAAAAATATTCATTATCCCACGGACTGCCAAAAGAATAAACAAGTCTGTTTTGGAGGAAGTGTAACCAGGATGCTCCTGAGGCAAGGATGGTGAAAGTTGGTCTCACATACATTGAGTATGTTGTCAGGAGAGGCCAGTCCTTGGAAAAGGACATTGTTCTGGGAAAGAGAAGAAGGGTCAGAGAAAGAGAGGAAGATCCTCAGCCAAGTAGATTGGGACAGTGACTGTAACAATGAGCTTGGGTGTATCAGAGATCACCTTGATGGCACCTGACAAGTGCATGCACACCACTCACCTGTCTGTCTGTGTGGTGTACTGTGATGACTTTCATGCTGCTGTGATTTTGGATCCTTTACCAAAAGCATGATCACTCAGGTTTCACCAGAACTCCCAGAATAAGACAGACTGGGAAGCAAGATTAGTGGCCTACTTCTGAAATAATTGACCAGAGAAAACATTATGAATAGCAGCAGAACATTGTCTGAAAATGGTTCTAGAACCGAAGCCACTCAGGCCCCTAAAATGTGACTAGAGAGGAACTGCCTCCTCAAATTCACACATACAGCTGTCAAATTAAAACTGACTCAAACCCTCCAGAGGGTTTTCAGAGGCTATAAATTGCTATCACCTGTTATGCGTCAGCGAGTTGGACCATGACTAAGGAGGATAGAAGGAGAATTGATGCCTTTGAGTTGTGGTGCTGGAGAAAAGTATTGAGGGTGCCATTGACTGCTACGAAAACAAACAGATTCATCCTGGAAAGGGTCAAACCGGGCTGCTCCTTGAAGGCAAGGATTCTAAGGCTCGGTCTACCATACTTTGGACATGTTGCAAGGAGGGGACAGGTCCTTGGAAAGGGACATCATGCTTGGTAGGGTGGAGGGACGGGGCAGAAGGGGAAGGCCCCCTATGAGGTGGATTGATTCAGTGACTGGGGTAATGGGGATGGGTGTATTGGAGATGGTGCGATTGGCACAGGACAGAGCAGGGTTTAGGGCTGTTGTACATAGGGTTGCTATGAGTCGCAAGCGACTTGACGGCACATAACAACAACAACAACATAAATTGCAGAAGACATCTTTCTCCTTTGGAGCCACTGCTGCATTCAAATTGCCAGAGAGACACCACCTTTGGGTTAGCAGTGCAACGTTCTACAATGCCTCCAAAGCTCCATCTCAAAGTAGCGTCAGCCTTAATGTTGCAGCTGGACACCTTCATCTGTTGATGTGGCATGACTCAAGATTATGAAGATACCATCAAATCTCCATTAACAACTAGAATGTGGAATGCACCACATTTGACTTGTGGAACTGGAAATTTTAAAAATATGGTAGTTGTTGTTATGTGCCGTCGAGTTGCCTGCAACTCATAGCAACCCTATGTACAACAGCACTAATATCCTATGCTAATCTCACTATCTCTGACACACCTACTCCATTACCCCAGTCACTGAAACAATCCATCTCATCAAGGGTCTTCCTTTCCTGTGCTGTCCCTCCACCCTCCCAAGCATGACGTCCCTCTCCAGGGTCTGGTCCCGCCTTGCAACATGTCCAAAGTATGTTGGACAAAGCTTCAGAATTCTTGACTCCAAGGAATAGCTTGGCTTCACCCTTTTCAGGACAAACCTGTTCGTTTTCTTTGCAGTCCATTCAATATTCTTCTCCAACACCACAGCTCAAAGGCATCAATTGTCCTTCTATCATCCCTAGTCACTGTCCAGCTCTCTGCTGCATAGCAAATGACTGCAAAGACCATGGCATGTATCAGATGCACCTTAGTCTCCAGACTGACATCATTGCACTTCAGTACTTTAGAGAGGTCTCTAACCGCAGACTTTCCCATCACAATACATCTTTTAATTTCCTGGCTGCTGGTGCCAAGAGTGTTGACTGTGGAGCCAAGCAAACCAAAACTGAACAATCTCTTCCCCATCCATTATGATGCTGCTGGCAGTCGGTGTAGTGATGAGAGTCTTTGTTTTCTTGATATTGAGTCTCTCTCTATCCATACTGAAGCCTGCAGTCTCTGACCTTCCACAGCAAGCACTTCAGGTAGATATGTTAAAATCAGTGGTAGACTTTAGTGACTGGAAATGAGCTTGAACAATCACATATATTGTTCACTATGCTAGGAATGACAGTGAAGAAGGTCTCATTCATGGTTAAAAAGAAGTAAGTGCTGTTGGTAACAGGATAATATCCATAGACAAAAAAGGGGAAGAATAGCTAATATGAATATTTTTAAAATGTTACTGTCGGGTGCCGTCAAGTGGAGTACCACTCATAGTGACTCTGTGAATGACAGATCTGAACCCTGTCCTATCCTGTGCCATCCTAACAATCTCGGACAGATGGATCCGAGCTGAAAGATCCCATTGCTGCAATCCACCTGATTGAGAGTCTTCCTCTTTTTTGCTGTCCCTCCACCTTCCCAAACATCCTGCCCTTCTCCAAGGGGCCTCTTCTGCTAACATGTCCAAAGATTGTAAGATGAAGCTTAATCATCTTTGCCTCCAAGGAACACTCAGGCTGTACCTTCTCCAAGACATATGTGTTCATTTTTTTGGCAACCATGGGATATTCAGTACTCTTTCCAACACTGTGGTTCAAAGGCATTAATTATTCTTCTGTCATCCTTGTTTATTTTCCAGCTCTCAACTGCATAGCAAGTGACTGAAATGACCATAGACTTAATCAGGTGTACCTTAATCCTCAAACTAACATCATTACTCTTCAATAACCACCTACTAAAACCAAAGATTAAAAAACAGGATTTCTACCAGCTTCTGTAGTCTGAAAATTGGTCAAACATGCAGTCATAATGCATTGATAATCATTACTGACTGGAAAGTGAAAGTTGGGAATAAAGAAAGACCAGTAATTGAAACAGGGCCTTTGTGAAAGAAATATGCCAATGATCACGTAATAAAATTTTGCACCACCAACACTTTGTTGTTGTTGTTATGTGCCATCGAGTCACTTGCGACTCATAGCGACGCTATGTACAACAGCCCCAAACTCTGCTCTGTCCTGTGCCAATCACACTGTCTCTGACACTCCCATCCCAATTATCCCAGTCACTGAATCAATCCACCTCATAGAGGGCCTTCCTCTCCTGCGCTGTCCCTCCACCTTCCCAAGCATGATGTCACTCTCTAAGGACCGGTCTCTCCTCACAACATGTCCAAAGTATGTTAGACGGAGCCTCAGAATCCTTGCCTCCAAGGAGCCATCCGGTTTAACCCTTTCCAGGACAAATCTGTTTGTTTTCCTAGCAGTTCATGGTATTCTCAATACTCTTCTCCAGCACCACAGCTCAAAAGCATCAATTCTCCTTCTATCCTCCCTGGTCATTTTCCAACTCTCTGATGCATAACAAGTGATTGTGAAGACCATGGCCTGTATCAGATGCACCTTAGTCTCCAGAGAGACACCATTGCTCTCCAGTACTTTGGAGAGGTCCCTAACAGCAGACTCTCCCATGGCAATGCGCCTTTTAATTTCTGGGCTGCTGATGCCAAGACTGTTGACTGTGGAGCCAAGCAAACTAAAGCTTTGTACAATCTCAATCTCTTCACCATCCATCCTGATGCTGCCAATTGGTCCAGTGGTGAGAATCTTTGTCTTCGATCCTCAGTCCATATTAGAGGCTGCAGTCCTTGACACTCTGCAGCAGGTGCTTCAGGTCCTCTTCAGTTTCAGCAAGCAGGGTTGTGTCATCTGCATAACACAGATTGTTGATAGATTGCCCACCAATCTTGACTCCACATTTCTCCTCATAGAGTTCTGCCTTCCGGATAATCTGTTCTGCATACAGGTTGAAAAGGTAGGGAGGTAGGATGCATCCTGGGCATATGCCCTTCCCAATTGTAAGCCCACACTGCCAACAATTTACTCTTTGTAAATTTTTTTTAATTTATTATTTTATTATTTTTTTTTTTAGATCAAAGCTTTTGGGGGATGAGCCAAAGAGGCTGGTAAAACGAAGTTCAATGATCGTGTCTGGCCAGGGTCATTCACACTTTGCAAACACCAAAAGTGAAAATACTTTTTTAAAAGTAGCATGAACAACTAAAATTGTGGACCTCACCAGATGAATATAGACTCAAACTGACTATATTAATGAAAAGAAATGATGGAGAGTGCATCATTATCACTCAGTACAAGGCCAAAGGCTGACTGATACAGACCCTCAGTTGCTCATATGCAAATTCAAGTTGAAACTGAAGAAAATGAAAACAAGTACATGATCTGTGCATGTCACACCTAAATTTAGAAGCCATCTAAAGAATAGATTTGATGCATTGAACATTAGTGACACAAGACAAGTTGTGGTATGGCATCAGGGACATAAGGAAGTAAAAAGCCAAAGATGAGATAGCAGAAAGAAACCAAAATATATTTCAGAAAAGAAATAAGGTAACATGAAAGGAAGAAGTGATGAACATAGAGAAGCCAAAGTGAATGGAAGCATTGCTATTTTAAGAGAAGTTAACTGAACATTTCTAAGAGTAGCTCAAAAAGACAAAATATAAAGAACTGTGCAAATACTTGGAGTTACAAAGCGAAAAAGTTTCAGCATTTGTCAAGCTGAAAGTACTAAAGGAAAAAAAAATCAATCCTCAGTTTACAATAGTAAATGTTTCTCATGGTAAAATATTGAATTACACTTTCAGTATTTTGCCAAGGAAGCAACAACCAATAACAAAAAATTGGAAAGTTTCACAGAGTCACTGTATCCAAAATAATTGGTTAATGTTCATCCATTTCAGGAAGTAGTTCAAGAGACAAGTGTACTGAAATAAATAACTGCAAGCTGCATTGTAGGCAATGGCAAAAAAAGTGCCACATATATATGAGGTGGCCACTCTATGCCAGGAGATTTCAGACAGTACCTGGCCATCTAACTATAAGAGACCCATGTTTGTACCCATTCCAATGAAAAATATTTTGCTATGACAATTAAATAGGTGAAGCTGTGCATCAACTGAGAATGGCCAGAAGGTCAAGCTGGATTCAGAAGAGAACATGGACTATAGGCCATCCCTGCTGAAGTCAGGAGGATCTTGGATGAAAGCAGAAACTACCAGAAAGTTACTTACCTTTCTTTAGTGCAAAGGCATTCAGCTGTGTGGATCATTACAAATTATGGATAATATTGGAGTGGAAAACGCAGAATACTTAAATTATGCTCACACAGAACCTGTACACAGACCATGAACAGTTGTTTGAACAGAAAAAGGTGAAGTTAAGAAAGGTATATGTGAGGATTGGAGGATCACACCTCACTGACAACCTGTGATACACAGATGATTCAACCTCCTGAAAATGAAGACTGGAAGCACTAACTGATGCAGATAAAAGACTATCGCCTTCAGTATAGATTACACTTCCACATAAAGCAAGAATTGTCATAGCCAGACCGTAGTAAATGCCATGATGCATACAGAAGATTGAGTTTATCAAGGATCTTCTATTTTTCTGGACCCATAGTCAACCATGGGAGCAGTAGTCAAGAAATCAATGTTTGATTCAAGCATATTGACTGGTGAGGACCCTAAAGTGCTAAAGAGCAAGGTGTCAGTTTAGACTAAGGTGTGCCTGACTTAAGCTGTGGTATTTTTAATTACATCATATACATGTGCAAGTTGGAAAATTAATAAGGAATGATTTTGATAACTTCGAATTGTGGTGTTGGTCAAGGATGTTGGATATTCATGGACTGCCCAAAGGACAAATGTATCTTGGAAGATAAGCAGCCAGGATGTTTTTTGGAGATAAGGATGTGAAAATGTGTCTTACCTATTTTGGGTTTGTTACAGGAGGAACCAAATCCTGGAGAAGTACATCAAGTATAAAGAGACAGTGAACAAGAGGAAGACCCTCAAGGAGATGGATTAACTGCAGCAGTGGCTATTATAGTGCCACAGAGATTGTGAGATGAACAGGATCAGGCAGGGTTCTGTTCTGTTGTAATTAGCATTCCATGAGTGAGAATCAGTGACAATATTTACAGTGTGGAAATTGGTAAAGAACCAGGAATGGGTAGGAAATGAAATGGTGGTTTTATACCTTTGAAAGTAGGATTACTATTCTCAGCACTTTATATATTGTTCTAAGGTTTTATCTTGCACTGTATGCTATTGGAAGATTTGTACAAATAGTATTGATTTATTAATAGTCTGCATAAAATTTTTTAATACAGTAAGAATTTAAAGTTACGTTATTGGTGTCATATTTGCAAAACATTTTTTTAAAAGTTATGGTTACTGATACTCCAGGGCTGGTAATAACAAGCTCAGGTAGTATAGTGGTTAAGTACTTGCATGGCTGCTAACCAGAAAGTTGGCATCTTGCCTAATAATGTCTCCCTTTCCATGTTTAACAGTCCTCCAAGTTATTTGCAAATAAAATGTAATATTAACTAGAAAATAATGAATCAGGAATTCCCTTTGGTAGTTTGAGGGAGCCCCTTCTGAGCCCCATAGCATGGGACTAGGACCAAGGAGCTAGTCCAAGAAAATCCAGGAGGGAGAGTCTGAAGGCCTTGAGAGGTGAGGCTGCGTGCCGTCTCCAGGAAAGTTGCTGCTCACTCCAGCCAGTTAGATTTGTGCATGCTGTTGTTAAATTTTTCTGTTTTTCAGGAGAACCAGAAACCCAGATTTTTACATGACATTTTGGTCATTTCTTTAATGTGCCTTTGTCTTTTTTGCTTTTGATGTTGTAGTATCTGTGGTTGGACTCTACTTGAGTTAAACCTGTTTTACCTCTAGGGTCAGGGTCTAGAGTCCTAATCTAGTTTGGTAAGCCAGCTGTGACTGTCTCTTTGACCTCATATAACCTCTGTCCTCTCCCCGCCTCTAAAACTAAGGCCTGGGGACTCCTCCCTGGTGTTGTACTCCACTTCTTTAGCTCGTTCTGACCTCCTGCCATTGGGATGCAGAGTGGGCATTTATATATTCACTTCTTTCCACAGTAGAAAGAAGCCGGCTTCAAGAAATGCTGTCCCTTCTGGGACTAGAGATGTACCAAATCCAGAAACTCAGCCTTCAGGATTCTCTACAGATCAGTTCTGACAGCATGAAGAACTGGGCTCCTCAGGTACCCAAAGACTTGCCTTGGAATTTTCTAAGAAAGCTGCAGGCCCTCAATGCTGAGGCCAGAAACACCACCATGGTGCTGGATGCACTGCAGGATGTGCGGCTTGAGGAGAAAGAGGGCCAGATGGAGGAGGAGGTCCTCTACTGGGGCTCAACCGATGAGGCGGCTGCTGACATCTACTCCTTCTCTGAGCTGCCCACCCCAGACACGCCAGTGAACCCCCTGGACCTCCTCTGTGCCCTTTTGCTTTCCTCAGACAGCTTCTTGCAACAGGACATCATTTTAAAAATGTTCCTCTGCCAGTTTGCACTCCCACTTGTGTTGCCTGACTCAGAAAATCACTACCACATGTTTCTGCTATGGGCCCTAAGGGGCCTGGTGAGGACATGGTGGTCTCAGCCTCTGAGGAGCCCAGGGAGCTTCAGAGAAGATAGCGTCATTCTTTCCAGGATGCCCACCTTTGCATTTGTACGTATGGATGTTAGCAGCAACTCTAAATCGCAGCTTCTCAATGCCATCCTCAGCCCCAGCCACAAGCCACAAGATTGCTTCTGGCATCGAGACCTGAACTTGGGTGCCAGTTCTCGGGAAATTGCAGATGGGCTTGTTGAAATTTCTTGGTTTTTCCCTAGTGGCAGGGAGGACTTGGACATTTTCCCAGAACCTGTAGCTTTCATAAATCTGAGAGGGGATATTGGGTCTCATTGGCTGCAGTTTAAGTTATTGACAGATATCTCTTCAGCTGTGTTTATACTGACTGATAATATCAGTAAAAAAGAGTACAAACTGCTATTTTCTATGAAAGAATCAAACACAAAATACTATTTTATCCTGAGTCCTTACCGAGGGAAGCGAAACACAAACCTTAGATTCCTGAATAAATTGATTCCTGTGCTAAAAATCGACTACTCGCATGTTCTTGTGAAGGTCAGCAGCACAGACAGTGAGAGCTTTGTGAGGAAGCTGCAGTCTATTGTGCGCTGTGTGATGCGGTCCCCCTGCCGGAGAGTGTCCGTGGAGGACATGGCAAATGCAGCCCGCAAGCTGGGCCTCCGAGTGGATGAGGACTGTGAAGAGTGTCAGAAGGCCAAAGAGCGCATGGAGAAAATCACTCGAAAAATCAGAGATCCAGAGGCCTACAAACAGGAGGAGCTGCGACTACAAGGAGAGCCCTGGAGGAAGGTAGCCCAGGTTGAGAAGGAGCTCTGCCGGCTCCAGTGGGCTGGAGACCCTTCGGAGAAGTGCTGGTCTGAACTGAGGGGAAGGTTGCTGGAGCTCCGGGGGCAGCAGAACAGCCTTGATCCCACCTGGGGACTGCAGGAGTTTGTTAGGGGTATCAGCAGTCCCTCGCCATGTGAGAAGCAGTACTTCCTGAGGTGGATGGAGTTTGGCCTGGCTAGGTTGGCCCAGCAGAGGCTGAGGCCTCCTCCAGAGACCCTCTTCAGCCTGAGGGCCAAATACTATGGGACGCTGGATGCCACAGAGCCACTCTGGCCTGATCCTCTGGGGGTGGAGCACTTCCTACGGGAAATGGGGCAGTTCTATGAAGCTGAAAGTTGTCTGGTGGAGGCAGGGAAGCTGCCGGCATGCCAGAGGAGGTTTGCCCACTTCCCAGGTTTGGCCTTGGAACTGCTGCTCCGGGGGCTCCCACTGGAGCTTGTTGATGGGGGCAGCCTGAGTGTCCCCTTGCGCTGGGTCACTGGGCTGCTAAGAGAGCTACACACGCGGCTTGAAAGAAGGTCACGTCTGGTAGTTCTGTCAGCGCTTGGGGTACCAGGCACAGGCAAGTCCACGCTGCTCAATACCATGTTTGGACTGCGGTTTGCCACTGGGAAGGGCAGCAGCCATCGAGGGGCCTTCATGCAGCTTGTGGAGGTGGCCGAGGGTTTTAGCCAGGACCTGGGCTGCGACCACATCCTAGTGATAGACTCAGGAGGGTGGATTGGTGGGGCCTTGACCACAGCAGGGGAGAGGTTTGAGCTAGAGGCCTCCTTGGCCACTTTGATAATGGGGCTGAGCAACGTCACTGTAGTAAGCTTAGCAGAAACAAGGCATGTCCCCTTGGCTCTTCTGCATGCATTCCTGAGGCTTGAGACCACAGGGCACACCCCTAGCTACCAGTTTGTATACCAGAATGTTCATGGCACGTCTGTGCCTAGCACCCAGTTGAGAGATGGGAGACAGTACCTAGAGTCACTAAGTGATGGGGGCCTGACTGTGGCCTGTGGGGAGATGCAAGGGGACAGTGTTCGAGCACTGGCCAACGTGGCCTTTGGTGACCTTGAGAAACAGCACATCTGGCACATTCCTGGCCTGTGGCATGGGGTACCCCCTATGGCTCCTGTTAGCTTGGGATACAGTGAAGCCATTTTTGAATTGAAGAGATGCTTGCTGGAAAACATCAGGAATGGTCTGTCCAGCCAAAACAAGAATATCCAGCAGCTCATTGAGCTGGTGAGGCAACTCTGAGTTCAGGGAGAAGAGAAGCTGAGCTGCAGAGCATCTGCTGTGCAGGGCCTTTGTGAACAGGAGTAAGTTTCCTGGAGAGGTGTGTTCCTGGACTGGGATCCCCAGCCCCAGACTAGGCTTGTCGAGAAAGTGTCTCATACCTGGCCCAACATACAACAAGCCAGAGACCAGGAGCTTGGTGCCTCTTGAACATTGTTCAGAAAAGAAATAATCACTCAGACAAGTACCTTAGGTTTAGCGGAGACACAAAGAGGAGTCTTTCTCTGGCTCAGAGCACCTTCATGGTTCCTTTGAGGCAGGTGTCTTGCACAGCTGACCTCTTCCCTGCAGCCCTGGCTGGTAAGTAGCTTCCTCATTCTCCCTAGACCTTGGCAGTTGAGGACACCCAGGAGAGAGGGGTGAGTGTCATTGTCCTGAGCACTCAAACCAGGACTGGGGCACCATGTAGATTGTGCGTGGCTCTGCAAGCACCAGAGACATTTGAGCAGCATGATCCACCCCAATGGGTGTGTGTCACTGTAGCATGCCAGGCATGGGGAAGCCTTTCCCAATGCTCTCCCTGCTCCCAGAAAGAGTTGCTTGCTCCCTTTGCTTACCAGCCCCACAGCACTTTGTTTATACCTCTATGATGACATTCAACAGAGTATTGTAATTGATCTGTTTACACGTCTGTCCCACCCCTTAGACTGTGAGCTCCTTGAGGGCAAGAGCTGTGCATTACCTTTGTATCCTCAGTGCCTGGCACATTGTAGGCACATAATAAATGTTTGTTGAGTGAAAGAA
>NW_006399861.1:11276332-11299052 GCF_000299155.1 Elephantulus edwardii
ACTTCCTAAACAACATGCCTCTGGAAACTCTGTGAACTTTGATAAATGTTGATAGTTACAGAAAGGCTTCAGGCTTTTTATTCATAGGGTCACTATGAGTTGTGCTCGACTTGATGGCAGTCAACAACAGCAACATTGGTTTGCATACAAAATTCATATACATTGTGTTTCACAGTTCTTCACAGTGTGTTTCCCATACATGTGTTTTGTAAAATTAATCACATTGACCTATGCCCACCATTACCTTGTCTTCTCATGTCTCCACCAGATCTTTCCCATGTCCTTTACTCCCTCCCTCTACCCAACTTATTGTGTGACCTCATGATTTCCCCCCTGGTCATTGTCACCCCTTTACTCCCACTCCTAACCCATGGACTCTCACATTTTACTAGGTTTACTATTTCTACAATAATGGTCTTATGCAATATTTGTCCTTACAAGACTGAGTTCATTCACTCAATATAATGCTCTCCAGTCTCTCCCATGTTATACAGATGTTTTCCCCCCATCGTTGCTACTGAGTGCTGTGTAGTATTTGATCATGTGAATGTACAACAGTTTCTCAATCCACTTGATTGTGGTTGTACATTGGCTGTTTCCATATTCTTGTGATGGTGAATAATGCTGCTGTGAACATTGGGCACAAATTACCATTTGTGTCTCAATTATAATTTCCTTGACACCACTTGACCAACTGACTGAAGAATGCAAAAGGTCATTACAAAGACAGAGGAGGATGAAAAGACCAAGATGGATGTCAGAAGAGGCTCTGAATATTACACTAGAGTGCTGAGAAGCCAAAGCAGAGGGAAGAAATCAAGAAATTAAGGAGCTGAACAGAAGATTTCAAAGGGCAGCTTGGGAAGACAAAGTATTGAGAGTTGCAGGATGCTTTGGGTAGAATATTAAATGAAATAGGAAACATTAAAAGAAGATGGAATGGAGAATACAGAGTCACTGTACCAAAAGGAATTGGCTAACACAGAAGAATTTCATGAAACAATGTATGAGCAAGAGCCTGTGATGATGAATAAGTTGAAGCTGCTCTGAAATAATTAACAAAAAACCAGGCCCCAGGAATTGATAGCATACCAACTGACATAATCCAACAAACAGATGCTGCCCTGGATGTGCTCCTTAAGTTGTTGTGCCAAGAAATCTGGAGGACAACCATCTGGCCAACTGACTGGAAGAAATCCGTATTTGTTCCCATTCCAAAGAAAGGTGGCCCGACAGAGTGCAGTAATTATCAATGTCATTAATATCACATGCAAGCAAGTCTGCTGAAAATGATCCAAAAACAACCGGAATAGCACATCAACAGAGAGCTGCTAGAGGTGCAGACTGGTTTTAGAAGAGGCCACGGTACTAGGGATATTATAGCTAATGTTAGGTGGATCTTGGCTGAAAGCAGAGTACCAGAGGAATGTCTGTTTTTCATTGACTATGCAAAGGCATTTGACAGTGTCCATCACAACAAACTATGGCTAGCTCTGAGAAGAATGGGAATCCTAGAACATTTGATTGTGCTTATGTGAACCTATAAGATCAGGAGGCAGTTGTCGGAACAGAGCAAGGAAACACTGCATGCTTCAGAATTGGGAAAGGTGTATGCCAGGGATGTGTCCTATCTCCATACCTTTTCAATCTATATGTAGAACAGATTACCTGGGAGGCTGGGCTCTATGAGAGAAATATGGTATGAGGATTGGAGGACTCATCAACAAACCAGCACTATGCAGATAACACAAGGCTGCTTACTGACACTGAGGAGGACCTGAAGTGCTTGCTGCAGACGGTTAAGAACTGCTGCCTTCAATATGGATTGAATGAAGCTCAACATCAAGAAAAGAAAAATTCTCACCACTGGCTGATTGGCAGCATCATGATAGACAGTGAAGAGATTGAGATTGTTGCTATCAGTAGACAGGAAATCAAAAGACAAATTGCCCTGAAAGTCTGCTGTTAAGAACCTCTCCAGAGTACTGAAGAGCAGTGATGTCAATCTCAAGACTAAGGTGCAACTGATCTAAGCCATAGCCTTTGCAATTACTTGCTATACGTCAGAAAGTTGGACAATGACTTGCAATGCTAGAAGGAGAATTGATGCCTTTGGACTGGGGTTTGGGAGAAGAGTATTGAATATACCATGGAATGGTAGGAGAACAATTTTGTCCTAGAGAGGGTGAGGCTAGGCTGTTCCTTGGACGCAAGGATTCTGAAGCTTCATCTGATGTACTCTGGGTATGTTGTAAGGAAGAACCAGTTCTTGGAGAGGGACATCATGCTTGAAAGGGTGGAGGGACAGCAAGAGAGAAAGACCCTCGATGAGATGGATTGATTAACTGAGGAGAGTAATGGGGTGGGTGTGTCAGAGAAAATAAGGTTGTACATAGGGTCGCTATGTGTCACAAGTGACTCAACGGCACAATGCTCTCCAGACCCTCCCAAGTTAGGTAGTACTTTACAAAATTATTGCTCCTGCATAATATTCCATCTTGTGTATTATGATTTCTCAATCCATTTGATTGTGGTTGGACCTTTGGGCTGTTTAAATGTTCTTGTGATGGTGAGTAACATGGTTTGCATCTGTCCTATTGCCAGTGATTTTAAGCAAGTCATCATGTGTCTACAGTTGGCCATGCAAATGTCTTCCTCTGTGAAAAATCCTTCTGTTTCTTTTGCCTATTTTGTAACTGGGTTATTAGTCTTTTATCTTGTGAAGGCACTGTGGTAGTCTGTAAACTTGGTATGAGAGACCATTGTCTGAGATGCCTTTGCCAAATATTTTTTTCCCCCAGCCAGTATATTTTATTTTCACTGCACTGAAAAAAGTTTTTATGTGCACAGGGATTTGATCTTCAGAAGGTCCCATTCATCAATTCTATCCTGTCCTGATTGTGTGCTTATCAGCTTCTTTATACCATGGGCTAGGCCTTCTAAGCTTCATCACATTTTGTCATTTACTGGTATTTATCGTTTGGGATTTTACCCCTAGGTCTCTGATCCACCTTAGAGTTGATTTTGTGTATGGTGTGAGATGTGGATTCTGTTTCAGTTTTCTGGAGGTAGCAGTCCAGTTTTGCCAGCACTGTTTGTTGAAGAGGTTGTCATTTCCCCATTTGATAGGTTTTATTTCCTTGTTGAATATCAGTGGACCATAGATGGATGAGTTAATTTCTGGGTCCTCAATTCTGTCCCATTGGTCTGTGTGCCTGTCACTGTACCAGTACCATGCAGTTTTTGTTATTACAGCTGTGTTGTAGGTTTTTTAATCAGGGAATGCTACTCCTTTTACTTCATTGTTTTCAGAACTGCTTTGCTTATTCAAGGTCTCTCTCCTCTCCAAATAAACTAGCCAATTTCCTTTTCTCTTTCAAAATTGAATTTGGTATCTGTATTGGAATTGCATTAAACATGTAGATTGCTTTTGGTAGGATTACCATATTCACTATATTGAGTCACCTTATCCCTGAGCAGGTATCATTTCTCCCTTTATTTAGGTCTTTTATTATATCTCACAGAAATATTTTGTAGTATTCTTTGTAGAGGTCTTTTGTATTTCTAGTTAGGTTTATTCCTAAGTATCTCAATTTTGGTTGTCTATTGTAAATGGTATTGCTTTCTTAATTTCCTTCTCTGTGTCTGTTACTGTGGAGGAATCCCACTGATTTTTGTATAGTGATCCTGTATACTGCCATCCTATTAAACTGTTTCACTAGCTATAACAGTTTTTTGGTTGAGTCCTTGGCATTTTCTATGTACACTATTGTATCATCTACATATTGTAACAATAGAACCATCTCTTCCAATCTAGATGCCTCTTATTTTCTATTGTTGTATTGCCCTAGCAAGTACTTTCAATATCAAATAGGAGTGATAGAAGTGGGCATACCTTTTCACAAGGAGAATGCTGTTAGTCTTACTCCATTGAGAATATATTTGTTGTCTGCCATTGAGTTGGAACCAAATTATTGCTGACCCTCCATTGGGTTTTCAGAGGCAATTAATCATTCAGGAGGAGATGACCCACCCTTCTCCTGTGGATCAGCTGGTGGATTTAAAACAGGTGCCTTTGGTATTTCAGCAGTTTTTTTTTACCACTTGATCACCAGAGCTCCCTAGAGTATGATATTAGCTCTTGATTTTTAATTTATACTTTTTACTATGTTGAGGAAATGCCCTTCTATTCCTGTTTTGCTGAGTGTTTTAATCAGGAAGGGGTGTTGGATTTTGTCAAAGGCCTTTTCTGCATAAACTGCTAGCATTATGTAGTTCTTGTTATTTGCTCTGGGTCTTTTTAATAATTTTTTGCTTTGTTAATGTGATGAATTTTGTTGATTGTTTTTCTTATACTGAACCATCATTGCATGCCTGTTATAAATCCTGCTTGGTAATGATGACCTGTTGGTTATTTGTTTTTTATTTGCTTTTGGAATGTGCTTGCCAGGATTTTGTTAAGGATTTTTGGATGTATATTCATGATACTGGTCTGTAGTTGTTTTTTTTCTTTTTTGGTAATGCCTGTGTCTGGTTTTGGTATTAAGGTTACAATTGCTTTATAGAATGTTTCTGGGAGTGTTCCTTCCTTTTGTAAGTTTTCTAAATAATTTAAATAGAATTGGTTATAGATTTTCACTGAATGTTTGGTAGAATTCAGCCATGAAGCCAACAGATCTAGGACTTTTTTTTGGGGGGGGGGGAGTCTTTTTATGACCTGCTCAAATTCTTCTTGGTCTGTTCAAGTATTCTACTCCTGTCCTTGACAATCTGGATCGGACTTCAGTTTCAAGGAATTTTTCCATTTCCTCTAGGTTTTCAAATTGATCATAATATAGCTTTTCATAATATTCTGATATTACAGATTTAATTTTATCAGGTTTGGGTGTGATGTCACTTCTGCCTTTCCTTAATCAAGCTAATTGTGTCTTCTCCTTTTTTTCTTTCGTTAAATCTGCTAATGGTTTGTCCCTTGTATTGACCTTTTTGAAGAAACAGCTCCTGGTCTTGTTCGTGGTTTAAATTCTTTTTCTGTTTTCTACCTCATTGATTTCAGCTCTTGTGCTTATAATTTCATTTTTTCTTGAGACTGTGGTGTTATATTGTTGTTCATGTTCTGTTTGATTGAGGTGAACTGCCCTCTGAGGACTGCCTTAGCTGCATCCTAGAGGTTTTGGTTTGTTTTCATTTGTTTTGAGGAACTTTTTAATATAATTTTGTTTCTTTCTTTCTTCTGTAACTCAGTGGCATTCTAGCAGGGTGTTACTTAGCTTTCACATGGGTGGTTTTATAAGCTTTATCCTCTTGTTAAGTTTTAGTATTTGGGGTTTTTTTTTTTAAGTTTCTAGTTTTATAGCATTGTGGTCTGAAGGTATTTTATATGATTTCAGTTTGGTTTTTTTAATTTTTTCTTTTTTAAATTTTTTTAATTATCTTTCTGTGAGTGTACCGTCAAGTCAGATCTGACGGGTACAGGAGGAGATTGTCCCTCCTTCCCCGGCAGAGCATCTGGTGGATTCGAACCGTGTGCCTCTGGGATTGTAGTTGCAGCTCCTTGCCACTAGGCCACCAGAGCTCCCCGGTTTTGTTTTTTTTGTTGTTGTTGTTGAGGCTTGCTTTGTGTCCTAATATATAATCAATTCTGGATAATGTGCCATGTATACTTGAAAAGAAAGTAATTGACTTTTAGTTGGATGCATTACCTGGAATATATCCATAAAGTCAAGCTGGATGATTGTATAGTTTAGATCTTCTGTATCTTTGCTAAGTTTATTTTGCATCATTTTATCTGCTGGTGAGAGTGGTATGTTAAATCTCCTATATTTGTTCCCATTCCAAAAAGGGGTAAACATGCCCAGTGTGGAAATTATTGAACAATATCACTGATTTCACACCCAAGTAAAGTCATGTTGAAAATTATCCAAAAACGACTGGAGCAGGACATCAACAAAGAACTAGCAGAAATACAGCTGAGTTTAGATGAGGCCATGGCACCAGAGACATTACTGCCAATATTAGATGGATCTTTGCTGACAGCAAAGAATACCAGAGGACTATCTGTTTGTGTTTCATTGACTATGCAAAGGCATTTGACTCTGTGGATCACAACAAATTATGGATAACCTTGAGGAGCATGGGAATCCCAATTGTGCCCATGCTAAACCTATACTAGGACTAGCAAGCAGTCCTCAGAACAGAGCAACACTGCATGGTTCAAAATCAGGAAAGGAGTGTCAGGGATGTGTCCTATCTCCATATCTTTTTGATCTATATGCAGAGCAGATAATCCAGGAAGCTGGGCTTTATGAGGAGGAATTTGACAGCAGGATTGGAGGAAGACTTATCAACAACCTATGTTATGCAGAGGACACACAACCATGCTCGGTAAAATTGAGGTGGACCTGAAGTGTTTGCTGTAGAAGGTCAAGGACTGTATGTAGTCTTCAATATAGATTGAAGCTCAACATCAAAAGAAGACAAAGATTCTTACTAGTGGGCCAGTTGGCAGCACCATGACATATGGAGAAGAGACTGAGGTTGTTAATAGTTACAGCTTAATAGGCTCCACAATCAACATTCTTGGTACCAGCAGTCAGGAAATCAAAAGATGAATTGTTCAAAAGATGAAAGCTGCTCTCAGGGACTTTTCCAGAGTGCTAAAGAGTAATGATGTCAGTCTGAAGACTTTTATTAAGATGCCAAAACCAAAACCAACTCCAAATGGAAATTCTCCAAGTGATTCTCCACTGTTGGCTGGGCCTGAAGTTGTAAGATGATGATGGACAAGAAAGGCAATAATCCTATTCCCATAGTATCTGTTTTTTTTTTCAGTTTTTGTTATTTTTATTGTAAATATTCAGTATTTTATAGGAAATTACTAAATCTAACTTATAAAGGCCTGGTTTTTTTTTTTTGCCTGTTGTATTTTATGATTTTATTATACCTCTGGATAACATTTTTTTATTAAGAAGTTTTTCTTTTCATAGTTAGTAAACAGGAATACGATTTATATATAGGATTTAATTTTGTAGGAAATTTTGCAGAAGAAACTTGAAGCTCTCATCACTATGTTGAATGGGAAATGTGATGAAATCTCATGCCCTAATTTTTTTCTGAGTGTACATGAACAGTAATTTTCAGAATGCTTGTTATATGTGAAGGCACAAAATTATATAAAAATGTAAATAAATACAAAAGAACTTTTTCCAGTGGTGATTTAAAAATACCAATTTTAACTCATAGTGGCACTATGGGATAGGGCAAAACTGCCCCCCAAGATTTCAAGCATTCTAGATTTAAAAAAAAAAAAAAGATGATCCAGGAAGCATCAAAAATGGATAGAGGGAATTACACCAAGCCATTGTACCACAAAGAACTGACTCACACTGAAAAATTTCCGAAGTACTATATAAACAGTAGCCAATTGTAATGAAGGAAGAAATTGAAGCTGTACTTATAGCCCTGGATGCACTCACCAGTCTATGCCAGGAAATTTGGTTTAGATCTGTTGTTCATAGGGTTGCTATGGGTTGTACTTGACTGACAGCATATAACCACCACCATTAGGGAAGCTGTCACATTTTTCTCCTATACAGCATCTGTAAAGTTCAAACCACGAACCTTCAGTTAGCAGCGCAGCACTGTAAATGCCATGCCACCAGGGTTCCTACAAGAAATAAAGCCAAGTAACAACAACAACAACAACAACAACAACTCATGCTAATTTGTAAAAAAAGTCATACAACTCAGAAGACTCCCCCATCCCCACCACTGGAACTACTTAAATTCTGTGCAACAAGGTAAAACATAAGAATAAAGAGTAGGTAAAAGAGTATTCGAACAATGGAAATCTCTGCTGACTAAAATGGTCATTGTTGTTTGGAAAATCTAACTCCGTTTGAATTTCCTGGACACACTTCAGGTGTAACAAAGAATTATGTCAGTAGGGAAAACACAAATGTGATCAAGTTATTCCCTACTGATTTAAGAACAAAAATCTCAATTCCAAAGCATAACCTTTGTGATTCAGCCCATTCAACTTACCAGATGACCCCCTGCAAGGTGTTGCCTTTGTCCTTGAATCAGGATGAATTCTTTCAGGACTCAGTGGCTATTTATCTCCCTGACTTCTTATTCTCTATAGTAGAATCAGAACTGAGCTAGAGCTGACCCTCCAGGGGCTTTCACAGGCAGTATAATCACATGGCAGGAGGGTGCCATCTTTATCACTGGAGAAGCTGGTGGATTCAAATCACATGCCTGGGGGGTGGGGAGGGGCAGTGCAGCTCCTTACCATACAAGGAGGATGTAATTACCAGGCATGGTATTCTTTTTTATTAACTACTCAGTATGTAAATGGAATGGCAAAAAAATAAGGCTCCAGGAATAGGTGGTATACCAAATGACATATTTCAGTTAACAGTTGCTGCCCTGAATGTGCTCACCAAGTTGTGCCAAGAAATCGGGAGAACAACCGCGTGGCCAACTGAATGGAAGAGATCTATATTTGTTCCTATCCCAAAGAAAGGTAATCCAACAGAATGTGGAAACTACAGAACAATCTCACTGATTTCACATGCAAGCAAGATTTTACTGAAGATTATCCAAAATGACTGGAACAGCACATCAGCAGAGAACTACCAGAAGTCCAGGCTGGGTTTAGAAGGGGTCGTGGTACTAGGGATATTGTAGCTGATGTTAGATGGATCTTGGCTGAAAGCAGGGAATACCAGAGGAATGTCTATCTGTGTTTCATTGACTATGCAAAGGCGTTTGACTGTGTGGATCATAATAACAAACTATGGCTGACTCTGAGAAGAATGGGAATCCCAGAACACTTGATCGTTCTAATGCAAAACCTATACTTGGACCAGGAGGCAGTCATCAGAACAGAGCAAGGGAACACTGCATGGTTCAAAATTGGGAAGGGCGTACACCAGGGATGCATCCTATCTCCATACCTTTTCAACCTATATGCAGAACAGATTATCCGGCAGGCTGGGCTCTATGAGGAGAAATGTGGGGTCAGGATTGGTGGACGATTTATCAACAATCTGTGTTATGCAGATGACACAACCCTGCTTGCTGAAACTGAAGAGGACCTGAAACACCTGCTGCAGAGGGTCAAGGACTGCAGCCTGCAATGTGGATTGAGGCTCAATGTCAAGAAGACAAAGATTCTCACCACTGGACCAACTGGCAGCATCAGGATGGATGGTGAAGAGATTGAAATTGTACACAGCTTTAGTTAGCTTGGCTCCACGGTCAACAGTCTTGGCACCAGCAGCCAGGAAATTAAAAGGCGCATTGCCATGGGAAAGTCTGCTGTTAGGGACCTCTCCAAAGTACTGAAGAGCAATGGTGTCTCTCTAGAGACTAAGGTGTGTCTGATACAGGCCATGGTCTTCACAATCACTTGTTATGCATCAGAGAGTTGGACAATGACCAAGGAGGATAGAAGGAAAATTGATGCCTTTGAGCTGTGGTGCTGGAGAAGAGTATTGAGAATACCATGGACTGCTAGGAAAACAAACAGATTTGTCCTGGAAAGTGTTAAACTCCTTGGAGGCAAGGATTCTGAGGCTCCATCTAACATACTTTGGACATGTTGTGAGGAGAGACCGGTCCTTGGAGAAGGACATCATGCTTGGGAGGGTGGAGGGACAGCGCAGGAGAGCAAGGCCCTCTATGAGCTGGATTGACTCAGTGACTGGGATGACCGGGATGGGAGTGTCAGAGATAGTACGATTGGCACAGGACAGAGCAGAGTTTAGGGCTGTTGTACATAGGGTCGCTATGAGTCGCAAGCGACTCGACGGCACATAACAACACACTCAGTGTGTTAAGTATTTTACAATGTAATAGTCACAACTGTTATTATCCCTACTTTACAAATGAGGGAAACTGAAGGTCCAGGATTTCCATTCAGACAATTTGAACACCAAATCACATGTTTCTTCTCAACCTGGAGTAAGTTTACCTAATTTACTAAACTATTAAACATTATAAAAACTTTCAAAAGGAAATGCTATTATCACTCTACATTATTTCTTTTTTTTATTGTGTAGATATTTATTTAACAAAGGAGAAAATAAATTTACATTAATTTTTCAGTCAAAATTAAAACCATAATAACAATAACTATAATTTTTTTGTAATACAGATTTACAAACAAAGAGAATGAGGGTGAGGGTAAGAGGAATGAATATCTGCCTTCATTTCAAAGCTGTTATTTATTTTCTGTGATCAATGATTGCAAGTACTTGTTTGTATAAACTATTGCATGAACTATGTTGGTCATATTAAAAACAGACAGCAGGCTAGACTTGGCCCATGGCCTGGGTTATGATTTGCTCACCTAGAGGTTGAGTG
This sequence comes from Elephantulus edwardii, assembly GCF_000299155.1. Lineage (NCBI taxonomy): Eukaryota > Metazoa > Chordata > Mammalia > Macroscelidea > Macroscelididae > Elephantulus > Elephantulus edwardii. Next base: position 11,286,704 of record NW_006399861.1, read on the forward strand.
TTCAAAACCAGCAGTGGGTTCATGGGAGAAGAGGTGACAGTTTACCTCTGTGAAGATTTACAACTCTACACTATTTCTTAAGGAAAGCTGAACATTCTTCATAAAAAAAAAAAGTGTAAACAGTGAGTAGGGTAAGGACGACCAAGTCTGACCTCTACTAATTCCACAAGGGGGAACTGCCCCCTCAACAGCATCCACAACACAAAGCTAATTCCAAGGAGGTCAGATACGTTACCCCATGTCTCCATCTGCTGTGGTTATTGGTACCGGCCCATAGCTGACCCTCGAGCAGGTTTTCAGAGGCAGTTAATCACCCAGGAGGAGATTGCTCATCCTTCTTCCATGGAGCAGTTGGTGGCTTTGATCTGTATGCCTTTGGGATTGCAGCACAGCTTGCCACTAGGCCACCAGAGCTCCCTCATACCTCCATCTACAACTAATTATTCCAACACCAATACTGCTCTACTAGACCAAAAATTCATTGCAATAGATACAAACAGACCTCACAGAACCACACTCAGGTTTGTGGGTTTATTGGGGAAGCTAACGGGTTACAACTCAGGTTGGCAACAGGATACAACTCATGACAGCTTCTGAAGCATGTTCATGGGCCCTTCAGCATTGCAGCTTCAGTCCAGTCTTAAAAGCTCATAGACCTGACAGTTAAGGCATCTTCTCTACTCCTCCAATGAGCCTGAGCAAAGGCCCTGGACTTTTTACTCCAGGGGACAGCAATCCTAGGTCAGCTGTCTCATTTTGGGTCTCTCTTTCTCTGCTGCAAATGCAGATGCTCTCCTGTAGGTTTGACTGGTGCAGGAATGTCTGGCTCTGAAGAACTTACACTGCATTCTGTTTCTTACTAGTAGTGAAATTCCCACATTTCTGCCTCTGAATCTGCTCAGTTTAAACCTGGGGAAGGGTGACTAGCCACGACCATTGTAGATAGACTAAACTAATAACACACCCTATTTGCATGTTCCCATTCAGCCATGTGGCCAAGTCAAGGGCACTAGACTAGGGAAGCCATTCTGAACATTAGAACCACAGAAAATATTGTGGATTAAAGAACATTTCATCCCTGTCCAGTCTGTGCAGAACATTTGAAGGCCACAATTTTGAAAATAAAACCTTCCTAGTGAAGTGCACAGTAGCCACAGCCTCTGCAAACCAGCCAGAGGGTCAGCTGGAGTCAGTTTCCACTGGATAGCACATAACATGCTGGAGGAAAAGAGACTTGTATTGTGGTCCCTTTCTATCCAAGTATGACTTTGAATAACTCAGTGTCCACTCAACCCTGATAACCCATGGAGGAAATACCTAGTTTCTCTTCGACTATATTCTGTGAACCAGATGACATTTTTATTCCATATGAAATTGACCAGCCAAATCAAGTACAAAGAATAACAGGTATCATTTATTTTCTCTTGATCTCTAATAGCTTTATGTTGTATACTATTTAGTCTGAACTAGTTGACCCTCCAGCAGATTTTCAGAGGCAGTAAACATCACAGAGCAACTGATGGATTTGAACTGAGTACCTCTTGCTAGCAGCTTAATTCCTTCACAGAGCCACCTTTATGTGCTTTAAGAGCTTTATGGGGTAGCCAAAAATCTATTTTACAGAAAAGGGAACTAAGGCATAACTGTACCAGGATTATGACATTTGGACTAGATTCCACAGGCCAGGCATTCTTCTTTTAGTGTGCTGAGTTCTGAAAGGTAATATATACTGTTCGCATTTCTCCCTCTGGTGGTAATAAAACCAAATCCTGTTGCTGTTGTGCTGATCTGGACTCATAGCAACCCAAAAGGATTTGCAAAGCTGTAAAACAGAGCGGACAATCGCCTCTTTGTTCAGTTTCCGCTTAACCGCTACACAACTAAGGTTCCTTACATTAATATTCTCCAAATCACCATCAAGTGATTCCAACTACAAATTTTTAAGGGATGAGACTGCCTGCCTTTCTACCCAACAGTTTCCAGAGATGCAGCTTTTTGATTAGCAGTCCAGCTAGGTCTACCCCAGCCAGAATTAATATTAAAAACAAACAATGTAACCCTCTCTAAAACTCATCACCTACAAGGCTGTAAATTAATTACACAGAAGGCGATTGCTTATCTTCTCCAAGGAGCAACTGGTGGATTGGAACTGCCAGAAAGACGCCTTTAAGCTGGCGGGCCAACTCCCTATGGATACCAAAGGCTGTGGCAAGGTTCTATAATACACAAATCTGTGATAGCTCCATGATTTACCTTGCTCTCTGCTCTCCTTACCTAAATTTTTTCTTTCTTTAGGGTTATGGTCTGTCTTCATCATTGAAGTCGTTGCAGCTTTACCCACAACATTGTTCTTTATTAGTGAATCAAACAGCGGAGTTTTGTTCCCATATTAATTATAAGAAAATTATTTGGAAACAGGGAGACTGAATTCCTTTATTTTGACTAAGGCTCAGTAGTTTAACTTCTCAACTCCCAGCCCTCGAGCTGGAGCCGATTAATTGCTCCAGAGGTTGCCCATCTTTCTTATCATCCTAGGGCCACTCCGAGCTGCTAGTGGATTCGAGCCTCTGGAGACTCAGATTTTGGGTTAGCAACGCCACTTCCTTCAGACTATGCCACCAGAGCTCTAAAGTCAGGAGCTTAAATTTCTGGCATCTATATTTTTTTCCACTCTAAACGCCAAGGGTCTCCATTTGGGCGCGGCCAGGGACCCGTGGAGAGACTCTTTTGGAGAGAGATCTCAGAAGTTTCTCCCTTGCTCGCTCTAGCTCTTCAGAGCACCCTTGTCCTTTCTCATGCTAGATCTTTGAGGCCTAAATTTTTTTTAATTTTTTTTTTGCATCACCAAATCGCCGAAACTGGAGATGAAATCAGATGCAATGCCGTGCCCAAGTGAGAAAAGTGAGACAGTTTCGGGTCCCACAAGCACCATGAAACAATCTCGTTTGTTCTGCAACAGCAAATAGACAACTTACGCTCTCAGAGCCAACAATTCACACACTAGACACGATCTCTTCCTGCCCCCGCGCCGGAAGAGCCCCGCGCCGGAAGAGCCCCGCGCCGGAAGAGCCCCGCGCCGGAAGAGCCCCGCGCCCGCCATCTCTTCACCGGGGAAGCTCTGCCCCACCAACTCTGCACTGGAACGCCTCGCTCCGGCTGGGCCCTGCCCAGTAACCCCGGTTTTACCCTCCCCCTTCTCATGCCTTCGGCTTTAACGTCACTGGTGCGCCACTTTCCCAACATGACGGCCTTCCTCTACTCCGTGGGCTTTGGCCCTTGGGTGAGTAGTCGACCTGGGAAGGGACGTTAGCGGCAGGGAGCCATGGAGGTGGTGGTATTGCAGCGGTCTCACTTACTTCCACCCGCAGGCCCTGGCCGGGAGCCGACTATTGCCTTGGGTCTGGCGCGCCCTGCATACGTCCTCCGCCTGCGCCAAGGTGAGCTCGGAGAGGGAGGGAGTTTTGGGCTTTTCCTAAGGCCTTCGGCTTGGAGTCACTGCTCCTCTCTGCTTTTAGAACAGGGCAGCTCGAGTCCGTGTGGGCAAGGGGGACAAGCCAGTGACTTACGAAGAAGCGCACGCTCCACACCACATCGCGCACCGCAAGGGTTGGCTGTCGCTGCACACAGGTGAGGGCATGGGACGGGGGGAGCGGCTGCAAGTGTGGGAAGGCGTTCATTTAAGGGCTACAAAACTAAGCTCTCCCTTTTGATCATTGTATTAAAGAACAATGTAAAACACTGTGTAAGAACAAAAGTAAAAGAGCACGTGTCAGAGATTTTTTTGATTCACTCAAAGACTAAAAACAGTTTAGTTGGAGCTGACCCTCCAGCGGGTTTTTAGTAAATCACAGGAGGGGAGATTGGTCATCCTTCTCCCATGGAACAGCTGGTGGAATCGAACTGCCAGAGGGGTGCAGCATTTGGATGAGCGACGCAATAGTAATTAACAACGCGGATGCCTCAAAAACGATTAAAAAGAGCAATAAGAAACTGGGTATATGTGGATTTGATATGCTGAAATTAATTTAAAAATGGATGCAATACTGGTTTTATCTGTGGAGTGATGGGGATATCAAGTTATTTTGCACTCCTTAAGGATGCTTTATGCACAATATTAAATGATCCAGGAAGTATTAAAAGAAGCTGGAAAGAATTTAGTCACAGTTTCGAAAGGAATTGGCAGACACAGAAGAATCTCATGAAACAACATGAGCAAAATCCTGTGGTGATGAAGGAAGAAGTTCAAGCTGCTTTGAAGGAATTAGCAAAACATAAGGCCCCAGGAATAGATGTTATGCCAATTGATGTATTTCAACTATCAGATGCTGTCCTGGATGTGCTCACCAAGTTTTGCCAAGAAATCTGGAGAACAACCACTTGGCCAACTGACTGGAAGAGATCTATATTTGTTCCTATCCCAAGGAAAGGTAACCCAACAGAATGTGGAAACTACAGAACAATCTCACTGATTTCACATGCAAGCAAGATTTTACTGAAGATTATCCAAAAATGACTGGAACAGCACATCAACAGAGAACTACCAGAAGTCCAGGCTGGGTTTAGAAGGGGTCGTGGTACTAGGGATATTGTAGCTGATGTTAGATGGATCTTGGCTGAAAGCAGGAAATACCAGAGGAATGTCTGTGTTTCATTGACTATGCAAAGGCATTTGACTGTGTGGATCATAATAACAAACTATGGCTGACTCTGAGAAGAATGGGAATCCCAGAACACTTGATCGTTCTAATGCAAAACCTATACTTGGACCAGGAAGGAAGCAGTCATCAGAACAGAGCAAGGGAACACTGCATGGTTCAAAATTGGGAAGGGCATACGCCAGGGATGCATCCTATTTCCGTACCTTTTCACAAGGTTGGTGGACGATTTATCAACAGTCTGTGTTATGACACAGATTATGCATTATCAACAGTCTGCAGATGACACAACCCTGCTTGCTGAAACTGAAGAGGACCTGAAAGACGTATTGCGATGAGAAAGTATGCTGTTAGGGACCTCTCCAAAGTACTGAAGAGCAATGGTATCACTCTGGAGACTAAGGTGTTCCTGATACGGGCCATGGTCTTTGCAGTCATTTGCTGTGCATTAGAGAGTTGGACAGTGACTAGGAAGGATAGAAAGAGAATTGATGCGTTTGAGCTGGTATTGAATGTACCATGGACTACTTAGAAAACAAACAGGTTCATTCTAGAGAGGGTTAAACCTGGCTGCTCATTGTAGGCAAGGACTCTGAGGCTTTGTCTGACATACTTTGGACATGTTGCACGGAGGAACCAGACCTTGGAGAGGGATGTCATGCTTAGGAGGGTTGAAGGGATAGCGAAGGAGAGGAAGACACTTTATGAGGTAGACTGAAGCAGTGACTGGGTGTGTCAGAGACAGTGAGACAGTGAGATTGGCACAGGACAGAGCAGGGTTTAGGGCTATTGTACATACGGTCGCAATGAGTCACAAGTGACTCGATGGCAGATAACAATAGCAGTTAACCTGGTTTTGTGAGGTGAACAAAAGCTCAGATGTGAAAAGATTCTGCTCTCTCAGACTCCTATCACTCAGAGGAGTGCATTCTGAATAATGCCATTTTCTGACCCCAGTTCTAACTGCAGTAGAGTCACTTTAGTCTCAGTCACCCCCATGTGACAGTAGAGCTGTGTTACAGGGATTTCTGGAGTGCTCTGATGGCTTAGTCGTAAGGAGTTGTGATGCCCACCCAAAGGCATATGTTTTGAATCAAGTTGAGGAGAAAGATGGGCAGTGTTTTCTTATGTGATAAACTGCCTCTGAAACCCACTGGAGGGTCAAATGTAAGTCAGTTCTAACTCTATAATACTTAACAACAGCAACGAATATACGTTTTCCTGGGCTCTTAATTTTATGGGAGCTGGTTGTCAGCTTTTCTCTCTTGCTGTTGGTTACCTTCCAGACCTTAGGTTAACGGTTGAGTGCTAGACGGATTCTCTATCTGGTATCTTATTTTGTTTATTTAAAGAGTTTTTAACTTCGATGTTTGCGATCCATCTGGAGAACTTAGAGATTCCTGTTCTCTAACCTCAACATTAAGAAAACAAAAATCAATAAGCAGCATAATGATAGGTGGAAAAAAGATTGAAGTTGTCAACAGTTTCATTTTACTTGGGTCACAATCAACACCTATGGTAGTAGCAGTCAAGAACTCAAAAGATGTGTTGTATTGCCATCAAAGACCTCTTAAAAATACTACTGAGCAAAGATAGCTCTTTAAAGACTAAGGTGCACTTGACCCAAATTAAGTATTTTCATATGCATATCAAAGTTTGACAGTGAATTAGGAAGACTGAAGATTTGTGTTGGAAAAGATTAACGAATATACCGTGGGGTACTGGTGAAACTTCAGTTTTCATACTTTGGACGTCTAGCTAGGCAAGACTATTCTTGGAAAGGGACAACAAAACAAACCAAATAAAAAACAAGTTTAATTTGCAGGAAGTGTAATAAGGGTGCTGCTTAGAATTAAGACCATACTCAAAATACGGTCTCATATACTTTCAGCATATTGTTAGCAGAGATCAGTCCTTGGGAAAAGACACCATACTTGGAAAAATATAGAGTCTGGAAAAGAAAGCAAGACCCTCAACATGGTACATTGGCACAGTGACTGCTACAGTAGTTTTGAGTTGAGCGTGGCAGAGAGAGATGGTAAGGTGCCAAATGGGGCAAGATTCTGGTTCATAGGGTGGCTATGAGTCAGAATTGACTTGATGGCACCTAACAACATCCCTTTTCAAGTTCTGTTTCTGAAAATAAGAGGTGACCATGGAGAATTTTTTAAATAGAAATAAGGCATTCAGATACTGTGATAACCTACTGGCAGGTTACTGATTCTGGCTCTAAGGAGATGTCCCTAGTCTCAGAAGTGGCCACTAGCATTCATCTCCGACCTATGAATTCATTGATCATTTTCTATACAGCAGATGAAAAGGTACGGAAAGGGAGTTAAATGGGAGAAAGAGTGTGGGTGTTGTGTCCTAGATTTACATCTTAGTTCTCCTTTTGTAAAACAATAACAGTTCTTTTTTTTCATAGGATTGGGTTGGAAATTTAATGGGATAATGTATTTTGAGCTTTCACATACTCCCTACTGGCAGAGGAAAAGAGAAATGGGTGTGTGGTGAGAAATAGATTTGTGTGCTCATTGCTTTTGGATGTTACCACTAGAGTGTTGGCAAGTTCTACTGCAGCAAGATTGACCCCTTCCATGTTCTCTTCTCTTAGGAAACCTAGACGGAGAGAAACACACCGCAGAGCGAACAGTGGAGGATGTCTTCCTTCGAAAGTTTCTAATGGGAACCTTCCCTGGTTGCTTAGCTGACCAGCTGATCCTAAAGCGCCGAGCTAACCAGGTGGAGATCTGTGCCCTAGTGCTGAGGAACCTGCCTGTGCACAAGTTTTACTTTCTTGTAGGCTACAGTGAAACCCTCCTTTCCCACTTTTACAAATGTCCTGTCCGTTTGCATCTCCAAACCGTGCCCTCGAAGATAGTGTATAAGTACATCTAGAATGATGGTCACTTTTTTCTTCAAATTCAGCCCACAAAAGACAGAAGAACTTGAGAGAATACATTCCCTTAGAGTATTGAAACATTGTTTTCCAAAGCTGCTACTGAATAAATCATTTTATTATCTTGCCTTTCAGTATTTCCTTACTGTTCAGAGGAGTGAAGTATAGCAGAGTTTTTCTGAAAGCTTCAGGTTTTCCAAGAAAGCTATCAGTGGTCTGAAGTTTAGGTAATGGTTGTGTTCTATTAGGCACTTTGCCAAAAGTTCCTTATAGTCTCTCTAACTAGAAAGACTCACTTTTGGGGATTTTAAGCTAATCAGTGTTTTGTTTTTATTTTTTAAATCAAGTCAGTAAAGATGTTTATCAGATGGACCATGATACTTGCTTGTAACTTTATTCCAGAGAGAATTGCTATTAATATTTCGCTGTATTTGCACATCTTCCTTTGTTCTAGAAGGGAGCTCTTGTAACCTAGTTGGTAAGTAGTGCTACCAACCCCAAAAGGCAGATGGTTCAACTCCCATCAGCTGTTCCACAGGAGAAAGATAGACAATGTCCCATGTGATTTATATCTTCTGAAAACCCACTGCAGGTTCAGCTATGAGTTCCACCTTCATGGCAATGAACAACAGTAACCTTTATCAGAAATACATCAGTGTATACTTTCCATTCACTAAACAAACTTGATAGCATAGTGCATAGGAGATTTGCTGCTAATCAAAAAACTGAAATTTTTTGGTGTCCTGTATATACCAATGGCTGCACTGGTAAGAGACAGGTAGTCTCTTTCTATTGTGATAATACTGTTATGTACTGTCAGGTTGGAACCAGCCCATAACTAATCCTCCAGTGAGTTTTCAGAGGCAATAAGTCACACAGGAGGAGATTGCCTATCTTTCTCCCAGAACACTTAGTGGATTTGAACTACGTGCCTTTGGTTTGGCAGCATTGATTTTTACCACGAGGCCACCAGACTTTCCTCTGTTGTGATACACAGTCTTGGAAATTTGATGGAGTGTCAGCCTGAGTTGAAGCCAACTCCATTGCAGTGAGTTTTGAGACTGTATAGCAGAGATTTAAATGCTTTTAATAAATTACTGAGCAGAACATTCCAAAATACTTGCCTTGATGAAATGGAGAAGATAGGGATGGTTAAGCTTCATGAGACTCGAAATAGGTGAAGGGGATAGACATGCACATAAATGAAGGAAAAGCATTTTGGGGAAATGATAAAGGGGGGAGGGTTCTGCAGAGTAAGAATTGCTGACTGCTAACCTTGACCATGATCCTCACACGTAACATCTTTATTCTGATCTAATCTTGAACTTGACAATGACTTAGACTGACCTTAACCCTCAATTACATCTTCAAACCTTGAACTTAACTCTTGACTCAGCATCCTGATCTTACTCTTATCCTTACTTATCCTTACTCTTGCACTTATTCTTTAACCCTGAGCCTTACTCTGACCCCGACACACAGCTTGAACACCCAGACTATCTTCTGATTATGTCCTGTAAGCTTGACCCTGATTCTGTGATTGACTTTGACCCTGAATCTGATCTTGAACAGCAGATTCACTCTTAGTTGGACATTGATGCTCATAATGATCTTGATCTCATGGTAACTCATCTTGGTTTTAGTAATAATACAATCAGATTAATCATGAATCTGACCTGGACTATCATCCCTTTCCTGAGCTTCACCTGATGCTAACCCTTACTGACCCTGCACTTGGTTCCAACTTAAACCTGAACCAAACTTTTTAATTTATTTTAATGGAAGTTTACAGAGACTTTGGATTTCCATTCATTCATTGTTCACACTTTTCTCCGAGTTCACTGTTTGAAAATAAAAAAATAAATAAAAATTTCATTGTTCTACAGTCCCTCCACAGTCCACTCCATTATGAAGCTTTCATTCTGCTGAACCAAACTTTCACCCAAAGTATTTATTTAATTGTGATGACTGAGAATTTACAAATCATACTGGGGTGTTCTTTATTTTTTTTCAGTGAGTCATTCAAATTTTATTTTCTGATATATATATATTTGGAATTAGTTAATTATGTTGTCTAGTTAACGCATTTCTCTTTTGTCTTTGTAATGACCGTTTGCACTCTTCTTGGATGATACATTTGACATCCACCCACAATGCATTAGGTCTTTGCTTATTGGTGTTCAAGGCCTCAAACCTGTTCCTGAGATGGTTCTGAAATTCAGGTAGGATGAACTCAAAAGTCATATTTTGCTTCCCATGGATTCGGTTTAATTTTCCTCACCTTCAGCTTGAACTTGCATGTAAGTAGTTCGTGGTCTGTTCCACAGTCAGCTCCTAGCTTAGTTTTCACAGCTGATATTGAGCTTCTCCAGCGTGTCTTTCCGCAGATGTAATCGATCTGATTCTTATGCATACCATCAGGTGAAATTCATGTGTATAACCTGCCTTTATGTTTCTTATAAAATGTATTTGCAGTGAATAAGTCATTGATTGTGCAAAACTCAATCATTCTATCTCAAGCTTTATTTTTGTCACCAAGTCCATGTTTTCCAGCTACTGATTCTTCTTTGTTCGCAACTTCTGCATTCCGAAGGGTGACCCAACAGAGTGTGGAAACTATAGAACAATATCATTGGTTTCACATGCAAGAAAGATTCTACTGAAGATTATCCAAAAACGACTGGAACACCACATCAGCAGAGAATTGCCAGAAGTCCAGGCTGGGTTTAGAAGGGGTCGTGGTACTAGGGATATTGTAGCTGATGTTAGATGGATCTTAGCTGAAAGCAGGGAAGGGAATACCAGAAGAATGTCTATCTGTGTTTCATTGATTATGCAAAGCTGTTTGACTGTGTGGATCATAGCGAACTGTGGCTGACTCTGAGAAGAATGGTAATCCCAGAACACTTGATTGTTCTAATGCGAAACCTATACTTGGACCAGGAGGCAGTCATCAGAACAGAGTGGGGAAACACTGCATGGTTCAATATTGGGAAAGGTGTACGCCAGGGATGTGCCCTATCTCCATACCTTTTCAACCTGTATGCAGAGCAGATTATCCGAGAGGATGGGCTCTATGAGGCGAAGTGTGGCATCAGGATTGGTAGAAGATCTATTAACAATCTGTTATGCAGATGATACAACCCTGCTTGCCTAAACTGAGGAGGATCTGAAATGCTTGCTGCAGAGGGTCAAGGACTGCAGCCTTCAGTATGGATTAAGGCTCAATGTTAAGACAAAGATTCTCACCACATCAGGATGGATGGTAAAGAGATTATTAACAACTATAGTTTGCTTGGCTCCACGGTCAGCACTCTTGGTACCAGTAGCCAGGAAATAAACGTATTGTGATAGGAAAGTGCTGTTAGGGAACTTTCCAGGGTACTGAAGAGTAATGGTGTCACTCTGGAGACTAAGGTGCGTCTGATACAGGCTATGCTCTTTGCATTCACTTGATATGCATCAGAGAGTTGGACAATGACCAAGGAGGATAGAAGGAGAATTGATGTCTTTGAGCTGTGGTGCTGGAGAAGAATATTGAATATACCATGGACTGCCAAGAAAACAGAGTCATCCTAAAGAGGCTTAAACGAGGCTGCTCCTTGGAGGCAAAGATGCTGGGGTTTCGTCTGACATACTTTGGACGTATAACGAGGGACAGGTCCTTGGAGAGGGACATCATGCTTGGGAGGGTGGAGGGACGGCGCAAGAGGGTAAGACCCTCTATGAGATGGATTGATTCAGTGACTGGGATAATCGGGATGGGTGTGTCGGAGGCAGTGTGATTGGCACAGGAGAGCAGGATTTAGGGCTGTTGTACATAGGGTTGCTATGAGTTGCAGGTGACTCAGCACATAACAGTTAACCCATATTGTATAATGCCTTTTCCTTCACCCAGCTTGGTGAATGTCTATTACTTGTTAATTGTTCCTCCCCTTTTTTCCTCCTTTCATAACTGGTTCCAATAATCTAAGAATGACTCTGTGTGATCCCCAGGTAGCTGTCCTCCAGATTTCTTAGCACAATCTGGTGAGCACGTCCATGACAGCATGTGTTTGTTGAAATATGTCAATTGGTATTCCATCAATTCTTGGGGCTTAATTATTTGCCAAGTCCTTCAGAGCCACATGTACTTTCTTTTTCATCACCATAGGCTCTTGATCATATGTTCTTTGAAATTCTTCTGTGTCAGCAGTTCTTTTTGGGACAGTGACTCTGTATACTCCTTCCATCTCTTAATACTTCTGGATCATTCAGTATATCCAAGTTTTATGACTAGAGTCTTGAATTTGTTCTTTAGTTCCTTCAGCTTAAGAAATGCTGAGCAAGTACGGCCCCTGTGATTTTCTGACTCTAGCTCCTTGCACATTTCATTATAATACTTTGGTTTGTCTTCCCATGCTGCCCTTTGAAATTTTCAACTCCTTAACTTACTGATTTTTTCCCTTTGCTTTAGCTCTTGGCACTCTAGTGCATTATTCAGAGTATCTTCTGACTCTTGACTTTTGGTCTTCTTAGTAATGACCTTTTGCGTTTTTTGGTGGTGGTTTTTAAAAATTTTTTTTATTATTTCAGTGAAAATTTATAGAGACTTTGAATTTCATTCATTCATTGTTGCCTTTTCTCCCCACCCACCCCTCCCTCCCAGTACACTTCCCTCTTGAAAAGTAAAAGAAAAATTATTCCATTGTTTTACAATCCCTCCCCCCCAGGTCCACTCCACTATGCAGCCTTTGCTCTGCACTCCCGTCATGACAAAAATACCTAATCACATATCCCTTTTAAACAGTTTTCT
>NW_006399861.1:11299602-11300953 GCF_000299155.1 Elephantulus edwardii
GGGGTGAGATGATATCTCATAGTTGTTTTGATTTGAATCTCTCTTAGAGCTAGGGATTTTGAACATTTCTTCCTGTGCTTGTTGGCCATCTGAATGTCTTTGGTAAAGTGTCTGTTCATATCCTGTGCCCATTTTTCAATTGGATTATTTACCTTTATCTTGTGGTGGCATTCTTTTTTTAAAAAAATTAATTGTAATGAAAGTTTATAGAGACGTAAGAGTTTCTATTCATTCATTGTTGCATTTTTCTCCCTACCCACCCCTGCCCCCCAATTCACTCTTCTTGAAAAGTGAAAGAAAAACTCTTTCATTGTTATGCAATCCCTCCCCCCAAATTCACTCCACTATGCCACAATTTGTTGTGGTCCACACAATCAATGAAACACATAATAGACATTCTTCTGGTACTCTCAGCTTTCTTCCAAGATCCATCTGACATTGATGATAATGTTTGTAATGGCACAACGTCTCTAAACCCAGCTTGTACTTCTGGCAGTTCGCTGTTGATACACTGTTCCACTTGTTTTTGGATAATCTTCAGGATTTTGCTTGCATGTGAGATTAGTGATATTGTCAGTAATTTCCACACTTTTTTGGGTCACAGGTTTTCTGTTTGAATTGGAATAAATATGGATCTCTTCCAGTCAGTTGGCCAGGTCGTTGATTTCTTGGTACAACCTGATGAGCACATCCAGGGCAATGTCTGTTTGTTAAAATATGTCAATTCGTATTCCATTGATTTCTTATTTTTTGCCACGTCCTCCAGAGCAGCCTGAACTTCCTCCTTCATCCTGAATCCTCTTGATCATCTATTGTTTCATGACATTTTTCCATGTCAGCCAATTCTTTTTGGTGTCATGACTCTGTATACTCCTTCCATGTTCTTTTAATGCTTCCTGGATTATTCGGTATTTTGTCATAGCATCCTTAAGTATTGCAACTCGTGGCTTGAATGTGTTCTTTAGTTCCTTTAGCTTAAGAAATGCTGAATGAGTTCAGCCCATTTGATTTTTTTCATTTCCAGCTCCTTGAACATTTCATTATAAAACTTTGCTTTGTCTTCCTGAGCTCGCATGTGAATTTGGAAGATCAAAGAAAAATGGTATCTTTGAATAATGGTTTTGATGAATAATATTGAATATACCATGAATTACAAATATATGAGAACAAATTATGGAAGTACATCCAGAATGCTCTTAGAAGCAAGGATAGTAAGACTTAATCTCACATACATTGGATATGTTTATTAGGAGGGGCCAATGTTTGAAGAAAGTTACTGTGCCTGATAAAGTAGAAAATGCTTTTCTGTTGAGTGGGAGTCAGCTCATACCTGACCTTTCAGTGGGTTTCT
>NW_006399861.1:11301856-11303277 GCF_000299155.1 Elephantulus edwardii
GATTAACACCCCCACAACACACCCCCTCTACCGCTTGGATTGTGATACTCATTCGACAATAATGGGTTTTTCCTTTTTTTTTTATTGAGTAAAAGTTTACAGAGACATTGGATTTTCATTCATTGGTTGTTGCAAGATTTTTATTTTTATAAATTGACTATAGTCAGTATATTCTAGAAGCCATGTCTTGGATTATTATCATTCCTAAGAGGAAGGATCCATAAAGGAAGAGGTCGTTTGGGGAAAAAAGTAGATTGTGAATAGAAGAAGGAGAAAGTCTAGAATTTGGTACAGTTTGGAACTCTCGGATAGTCAAGTAAATGTACTTACAGTTCTCTTTTAACTTTGTGCTGACAACCATTAATTTAGGATATAGTAGAATTATGTGTCTTCCCTTAGTAGTCCTCTTCCTCTGTATTGATCCAAGGATAGTTAAGAGGGCCTGCTTGGCCTTTCAGCAAGGTGAGATTAGGACAACTGTCACCTTCTAAGTGGGTGGATTGTAATGGATGCTGTAGCCATGTTCCCACCTCTCCCCTTTCTTACCCCTCAAAAAATCCAAATAGTCTAGGGAGTGCTTCTTGCTTTAGACAGAGCTTTCTCTTGAGTTTATATCGCTACCTTGACTTGCTAATTCCTGATTCTGAAGCTGTCCTGTAACTTACTCAGGATGGAGTAAAGGAAAACAGTACTCTGGAATGTGGAGAGATGTCCATTCTTCCACTCTTGGATAGGCTGGTATGGATACAAGCCCTTGCAGGACTCCAACCTTTGTGTTACCAAGAATGGATTATGATACATTGACTAGGACCAACAGAGGGAGAGAGCACTAAAGTCCTAAATTGTGAAGTCTAGCCTCTCTGATGTCTACTAATCTCTGACAGAGTCGGCAAATCGATGCATTTCGTATAGTTTGACTGGGATGAGGTCCCTTGTAGAGAAATTACACCATGATTAGCTGGCTCTTCTTCCTTGGCAGGTATTCATAGAGATTTCTGTCATCAGAGTCCTTGCCTTCATCTCTGACTGTTCTTACGATAAGTAGTCTTAGACTTGGTGCTATAAGGTACTCATTCTGCTGACTTTCTATTTCTGGGGACTGTAAGAGTGGCAAACTGATCATTTTAAAAGCTGGAAAGAAAGAACTTTGTAGACGAAATATTAGTAGTTTTGAATTTTGGTAATTTTTCCATTTCTTTTCTCCTTTTGAAAAGCACTGCTGAAAAGTTGATTCTAACTCATGGTGCTTCTCCTTCAGGTTTCTGAGGATGTAAATCATTGCAGGACTAGACCAGTTTGTCTTCCTCTAGCACAGTAGTTAGTGGAGTCAAACTTCTAACTTTTTAGTTGTTGTTGTTGTTGTTGTTATGTACCATCAAGTCGTTTCCGACTCATAGCGACCCTATGCACAACAGCTCTAA
>NW_006399861.1:11304412-11313878 GCF_000299155.1 Elephantulus edwardii
AGCCTGGACTTCCGGCAGTTCTCTGCTGATGTGCTGTTCTAATCGTTTTTGGATGATCTTCAGCAGAATCTTGCTTGCATGTGAAATCAATGACAAGTTCTGTAGTTTCCATATGCAATCCAATATGCTACCAGGTTTCCTACTTATCTTTTTGTTGTTGGTTTGTGCCGTTGAGTCAACTATACCTCATACCAACCCTATGAATCTTGTCCTGTCATGAGCCAACCTTACCATTTCTGACATGCCTCCCCATTTCCACAGTCACTCCATCTCATTCAGGGTCTTCCTGTCCTATGCTGACGCTCTACCTTTACAAACATGATGCCCTTCTATAAGGACTAGCTGCTGTTGGCAACATATCCAAAATATGTGAGATGGGGTTTCAGAATCCTTACTTCCAAGGAGCAATTTGGTTTCACCCTCTCCAGAACAGACCTGCTTGTTTTCATGGCAGTTCACGATATAGTCAGTACTCCTCCAGAACCACACTCACAGGCATCAGTTCTTTTTTTTTGTCATCGTTAGTCATTGTCCTGCTCTCCGATGCACAACAAACAATTGAGAAGACTTGCCTGGATCAGGTACACCTTAATCTCTAGACTGACGTTGTTACCCTTCAGTACTCTGGAGAGCTCCCTGACAACAGATTTTCCTAATGCAACTTGCCTTTTAATTTCCTGACTACTGGTGCCGAAAGTATTGATTGTGGATCTGAGCAAGATAACACTGTTAACAACTTCAATCTTTTCTCCATCTATCATGATACTGGCTATTGGCTGGTGGTGAGGATTTTTGTTTCCATGAAGATGAGATTCAGTCTATTCTGAAGGCTTCTCAGTCTTTGACCTTCTACAGCAAATCCTTCAAGTCTTCCTCAGTTTAGGCAGGCAAGGCTGTGCTATCTGCATAACACAGGTTGGTGATGAGTCTTCCTTCAATTCTTATGCAACATTCTTCAAAAGTCAAGCCTCCTGAGTAATCTGTTTAGCCTATTGATTGAAAAATGCTGGATGAAGAAAGGATACATCCTGGCCAGACACCTTTCTTGTTTTGAACCATTTAGGGTTCCCTTCCTCTGTTCATACAGCAGCTTCTTGGTCTAAATAGAGGTTTCACATGAACACAGTCAAGTGTTCTGGGATTACGTTCTTCTCAATATTAGCTGCAACTTGTGATCCACACAGTCAAATGCCTTTTGCGTAGTCAATAAAACAAAAATAGACATCCTTTTCTATTCTCTGCTTTCAGTCAGGGTTCATCTGACATCAGCAATAATACGCCCAGTGCCATGCCTAAGTACTGCTGGTATTTCTGGCAATTCTCCAGCTGTTTTTTGATAATCTTCAGCAAGACTTTGCTTGCATGTGATATTAGTGATGTTGTCTGATAATCTCCACATTCTGTTGGATCACATTTTTGGGGGGGATGGGAATAAATAAGAATCTCTTCCTGTCAGTAGACCAGGTAGCTGTCCTCTAGGTTTCTTAGCACAACCGTGATCGCAGGCCCTAGATGTGCATTGGACAGACAGACTGGAAGGCTGATGAGTGGCAGCACACAGATGCATACTGGGGAGCTCTGCTGGGAGGCCCAGAGTGCCATGTTTTCTGGGAAGAACTCAGATAACTGACAGGAGTGACTGGAAAATTATTAGGGATTAGTTAGAGGCCTCTCCTTTTAACCCCTCATGGAAAAAGGAGGAGACCAATTAAGTTTTTTTACTGGACAAATGTCTGCATGAGCTCCTAGTAGCTCAAATATGCTTGTCTATCATCTGCTCTTCTGGGTATGCTAGTCTGTCAGATGCTGTAGTAAAGCAGAGCTCCCAAATTAAGACAGGCTAAGAAGGATTAGGTATCCACTTTTGAAATAAAAGGCCTTCAAAAACCTTATGAACAATAGAATACATTTAGAATATTATATTTTAGCACTAGAGGCTGAGCTGTCACATTGGGAAACACAAAAATGAGGAGTTGCAAATAGCCATTAATAATTAGAACATGGAATATACAAAGTATGAATGTAGGAAAATAGAATATTGTTAAGAATTAAATAGAAGACAAATAATTGACATGGCATGGGTGAACTGAAGTAAATTGGCATGGACCACTTTAAATCAGACAATCATATGTTCTAATAGCCAGGAATGAATCTATTTCGGGAGGTAAAAATGATGGTCTTTGACACGAGATCCCTAACAAGACTGAATGCTCAGTTGGGAGGGTCGGGTTGGCACAGATGACCTGGTGCAAGGTCTAGTCTGTAAATTGCTGTGTGTGTGGTGTCATGACACAGCTGTATACTTCACCAAACTGTTGTTTTTTCATGATGTTGAAAAACCCACACATGGTCCTCTTGCGTTAGCTATAACATACTCTGGTAGCCCATAAAAATAATTTTATGTGGCAGTGAATGCCAGCCACACTCTTTGCAAAGTGAAATTTATTGCTGGTTATGGTTTTAGCAGGTAAAAGTACTTCACAGGCACGGCAATACCAGCAAAAGGCTTGCATAAAATAAAAGTGCTGAATGAGCTTCATACATTTTTCTTGAGGTGGTTCATCTTTTTCTGGTTGAAGTTGGAACAACAACCTTCCCAAACTGATCAGATGAGGAGGGTGAAATCTGCCATTAGGAGCTGCAAACTCTACTTCTATTTCCTCGTCTGACAGCTCACATGGCCCGGACTTCCTGGTGCTTGTTCATACATACACATTTTATTAAAAACAAAGGTCACTCATTTTGAAAAAAAACAATTACAATGAATTTTTTATACAATGAAATAAAAACCCATTAAATAGAATTTTCACATCATTCTTTAACTTTTATTAACATTAAAGTTATTTTAACTCTAAAAAATAAACTTGCTCTATTTGGTACCACTCTTTGGTATATGGCTACTCATTTTGACCCTGACAATATTCAAAATATGTTTCACTAGAACTCTTCTTTGAAAAATAAACATAAATAATATTAAAATGTAATATAAAAAGTCCACATCAAGATTTCCTAGAAGGATTTATCTCCATCCCCTTAAAATACACAGCTCATAAGTGGGTTGAGAGAGATTGGGGGAAAGAAACTCAGTCCGTATCTGCCTGTAAACTACTCTGAGAGAAATGCACTGCATTTCTCAGCCCACTGAGCAGTGGGAGGGAGGAAATCAGTTGAGCAAGCTGGGCTTGGACAGGGTGAAGATAGGGGGCAGAGAGGCTGCCCTGCTCATGCTGGTGTGTTTTGTCTTGGTCTCCTGGACATACCTTTCCTGTGTAGCTTCCTTTGATATGGAGAGTCCTGGGCACTGGCTGCTTAGCTCTTCTGGCAGGTTGTCATCCTTGGAAAGCATCTTCATGGGCAGTGTGCTTGTGGGCACCTGACTGCACTCCTCACCCACTTTCATCTTGCCTGCAGGAACTGAGATCTGGGAGATGCCATTCTGGGATGGAGCTTTGATGTAACTTCTGCTCTTCTGTTCCCTTGGGATCTGTCCCTGAGCAATGATGTCTTTGGGAATGTTGCCTTTCTTGGGGGACTGCTTAGCCAGCTGACGTCCCAGATGGAGTTGAGTAGGGAACAGAGTCCCTTGGAGGGCTTTGAAAAACAATCTGGAAAAAACACATAGAAGGAATCAGATATTTGTGGGTGGGGCCTTTGTGTCTCCAAGAGTCACAATAGGTACAGACATGAAAGCTCTTTGAGTATACTAAGGACTTGGGAGAGATTTTCTTTGATACCCACCTGGGCAACAGTGCAGCCACGGGTGCTGCAACACAAGTCAAGTAAAACATGGGGTCTCTCATTAAATTTTGCATAGTCCAGTATGGGTTAGATGGAGGATAGCATGTTGCACAGGAAGCATTATAAATCAGGGCCACAGTAAAGAATAAAAAGATACTGAAGCCACAAGCTATCCAGTTGATCCAGGTCTGAGGGGGAAAGAAAGAAAAGGTCTTTTATTTAAACCTGAAAATAACAGAAGCATGACAAGAAAAATGCATATGAATAATAATGACTTGGGTTTGGCATTCTAATGCTAGTTAGGATATCAGTCTCCGGTACTGAGGATGGGTATGGACTAGATGAAGCCTAGGGAATGTATGGTACATAGGAAACCTGGTACATAGTTTGGAAAAAGGAAGTGAGAGTATGATAGATAGAGGGAAAGAAAATAGGGCAAAGGAAAGGAGGTAGGTAATGTCTGGAGTCCTTTGATGACACAATGTGTAATGCCCTCAGCTGCTAACCAGATTGGAGATTTGAGTCAATTTAAGGGAGCTCTGGTGGCCAAGTGGTAAGAGTCTGCACTGCAATCGTGAAGGCACATGGTTCAAAACTCACCAGCTGCTCTGCAGGAAAAGAATGGGCAATTTCTTGTGCGTTAAGTACCTCTGAGACCCCCTAAAGGGTGGGGTGGGTTCTGACTTGATGGCACACAATAACATCAGCAAGATTTATGCTTAAAGAAAGGTTTAATGATTTGCTTTTCTGAAAAAATATCCTTAAAATTCTATGGAGCACTGTTCCTTCCTGACACAGAAGATCACCATGTGTCTGAGTTGACGGCAAGACAGTGGTTTTTATAGTGAGAACAGAATGTGGGTAACTTCCACATGGAACACATACGTTGTTTTCCTGACTGCCTTGCCAGAAGCTCCCTTTTCCCTCCTATTACAGGAAGGTTGCCATTGCAGTCTCTTTTCTCAAAACCTCTTAGATTTTTTTCATGGAGTCTGCATGGGAAAGTAGACCAGCAGCCTCCATGCATTCCTAAAATAAGCCCACACTTAAATTCTTACCCAAGTTTTGGTTTCGATGCTCAGGTGCAGCAGGAAGGTGAACAGTGCAATGGCTGTGATGGGGGTGCCCCAGGAAAACAAGTCTATGTCCGAGTTGTAGTAGGCCTGAAAAACAACGGTGTCCTGCATCTTTATTCCCTGATACAGCAGATAAGATAATTATTCAGGTAAAAACTTACCAGGTAAGGAATGAAAAAACACATGAGGCTCTGAAAGGCAGCGTCAGCCATGTTAATCCAAAATGTGCGTGGCTGATATTCCTGAGATACAAAATAAGAAAAGAAGTTACAGGGAAGTTTGCATCTATTCCCATGACATTGCCCAATAAAGTTATAGTCATTAAGGTACAATGTATACATCTACAGAAAATATGATGCTTCTTTGCTTTTTAAGAGGCAAGAACCCAAAGGCCTATGGAGGAAAAAAGAATTCAACAAATACTTGCAGAACCAGTTAGTGACAGAGTAACTCATTAGAGAATTTGTTAACAAGACTAATTAGAGTAGACCTGCGCTAATAATAAAAAGATTAAACCACCTTCTAGATCTCATGAGGTATCATTTCCCTAGAGTAGGAACATCACTTGAAATTTGGGATATTTTTATTCTTCTCTCAAGTTGAACCTTTACAATTCATGGGGGGAAATGGATAATGAGAAATAAAAAAAGAATTTATGTGTCTGAATTATAGTATTGGTAAGAAATGTAGAATACAATGCTAGAATAATTAACAACTAAGTCTTAGGGGAAAAAATGCTCCTTAGGAGTGAAAATGGAAATTTCAACTTGGTTAGTTTAGACATCTTTTAAAAAGACCAATAACTAGAAAATTACATAGTATTTGGAACTTACTCATAGCTGAACCTTCAGTGGGTTTTCAGATGCTGTAAATGACCTGGGAGAAGATTGCCCATTTTTTTTTCCAAGAAGCCACAAGTGGATTTGAGGTGCATCTTTTGGGTTAGTAGCACAACTCCCTGTGAGAATCTTCATGAAATGGATTGACAACTAGCCAAAACAATGGACTCAATTATGGAAATGACATAGGACTAGGCTGCATTCATTCTGTTGAATGTAAGGTTGCGATGAGTTAGCTAACTCAAGAGCAATGAAAAAGAAATATAACTTTGACACATTTTATACCAACTTGTAAGTAGGCTCTGTTGTTATTTTGTCACAGTGAGTCACCTGTGACCAAAGTGAGCTTATGTACAGTAACTCTGAACCTTGCTCAGTCATGAGCCAGTCTCACTCATCCCAACATACCAATCAATCCTCATTGTCCCAGTGACTGTATCAATCCATTTCATCTGGGGTCTTTCTCTCCTGTGCTGTCCCTCCACCCTTCCAAGCATGATGTCCTTCTTCAAGGACTGGTCTCTCCTGGCCACAAAGTATGTGAGATGGAGTTTCAAAATCCTAACCTCCAAGAAGAAACTTGGTTTCCCTCTCTCCAAGAGAAACCTGTTTTGTTTTCTTGGTATGTTCAAGATTCTTCTGCAGCACCATGATTCAAAGACATCGATTCTTCTGTCATCCTTAGCCATGTTCAACTTTTTGAAGCATAACAATTAATTGTGAAGACCATGGCTTGGATTATGTGCACCTTAGTCTCTAGACAGACATTGTTGCTTTTCAGCAATCTAGAGAGGTCCCCGACAGCAGATTTTCCCAATGCAATTCATTTTTTTATTTCCTGGCTCCTGGTGTTAAGAGTGTTGATTGTGAATCCAAGCAAGCTGTAATTGTTAAAAACTTCAATTTTTTCTCTATTTATCATGGTGCTGCCAGTTGGTCCAGTGGTGAGAATCTTTGTCTTCTTGATGTTGAGCTTCAATCCGTATTGAAGATTACAGTCAGCCTCTGCAGCAAGTGCCTCAGGTCTTCTTCAGTTTCAGCAATGAAGGTTCTGTCATCTGCATAACGAAGGTTGTTGATTAGCCTTCCTCCAGTGCTCATGCCACATTCCTCCTCAAAATCCTTGCTTTCTGAATGATCTGTTCTGCATATAGATGGAAAAGGTTTGGCGACAGGATGCATCCCTGGTGCACTCCTTTCCTGATTTTGAATCATACAGGGTTTCCCTGCTCTGTGTGTAGAATGTTCTGAAAGGGGTCTTCATGTCTTAAATTAGATCATGGATATATCCTAGTGTTAAAATTTTTTTCTAATATTTATAAATATTTGTTATAAAAAAAATAGTGTTAAAATAAAAGTGAATTAAATGTCAGTCATTTAACTGTAAGGTCAATGGATTGAATCTACAAGTTGCCCTGAGGGAGAACTATAGGGCAGTCTTGTTCAATAATTTATATCCTTGAAAACGCCAAAGGGCAGTTTTCCTCAGTGTTATAATGCCACTATGAGTCAGAGTCAACTCCACATTAGTGGGGTTTTTGTTGTTTGTTTTATATCCTATGGACAAACTGATTTTGATATGCATTAATAGAGGTTTCATTGTCTGAAAGACAAATGTATATTCATGAAATTAAGGTGTTCTTAAGAACTATCTAAGCTCCCATACAATTGGCAGTCCTTGACTTGGAGGGAAAGAGAATGGAACATGACAGGTATTTCTTAACTTGGCTGGTACTTCACTTTGCTTACCTAAAGTGCTATAGAGGTGACTTAGCTTGTATGCTCAGTAGGCTGGCCTGGTTAACTAAGTGACCCTTTCCTGTGGAAAGAAAATCCATGGGCTACTTCCTGTGACTGGCCAACCGTTCTCCCATCTCATGCTGTCTACATCTGTGAGAACTCTATGGATGGAGACAGTGATGGGAAGTCAACCCATGAGTAACTGTATTCCCGATTAGAGCTTGCAGAAACAGAAAGGGGCTTCATGCTCTCCATACACACACATCATGGTCACAGGGTTTACTTTAAAGCATGGAAGTCTTACTTTAGTGACAGACTGAGAATGGTTGGTACTTAACATGTTAATCTATTCTATTCTGTGTAAAGATAGAATAGATTAGACATAATAGTACAGTAGATCTCTATGTAAGGAGCTCTGGTGGCTTAGTGGTAAGAAGCTATACTTGCAAGGTCACTAAGGATCCCTATCCCAAAGGCTGTTGGTTTGAATCCACCAGGTGTTCCACAGGAGAAGGATGGGCAGTCTCCTCCTCTGTGACCCACTGGAGGATCAGTTATGAGTTGGTTCCCACTTGATAGCACACATTATTCTGTGAAAACATATATTTACATCTGTTTGTTCACATCTTTGATTTGTTTCTTTACAGATTTGACTTGTTGATAATTTTCATTCAAACTGTGTTGCTTGTGTTAATAGTTTTGGCAAAGTCCCTTATCTGGCAACAACATCCCATGCGACCCTGACTGAGACTCCATGTGGCTCCCTTGGCTTTCTCTGGCTTCTGGGCTGGTTTCCTATTGTGATGATGAGAAGCCTCTGTGATGATGATTTTCTTTTGAGCGCCCTCAATGGACTAGGAGTGCAGCAGGCAGGATTTATCCTGTAAAGTCAGGTCCTAAAATGATCACCATTCACATGGAAATGTACAAGGAGCACCTACCTCTCGATTCTGGCCACTGCGGTAGAGTTGTGGCTGGGCCAGTAGCACTTTAGCTGGCACATCTTTGTCCAGTACCCCAGTTACAAGCTGGGGGAGTGAGGAAAAGAGCAGATTAAAGAAGATGAGATACCACTGGTCGATCATCGTAGAGGCAGAGAAGCCACAAAAAAACTGGAACCAAAATAGAAGGCCCACAAACATCTGGAATAAAGAAAGAAACAGGGGCTTACATTAAAAAAGAGAACTGAAATTAATTTTTTTTTTTAGTTAGCCTCCAGTTCTAATTGAAGAAGCTTAAATGACTTGCATAGAATTGCTATGAGTTGGAGCTGATTCAATGGAACATATCAACATATCAACAATATCATATCAACATATCAACAATAACAAGAGTCCACAGAGTGGAGCAAGAGTGCCATAGAAAGAGGAATATTTTTGTTTGTATTTTACTTATTTTATCTTATGGTCATTTTTTGTTGTTGAACTAGATTTTTAATTTTTTTTAAAAACTTTTTTTAAAAACTGTGATTTTAAACAAAAGTTTATGGAAAAGTTGTGGTTTCATTCATTCATTGGTGCACATTTTCCTTCCTGTCCCTCTCTCCTCCTCTACCAGTTCACTCTGTAATGTACTTGTCCCAGATTGTTAATTATAATGTCTAATCATACTTTTCTTTCAGATAGTCCTTTATCTTATATGTTATAGTGCAGTGTTCATTATCTATCCACTCTTCTGTTTTCTCCCATCCTGCCTCATGTTAATCCTATTTTAAAATGGTCATGTTATGCACTATCTGTCCTTTTGTGACTGAGATATTTCACTCATCATAATGTCTTCTAGGCTAAGATAGAAAAATTGGCACATTCACAATGAATTATTATTATGCAGCATTGATAAACAATGAACTTATGAAACATTATACAAAACAACATGAGCCAGATTATTTAAATGTAATTTTTGATGAGTATATATACACATTAACTCCACAATAAGGGATTTATCTTTAACTGCTCCACAAATTGCAGTCTGTCAGATACTCCTCTAAACCTGAACATTCAGATTAAGACAGACTAGGAAGAAGGATTGGCCACCCACTTCTGAAATAGCAGGCCTCTGAAAACCCTATGCACA
>NW_006399861.1:11322418-11326123 GCF_000299155.1 Elephantulus edwardii
CAGAGGCAATGAGATTGGCACAGGATAGAGCACGGTTTAGGGCTGTTGTACATAGGGTCGCTATGAGTCACAAACGACTCGACGGCACATAACAACAGCAACAACAACTCTATGGTATAAAGGAATTGCCAAATACCACCAGAAATGCACAATCTGAAGACGATAAACATTGATGAATGGGACCTTCTAAAGATTAAATCTCTCTGCTCATCTTCATACCTTTTCAATCTGTGTGCAGAACAGATAATTCAGAAAGGCATGGAGTTGATGAGCTCTGGTGGCCTAGTGTTAAGAAGCTGCACTGCAACCCCAGAGTTAAATAGTTAAATGGTTCAAATCCATCAGGTGCTCTGCTGGAGAAGAAGGGACAATCCTGTACCAGTCAGATTCAATTTGACGGGGCACACACACACACACACACACACACACACACACACACACACAGAAAGGCATGGATTTGTCCAATTTGATGGGTGGGGGTAGTAGTGAGGGGAAATTGGAAGAATTTGGTGTGAAAAACAATGTATTATAATTTTGTAAATAAACTAATGTAATTTAAAAAAAGAAGGCTGGGCTTTTTCAGAAGGAATGTTGCATCAGGAGTAGAGGGAGACTCATCAACAACCTATATTATGCAGATGATACAACCTTGCTTGCTCAAACTTGGTAGGACCTGAGGTACTTGCTGCAGATTGTCAAGGACTGTAATCTTCAATATAGATTGAAGCTTAACACTGAGAAGACAAACATTCTCTCCACTGGGCCAATTGGCAGCATCATGATGGAGGGAGAAGAGATCGAAGTTGTTAGCAATTTAAGCTCCCTTCACTCCATAATCAACACTTTTGGCATCAGCAGTCAGGAAATATAAAGATGAATTGTACTTGGAAAAATCTGCTGTCAAAACTTCTCCAGAGTACTGAGAAGCAACGATGTTAGTTTAGAGATTAAGGGGTGCTTAATCCAGGCCATGGTCTTTGCAAGTACTTGCTATGCCTCAGAGAGCTGGACAATGTTAAAGGATGACTGGAGACAAATTGATGCCTTTGAGTTGTGGTGCTGAAGAAGAATCTTGAACTTACCACTGACCAACAAGAAAATCATTAGGTCTGTCTTGGAGAAGGTGAAACCAAGTTTCTCCTTGGAGACTAGGATTTTGAAACTTTGTCTCACATACTTTGGGCACGAGGCCAGGAGGGAGAGGTCTCTGGATAAGGACATCATGCTCAGAAGGGTGAAGGGACAGCACGAAAGAGGAAGACCCTGGTTTAAATGGATTAATGCAGTAACTAGGCCAATGGAGGTAGATGTGTCAGAGTCATTGAGACCGGCTCAGGACAGGGCAGGATTCAGAGCTGTTGTGCATATGGTTGCTATGAGTTGCAGGCAATTTTATGACGCATAACAACAACATCCAAAAGGCAAAAAAAAGTTTTCATCAAGTGTAAAAAAAACCCCAAACCCCACCTGTTCCTTAGATGGTTTTGAAATTCAGGTGAGATAAGTTGTTTGTTGTTAAGGGCTGTAGAGTTGTAGATGACTCAGCAAACCTATGAATGAAAGACCTGAACACTTGTATAACTTTCTTTATTTCTCCAAGTTCATTGGGTTTTTGGAGGCAAGCTATTTCGTAAGGGGATGCCACTCCTGCTTCTAAGCTTGTTTTAATCGGGGAGCTCCACCAAACACTGTCTATGAGGAATATCCATTATCACATTTGACACATCAGTGTCACAGTGTTCAGCATCACAGCGACTACGAGTTACCTGTGTACAACAAATGGACAGACCAGCACTTAGAATAATATTTGAACAAAAACAATTAAAACCAGGCCTGAAGGCCACAACTTAATTTAAGAACCAAGGCAAGGTTCAAACTTCATGAGCTCCATCATTCCCCATTCCTCCATATTCCTTGGCTCTCACCACCCATAAATGCCCATCTGGGAGCATTCCGCTGCTTCCCCAATCTCCTCCTATTTTGATGCCACATGTTTCTTCATATAGTCTAACTTCTTGAATTATTTGTTCAGCATATAGATGGAATACACTTGAGTAAAGGATACAGTGTTAATGCACATTTTCCTTGATTTTAATCCATTGTATATTCCCCTGGTCTGTATAACAGCTTCTTGATTCAGGTATAGGTTTCATGTTGTTGTTGTTGTTGTAGTTATTGATTACCATTGAGTTATGCGTGACTCATAGCAACTCCAAGAACAAAAGACCTGAGGCCTTTCTATAACCTTTCTATAACTATCATTTCTCCAAGTTTATAGAGTTTCCAGAGGCATGTGGTTTAGGAAGTGGATGCCACTCCTGCTTCTCAACCTGTCTCAAAACTGAGAGCTCCACCAAACACTGTCTACCATAGACAGCCATTATGGCTTTTGAGACCCCAATGTTAAAAGGTTGAACATCAAAGAAAACTCAGATTACCTCAACACAGCAATTTGACAGATTAGTGCTATATGACTTAGAAGAATGTTCCTCCAAAATATAGTATCAAAGGATTAAAAAATAATCCCTTGGACACAACTTGTTAAAAATAAGGGTCCTCCAGAAGGTTTTGTTGTCTCTAAATAAGAAGCTTTAATAAAATAAATAAATAATAAATTAATAATAATAATAATAAATCATCCCCTCAAGGTTAAATTTTGGTTCCTGTGATTTAATTTAACCTTTAGCTTTAGTTTGAATGTGCATGTGAGTAATTGATGGTCTGTTCCACAAACAGCACGTGGTGTAACGTTTTCATATCTGATACTGAAGTTCTCCAGCAATTCTTTCCAAAGATGTAATCAATGTGATGCCTGTGCGTACCATCAGGTGAAATCCATGTGTATAGTCTGTGTTTATGTTTCTTATCAATGATATTTACATTATTATTAAAAAGAAGAAATCCAGACAATGTAAAAGTATGACAGAAGAATCTAGATGCCTTTGAATTGTGGTATTCTAGAAGACTGCTGAAAGAACAAGTTATCTTTCTGGAGGAAGTGAAACCAAGAAGCTCCTTAGAGGCAAAGATGTGAAAATTAGTTTCAGGTACTTTGGCCATATTTTTAGGAGGGGTCAGTTCTTGGAAAAAATATAATGTTGGAAAAGTTGGGTGGTCAGAGAATGAGAGGAAGGCTGTCACCAGAACGGATGTGTACAGGGAATATAACAATGTGCTTGAGCATATCCGAGATAGTGAAGACAGGGTAGGAGAGGACAAGGTTCAGATCTGTTATTCACAGTGTTACTATGAGTTGAAGGTGACTATATGGCAACTAACTACAATGTATTAGTTGTTGTTGTTGTTGTTGTTATGTGCCGTCGAGTCATTTGCGACTCATAGCGACCCTATGTACAATAGCCCTAAACCCTGCTCTATCCTGTGCCAATCGCATTGCCTCTGACACATCCATCCCGATTACCCCAGTCACTGAATCAATCCACCTCATAGAGGGTCTTCTCCTCCTGCGCTGTCCCTCCACTCCATCGAGCATGATGTCCCTCTCCAAGGACCTGTCTCTCCTTACAACATGTCCAAAGTATGTCAGACGAGGCCCCAGAATCCTTGGCTCTAAGGAGTAGCCTGGTTTAACCCTCTCTTGGATGAATCTGTTTGTTTCCTTGGCAGTCCATGGTACATTCAATACTCTTCTCCAGCACCACAGCTCAAAGGCGTCAATTCTCCTTCTATCCTCCCTAGTCATTG
>NW_006399861.1:11326223-11333156 GCF_000299155.1 Elephantulus edwardii
GTGACTGGGGTAATCGGGATGAGTGTGTCAGAAGCGGTGCCGTTGGCACAGGATAGAGCAGGGTTTAGGGCTGTTGTGCATAGGGTCGCTATGAGTCGGAAATGACTCGACAGCACATAACAACAACAACATATATACACAACAAAGGATATTCCATTTCAACATTTTCCCAAAGGCTAACCTTTACCTTGCTACAAACCTCACCCTACTGCTCTTTCCCCCTCTTCCTCCTCATTTCTTGGTAACAAGAAATGAGAATTCTCAGGAGCAGCCTTTGGAAAGAGTTTTTATACTTGAGAAGCTATAGATAACTGGTGCCAAACAAAAAAGAAAGAAAATGGGCTGCTCCCATCTCAAGAATGCCCCATAGGTATGCTAATACCTTAAACCTGTGAATCCTTTACATTCTTTTCTACACAAATATGCCTGTGGTTGTACCTTTGATAGCATTTTCTGTGTTTACATGCACTAGTTTCTATAAGGAACAATGTCTGATTACCAACTCCCAAGAAGAAGGCATTCAGGGAGCAGCAAAGTTGATGATAACAACAGCTTTGTTCCTTGACTGAGTCCTCTTCTGTATGAAGTATCTAGGTAACTTCTCTGATCAACCAAATAAACTAGCTGTAAAAGAAGACTGTCATGCTTGGAATAGTAGAAGGTCAGTGAAGGGGAGGAAGACCTTCAAGTGGATTGGTTGACACAATGACTGCAACTGCGGAGTTAGACATAGTGTAGAGTGTGAGAATCGAGCAAGATCAAGATTTTAGCCTGATGTACATTGGGGCTGCTATGAGTCAAAGTTGACCTGAAAGAGTCTGAAAACAACATAGCAGGCAATAGATTTACTCATTGCTGTATTGTTTGATGTCTTTCCTTATGTTCCCATGGATGTTGATTCTGGATCCATGTAGAATCCATCTTCATTTATCATGATGTTCACTAATGCCTAGGATGCTACTTTTAATGCATTCCATTTAATTTTGTGCAACTTCACATTTTCCTAGATTTATATTTCTTACATTTTATGTTCTAATTATTAGTGGACTGCACCAGAAGCAGATTGACTCCAGTTGTGGTAAGAGTTCATGCAGAAGCTCAGTATTAACAGTCTGAAGAAGGTGAAGAGTTGACTTGAAAAAGATCATCAGTTACTCATGTGCAAGTTCAAATTAAAGTTGAAGAAAATGAAAATAAATCCGTGAAAACTAAAACAACCTCAAGTCTATCTCATTTGAATTTTAAAAAGTCTAAAAAAATAGATTGATGCATTGGACTCTAATGACTGAAGATCAGATGAATTGTGGGGTGACAGAAAGAATATTATCCACAAAGAAAGCAAAAGATCATTACAAAGACAGGAAAGAAAGACAAGATCAAAATGGAAGAGATTCTAAGAATTACACTAGAACATGGAAAGGCCAGAACAAAAGGGCGAAAGTAAAAGAAGAAGTAAAAGAGATGAACAGAAGATTTAAAATGGCAGCTTGAGAAGAAAAAAATATTTTAATAAAATGTACAAAAAGCTGGAGGTAGAAACCGAAAGAGGAGAACACATTCAGCACTTTACAAGCTAAGAACTGATCAACAATTTAAACCTGAAGTTGAAATACTAAAGGATTCTATGAGCAAAATCTTGAATGATGCAGGAAGCATCAAAAGAGGATGGAAGGAATACACAGAATCAGTGTATAAAAAAATGTTTAACACTGAACCATTTCAGGAAGTAGCATTTCAAGAACCAATTATAATAAAGTATGACATTCACATTGTATTGAAGGCATTGGCAAAAAAACCCCAAACAAACAAGCCCCAAGAAGTTAATAGAATACCAATTAACATTTTTCAACAGGCAGCCTTGGACATACTTACTAGACTGTCCCAAGAAATCTGAAAGACAGATATCTGGTCAATTGACTGGAAGAGGTCCATATTCATTACCATTCCAAAACAAGGTGATCCAAAACAAATTGAAATTTAAAAAATAATATCGTTAATATCACATACAACTAAAATACTGCTACAGATAATTTAAAAACAGCTGGGACAGTATACCAGTAGGGGAATTCCAGAAATTGAAGTTGAATTCAGAAGAGGCCATGAATCTGAGATACCATTGCTGATGTCAGATGGGTCCTGTCTGAAAACAAAGAATACCAGAAAGATGTTTACTAGTGTTTTAGTAGCATGCAAAGACATTTGACTGTGAGAGTAAGATATTCGAATGGCAACAGACACATGAAGAAATGTGTGAAATCCTTGGCAATAAGAGAGATGCAAATCAAAACCACAATGAGATACCATCTCACTCAAGTCACAGTGGCAAAATTGAACAAGACAGCAAGTAATGTTGGAGAGGATCTGGCAAGATAGGAACTCAGACATTGCTGGGTTGGTTTTTTTTCGTTTTTTTCAAAAATTGAGATTTCAATGAAAGTCCACAGAGAACTTGGATTTCCATTCACCCACTGCTGCACATTTTCTTCCCTGCCCCTCCTCAGTTTGCCTCTCTTAAAAAAAATTCTTTCACTGTTGTACAACTCCCCACCCTTACCCCAGTCCACTTCACTTTGCGGCTCCCACTCTGGACTGTTGTAATACAAATACCACCCAATCATACATTCCCCTTAAGCAGTTCCTTCCCCCATCTGCTTCAACACAGTACACACTATCCATCCCCTCTCAGCCTCCCCTCAACTCTGATGTCAGTTCTGTTTTACACCAGTGGCATTATGCAGTATTTTTCCTTTTGTGACTGAGGTATTTCACTCAGCATAATGTCTTCCAGGGTCACCCATTTTGTATAATATTTCATGAAGAACTCTTTTACATTGTTGGTAGGATTGTAAAATGGTACCACCACTCTGGGAGGCAGTTTGGTGCTGTTTCCTCAAAAAGCAAAACATAGAAATTGCATATGACCCAGATATTCCTGGTACTGCTTGAAATATACCCCAAAGAAAATGAGAACTGAGGCACAGAGACTTGCACACCAATATTCATAGCAGTGTTATTCACCATCTCAAGAACATGGAAACAGTTCAGATGTCCAACCACAACTGAATGGACTGTGAAATTAGGTTACATTCACATGATGAAATACTATGCAACATGTAGGAAAAATGATTTTGTAAATTACTATGTAACTTGGGAGAGACTGGAGAGCATTATGCTAAGTGAACTAACTCAGTCCTTTAAGGACAAATAATGTATAAAACCATTATGGTAGAATGAGTAATCTGGACAACTACCTGGCCAACTGACTGGAAGTAACCCATATTTATTCCCATTAAAGAAAAAAAAAATATGACCTGACAGTATGTGGAAATTATCAAACAATATCACTAATATCACAAACAAGCAAAATCCTCCTAAAGGTTATCCAAAAATGACTGGAACAGTACATCAACAGAAAACTACCAGAAATAGAAGCTGGATTTAGAAAAGGGAGACTAAGGTGTGTCTGCTACAGGCCATGGTCTTTGCTATCATTTGTTATGCATCAGAGAGTTGGACAATGACTGAGGAGGATAGAGGGAGAATTGAAACCTTTGAGCTGTGGTGCTGGAGAAGAGTATTGAGGGTACCATGGACTGCTAGGAAAACAAACAGATTTATCCTGGAAAGGGTCACACCGCGCGGCTCCTTGGAGGCAAGGATTCTGAGGCTCTGTCTAACATACTTTGGACATGTTGTAAGGAAGGACCAGTCCTTGGAGAGGGACATCATGTTTCGTAGGGTGGAGGGACAGCGCAGGAGGGGAAGGCCCTCTGTGAGGTGGATTGATTCAATGACTGGGTTAATCGGGCTGGAAGTGTCAGAGACAGTGTGATTGGCACAGGACAGAGCAGAGTTTAGGGCTGTTGTACATAGGATCGCTATGAGTCGCAAGCGACTCGATGGCACATAACAACAACAACAACAATGGCGCTAGAGACATTATCACCAATGTGAGATGGATCTTGGCAGAAAGCAAAGATTTCAGAGGAAAGTCTATCTGTGTTTCATTGACTATGCGAAATCATTTGACTGTGTGGATCACAACAAACTGGCTAACCTTGAGGAGAATGGGAATTCCAGAACATTGATTGTACTCATGTGAAACAATAACAACCTCTTCAACTCATAACAGAGCAAGGAAACACTGCATGGTTCAAAACAGGAAAGGAGTTCGTCAGGGATACGTCTTGTCTTCATGTTTTACTTTTTAAAAAATTTATTCTGATTTACTTACAAAGTTTATATACATTGTCTTTCACACCAGATCTTTCACCTTTTATTTACCCACCCATCAAATTACACCATATCTTTCCCCTTTTATTTACCCACCCATCAAATTGTGTGACCCTAAGATTAAGCAACCCCACCCCTATATCCTTGTACTCATTCTATAATGGTCTTTATAAAGGATTTGTCTTTATGAGACGGAATTAATTCACTTAGCATAATGTGCTCCCATGTTAGGTAATAATTTTCAAAATCATTGTTCCTGTGTTCTGCATAGTATTTCATTGTATGAATGTACAATTCCTCAATCCATTCCATTGCAGTTGGGCATTTGGGCTGTTTCCATGTTCTTGCTGTGATTAATAACGCTGCTATGAATATTGATGTACTAGTTTCTGTTTTTGCCTCAGTTCTCATTTTCTCAGGATATATTCCAAGCAGTGGAATAGCTGGGTCATATGGAATTCTGTGTTCAGCTTTTTGGGGAAGTGTCAAACTGGCTTCCAGAATGGTTGTACCATTTTACAAACCTACCAACAATGTCTAAGAGTTCCTGTCTTGCCACATCCTTTCCAATATTCATTACATGCTGTCCTGCTAAACTTTGCCACTGCTACTGGAGTAAGATGGTATCTCATTGTGGTTTTGATTTGTAGGTCTCCAATTGCCAGTGATTCTGAGCATGTCGTCATATGTATGTTAGCCATTTGAATGTCCTCCTATGTGAAAGGTCTTTCCATGTTTTCTGCTCATTTTGTAATTGGGTTATCAGTCTTTTTCATCTGGAAGCCCAAGAATATTCTGTAAAATTTTGTTATGAGGCCTTGTCTGAGATGGTATTACCAAATGTTTGTTCCCAGTTCGTAGGAGGCATAGCTGTCCCTGACCTCAAAGCCTATTACACAGCAGTGTAACCAAAACAGCAAGGTACTGGAACAATGACAGACACACAGACTAATGGAACAGAGCTGAGAATTCAGGTACTAACCCATCTATCTATTTGTTCCCATTCCAAAGAAAGGTGATCCGACAGAGTATGGAAATTATCGAACAGCATCATTAATATCACTTGCAAGCAAGATTCTGCTGAAGATTATCCAAAAAACGACTAGAACAGCACATCAATAGAGAACTGCCTGAAGTACAGGCTGGATTTAGAAGAGGAGTGGCACAAGGGGTATTATAGCTAATGTCAGATGGATCCTGGCTGAAAGCAGAGAGTAGCAGAGGAATGTCTATCTGTGTTTCATTGATTATGCTAAGGTGTTTGTGTGAATCACAACAAACTTTGGCTAACTCTGAAAAGAATGGGGATCCCAGAACACTTGATTGTGCTAATGCGAAACCTATACTTGGACCAGGAGGTCAGAACAGAGCAAGGAAACACTGCATGGTTCAAAGTTGGGAAGGGTGTGCATGAAGGATGTGTCCTATCCACATTTCGTTTCAATCTATATGCAGAATAGATTATCCAGGAGGCTTGGCTCTCTGAGGAGAAGTGTGGCATCAGGATTGGAGGTAGATTCATCAACAATCTGCCTTATGCAGATGACACAACCTTGCTTGCCAAAACTGAGGAAGACCTGAAGCGCTCGCTGCAGAAAGTCAAGGACTGCAGCCTTCAATATGGATTGAAGCTCAACATCATGAAAACAAAGATTCTTACCACTGGGCCAATTAGCAGCATCATGATAGATAGTGATTGAGATTGTTGACAGCTTCAGTTTGCTTGGCTCTACAATCAACACTCTTGGTACCAGCAGCCAGGAAATTAAAAGACAAATTGTATTGGGGAAAGTGTGCTGTCAGAGACCTCTCCAAAGTACTGAAGAGCAACGATGTCAGTCTGGAGACTAAGGTGTGGCTGATACTGGCCATGGTCTTTGTAATTACTTGCTATGCATCAGAGAGCTGGACAATGACTAGGGATGATAGAAGGAGAACTGATGCCTTTGAGCTGTGGTGCTGGAAGGAGTACTGAATATAGCATGGACAGCTAGGAGAACAAACAAGTTTGCCCTGGAGTGGGTGAAGCCAGGCTGCTCCTTGGAGGCAAGGATTCTGAAGCTTTGTCCAACATACTTTAGACATGTTGCAAGGCAGGACCAGACCTTGGAGAGGGATGTCATGCTTGGGAGGGTGGAGGGACAGTGCAGGAGAGGAAGACCCTCAATGAGATAGATTGATTCAGTCTCTGGGGTAATGGGGATAGGTGAGACGGAGACAATAAGATTGGCAAGGGATAGAGCAGAATTTAGGGCTGTTGTACGTAACAGCAACAATATAGGATCAATTGATATTCAACAAGGAAACAAAACCAAACAAATGGGGAAATGGCAACCTCTTCAACAAATGGTGCTGCCAAAATTGTTCTAATTGCAGAAAGCTGAAACCCAATCCACATCTTACACCATACACAAAAATCAACTCAAGGTGGATCAGAGACCTGCGAATAAAGACTAAAACCATTAAGTTCATAAGACACAAACTGGGATCAAGTTTAGAAGGCCTACTCTATGGTACACTTCACGAATTTGCGTGTCATCCTTGCGCAGGGGCCATGCTAATCTTCTCTGTATCGTTCCAATTTTAGTATATGTGCTGCCGAAGCGAGCACATTAAAAAACATATTTGCAATGAATAAGTCATTGATTGTGCCAAATTCAATCATTCTATCTCCAGCTTCATTTCTGTCACCAAGTCCAT
>NW_006399861.1:11344584-11354417 GCF_000299155.1 Elephantulus edwardii
CCCTGCTCTGTTCTGACGACTGCCTCTTGGTCCAAGTATAGGCTTCACATTAGCAAGATTGAATGTTCTGGGATTCCCATTCTTCTCAGAGTCAGCCACAGTTTGTTATGATCCACACAGTCAAATATAGGATGATCTAAAGATTATGACAAGAATTACTATTTTTAGGGTTACCCTTAACCCCAAAGCATTAAATTGTAGTATGGGGATTCTTCCCTCCCTTACTTTAGCATAATTTCAACTTGATGTGAGCAAACTAACATTGAGATAATTCCCAGTTAACTTTTTTGTTTTCTCAATTTATTATTTTAAATTCCTTTATGTATGTACAACATTTTCTTAGTCTTTACAAACAGCAACTTTCATATTTACCCTTGGTTATTGAAAAACTGGTTTTGGTGCTTCCAATATTATTCAGTCTTTTACTCAACAGAATCCTTAAGCATGCTTACAATTATTTATTCAGTTCTTTCAACCTGAGAAATGCTGAGTTTATTCTTCCCTTTTGGATTTGTCACTCTAGGACTTAACATTCTTCATTTTAATATTTGCTGTGTCTGCTCCAGCTGCCCTTTGAAATCCCTGGTTATCTCTTTTATTTTATTATTTATGCCTTTTTATTTAGCTTCTTTCAGTTCAAGAGTAAATTTCAGAGTTTCTTCTGATGTTAATTTTGTTCTTTTCTCTCTTTCTTGTCTTTGTTGTGACCTTTTAATGTCTCTATGGATGATGTAGTTGATATTATTCCACAACTCCTTTGGTCTTTGGTTATTAATGTTCAAGGCATCAGATCTGTTCTTCAGATAATTTTTAAATACTTAAAATATTCAAACTCATTGCCATGGAGTTAGAACTGACTCATAGCTGACCTACAATGGATTTTCCAAAGCTGTAAATCACGTGGTAGGAGGCTGCCCATCTTTCTTCCACAGAGCCTTTGTTGGATTTGAACCAACAGAGAAGTGTTTTCTTTGGATTGATAATGCAACCAGAGCCCTGGTTACATAGCAGTAATAAGTTGGTCTTCTAAAGATTGGAAGTTTGACTCTTCCAGTAGCTCTAAGAGAGAATGATGGGGAATCTTATTTTTCTTAAAGGTTTTAAAATACAAGTAGAACAAATTCAAGATTTAATTTTTGCTCTCATGGTCTTGTTTTAATCTTCTTAAACCTTAATTTGAACCTGCATATGAGTAATTGATATTGAGCTTTTTCCCTGTCTCTTCCCACAGAGGAGATAAGATGGAATGGGAGGGGAGAGGAGAGAGGAGTCAAAAGGAGAATCAGTCTAATTCCTGTGTATTCCATCACATGTGTTGTTGTTGCTGTTAGGTGCCATCGAGTAGAGTAACAACTCATAACAAACCCTCAAACAACAGACCTGAAGACCTGAACTCTGTTGTATTCTCTGCCATCACCTCACAATCTTTGTCACACTTGAGCCCATAGCTGTGGTGATTGTATTAGCCCATCTGCTTGAGGGTCTTCTTCAGTGTCCCTCCACCTTTCCAAGCATGATGTCCCTCTCCAAGGAATAGCCTATCCTAGCAACATGCCCAAAGTATGTGAAATAAAACTTCACCATATTTGCCTCCAAGAAGCACTCTGGCTTCTCCTTCTCCATGACATGTTTTCTTCTGGCAGTTCATAGGATATTCAATACTCTCCTCAACACCACAGCTCAAAGGCCTCACTTTTTCTTCTGTCACCCTTATTCATGGTTCAACTCTAAGGTGCATAGCAAATGATTGAAAATATCATGGCCTGAATTAGGTGCACCTTAGTCCTCAAACTAATATCATTGCTTCTCAGTAATTTGGAGAAGTCTTTGACTGCAGACTCTCCCAGTGCAATATATCTCCTGATCTCCTAACTGCTGGTATCAAATATATATTTATTGTGGATCCAAGTAAGATGAAATTGTTGACAATTTCAGTCTTTTTTCATCTATCATGATGTTGCTTATTGCTCCAGTGGCCAGAATTTTTGTTTTCTTGATGTTGAGATGAGGTCCCTTTGTATAATTGCCATTTATAATATATATATATATATATATACAGACATATATATAATATATATTATTATAAATTTTACAAATGTATTTGCAATGAATAAATCATTAATTGTATAAAATTCTATTATTTCATCTCCATTCTCATTTTTGTCACCAAGGCCATATTTTTTCAAACACTAGAACTTCCTCTTATTTCCAACCTTTGAGACCCAGTCACCAGATATTATTAATGCATCTTGATTGCATATTTGATGAATATTAGATGGTAAAAATAATGTTGTTGTTGTTATGTGCCATTGAGTTACCTGTGATTCATAGGGACCCTATGTACAACAGCCCTAAATCCTGCTTTATCCTGTGCCAATCTTATTGTTTCTGACACATCTACCCCCATTACCCTAGTCATTGAATCAATCCATCTCATCAAGGGTCTTCCTCTCTTACGCTGTCCCTCTAGCCTCCCAATCATCACGTCCCTCTCCAAGACTGGTCCCACCTTGCAACATATTCAAAGTATGTCAGATGAAACTTCAGAAAACTTGCCTTCAAAGAGCATCCTGGTCTCATCCTCTCTAGGATGAATCTGTTTGTTCTCCTAGCAGTCCATGGTATATTCAATACTCTTCTCTAGCACCACAGCTCAAAGGCATCGATTCTCCTTCTTTCATCCCTAGTTATTGTCCAGTTTTCTGATGCATAGCAAGTAGTTGCAAAGACCATGGCCTGTATCAGGCACACCTTAGTCTCCAGACTGACATCATTGCTCTTCAGTACTTTGGAGAGGTCTCTGACAGTACACTTTCCCAATGCAATTTGTCTTTTACTTTCCTGGTTGCCGTTACCAATAGTGTTGATTGTGGAGCCAAGCAAAATAAAGCTGTTAACAATTTCAATCTCTTCACCATCTATCATGATGCTGCTAATTGGCCCAGTGGTGAGAACCTTTGTTTTTTTGATATTGAGGTTCAATCCATATTGAAGCCTGCAGTCCTGAAGCAAGCACTTCAGATCCTCCCCAGTTTCAGCAAGCAGTGTTGTGTCATCTGCATAATGCAGATTGCTGATGAGTTTACCTCCAAATCTCATTTCTCCTCGTAGAGTCCAAACTCCCAGGTAATCTGTTTTGCATGTAGATTGAAAAGATATGGAGAGAGGACACATACCTGGTGTGCACCCTTCCCAATTTTGAACCATGCAGTATTTCCTTGCTCTGTTCTAACAGTTGCCTCCTGGTCCAATTATAGGTTTTGTATAAGCACAATCAAGTGTTCTGGGATTCCCATTCTTTTCAGAGTTAGCCACAGTTTGTTGTGATCCACACAGCCAAATAAATGCCTTTGCATAGTAAGTGAAACACATTCCTCTGGTATTCTTTGCTTTCAGCCAAGATCCATCTAACATTAGGTATAATATCACTAGAAATCCTTTATCTTTGGCTTTAGTGATTAGTACATAGATATGCTTTTTTCTTTTTTATGATTTTTAAAAAATTGATATATTAATGAAAGTTTGCAGAAAATTTGGATTTACATTCATTCATTGTTCCAGTTTCCTCCTGCCTCCAGTTCACTTTGCTATGTAGCTCTCTTATTCTGGGCTGTTGTCATGTAAATAATACCTAATAATACCTAATCCTATATCCCTTGTAAGCAGTTCTCCCCCTCATCTGTTTCGAAGCAGTGTACATTATTTATCTCCTCTTTTTTTAGTTTCTCCCCAACCCCTATGCCAGTCCTGTTTTGTAACTGTGGCATTATGCAGTATTTATCCTTTTGTGACTGAGATAATTCACTCAGCATAATATCCTTCCGGGTTACCCATTTTATATAATATTTTATGAGTTCTTTGTTTTTCAGCACTGCGTAGTATTTCATTGTGTGAATATACCACAGCCTCTGCAGCCATTCATTTGTTGATGGCCAGTTGGGTTAATGTTCAAAATCCCTACCTCTAAGAGAGATGCAAATCAAAATAACTATGAGATATCATCACACCCCAGTAGTAATAGCAAAGTTCAACAGAGCAGCTAACAACAAATGCTGGTGAGGTTGTGGAGGTACTGGAACGCTTATTTACTGTTGGTAGGAGTATAAAATGGTGCAACCACTCTGGAAGGCAGTATGGCATTTTCTCCAAAAGTTAGAAATACCATTTGGTGCATAGGTTTGAACAATAATAATCTTAACCTGTCCTCCTTGTTTGAGTATTAATACTATTCCGTCACTGACAACACATATTCATGATGTATTGAAATTGTCTTTCTGATAATGAATGGAGCACCATTCCTTGTCAATTGTCCTTGCCAGCATATGTTATTGTTGTTGTGTGCCATTAAGTCAGAACAGAATCATAGCCTACCTTTCAGAGGGTTTTTAGATGTGATAAATCACATGTGAGGAGATTTCTCATCCTTCTCTGTGGAGGAACTGGTGGATTCAAACTGCATGCCTTTGAGATTGCAGCTCAGCTTCTTGCCATTAGGCCCCCAGAGCTCCCTAGTATAGTAGATCATATTATTTTCTCATTCAAAATAGCCAAAACCAGTCCATTTCAGCTCACTAATGTCTAAGACTTTGATCTTTACATGTTCCTCTTCATTTTTTATAACTTCTAATTTTCTTAGATTCATACTTCATACATTCATATATTAAAAAATAAATATTTGCAGCTATTTCTCCTAATCTTGAGTCTTGACTTTTAAGTGCAAATGAAAGTCGTTTGCCAAGTTATACTTTTATTCAATCCACATTAAGGTGGATTGTGCTTGTGGAGATGGCTCTTCTCCAGTTGCATTTAGAGTGCCTTGCAACCTGAGGGGATCATCTTCTGGCAGGATATCAAACAATGTTCCAAAGATATTCATATTGTTTTAAGGGCTTGTTTTTTTTCCACAAGTAGATGGATAAGTCCTGCTTCTTAAGCTGTCTTAGTCTGGAAATTACTGAAATCTGTCCATCATGAGTGGCTCTGCGGGCATTTGAATTCCCAATGGCACAGCTTCCAGTATGACAGCAACTTGAAAGTCACTAAACTATATATATGGTTTGTTTTTGTTGTGTACCACTGAGTTGCCTGAAACTCATAGTGACCCTATTTACAATAATTTTGAAGCCTGCTCTGTCCTGAGCTAGTCTCAATGACTCTTGACAGGCTTACTCCCATTACTTCAGAAGTTACTGTGTCAATTCATCTCATATTGGGTCTTCCTTTCCTCAACTTTCTCTCTACCCTTCCAAGCATGGTGTCCTTCTCCAAGGACTGATCCCTCCTGGACGTGTGCCATAAATATGTAATACAGAGCTTC
This sequence comes from Elephantulus edwardii, assembly GCF_000299155.1. Classification (NCBI taxonomy): domain Eukaryota; kingdom Metazoa; phylum Chordata; class Mammalia; order Macroscelidea; family Macroscelididae; genus Elephantulus; species Elephantulus edwardii. The sequence goes on from NW_006399861.1 coordinate 11,349,902, forward strand.
AAAATCTTTGCCTTCAGGGAGAAACTTGTCACACACACATACACACACTTGTTATGAGAGGTTGTTTGTAGGAGAGGGATGTGATGTTTGGAAAGATGGAGGGACAGTGAAGGAGGGGAAGGCTTTCAATCAGGTGACTTGACAATGTGACTGTGGCAATGGGCTTGACTGTGCCAGAGATTGTGAAGATGGCATAAGATAGGACAAGTTTCAGATCAGTTGTTCATAGGATGCTATGAGTCATGCTTGAGTCGATGTCACCTAACAACAATAACAAATCTCTAAGATAATTTATTTGGATATAAATAGTTTTATTTCCTCTTTGCCAATTCAAATGCCTTTGAAAAAATTATTTGATACTGGGTTACATACAAAGTTCACATACATTATTTTCCACACTGGATCTTTCCTGTTTCCTTTACCAATCTCTCCCTCCACCCATTAAATTATGCAATCCTAGGTTTAAGCCCTGCCCTCCCTCCCAGATCCTTGTACATGCTCTACAATAATGGTCCTATACAATATTTGTCTTTATGAGACTGGGTTAGTTCACCTTGCATAATGCTCTCCTGTCCCTCCCATGTTAGGCAGTAATTTGCAAAATCATTGCTCTTGCGTGCTGCATAGTATTCCATTATGGGAATGTACCATAATTTCTCAATCCATTCCATTATGAGAATGTACCATAATTTCTCAATCCATTCCATTGTGGTTGGGCATTTGGGCCATTTCCATGTTCTTTCTATGGTGGACAATACTGATATGAACATTGTTGTACTAGTTTCTGTTTGTGCCTCAGTTCTCATTTTCTCAGGGTAAGTTCCATTCAGTGAATTAGCTGGGTCATATGGAGTCTCTATGTTCAGCATTTTGAGGAAATGCCAAACTACCTTCCAGAGTGGTTATACCATTTTACAATCTCACCAACAATGTCTAAGAGTTCCTATCTCACCACATCCTCTCAAACATTTTTTACTTGATACCCTATCAGATATAGAACACTTGAACAGACCCATCACAAAAGAAGAAATTGAGCAGGTCATAAAAAGACTCCCTCAGAGAAAAAGTCCTTTACCAGATGGTTTCACAGCTTAATTTTACCAAACATTCAGAGAAGATTTATCACCAGTTCTACTTAAGTTATTTCAAAATATGGAAAAAGAAGGAACACTCCCAGAGACATTCTATGAAGCAAGCAAATACCAAATACCAAAACCAGGGAAAGATATTACAAAAAAAGAAAACTAGCTCTCATGAACAGAGACACACAAATCCTTAACAAAATCCTAGCCAATAGAATCCAAAAGCACATAAAAAAAGAACTCATCATGACCAAGTGGGATTCATAAGAAGTGTGGAAGGATAGTTCAACATAAGAAAAACAATCAGTGTAACTCACCATATTATCAAATGCCTTTTTATTACCTTTTCTTACCCTGCTTCTCTGACTAGGACTTCCATTACAAGTCTCCTTATCAGCTTTCCATTCACAAGGGGCATGGCAATCACTCTTTCTCTATTGAGAGTAACGTTGGTTATTCTGTATATATTCTTTTAGTGATACGGAGAAACTTTTCTTCTTACTTTGTTTTATTGAGCATTTTTTTTCCAGGGAAGGGTGTTGAATTTTATCATATTTTAGGGATTTTTTTAGCTTGTCCTAATATTGATTTCTCATTTTGTAGTATTGTGAAAAGATGCTTTGTGGTATTACTAAGGTTTTTTTTTAAATTAAGTATATAGAGATAGTATATATTTACCAGTGCAAAGGAAATATTCTTCAGAATAGACTATCTGATAGATTGCAAAGCAACTTAAATTTAAAAAACAACAACAACAACAACAAAGCTTAGTAATACCACAGACTATCTTTTCAAGTCACAATACTACAAAAATGAGAAATCAATAGGTGCGTCTGATGCAGGCCATGGTCTTTGTGATCACTTGTTATGCATGAGAGAGTTGGACAATGACTAGGGAGGATAGAAGGAAAATTGATTAAAACAACTATGAGATATTATCTCACTCCAGTCAAAATAGCAAAATATAACAGAACAGCAAGCAACAAATGCTGGTGAGGTTGTGGAGCAACTGGAACCCTGATTCACTGTTGGTGGGAGTGTAAAATGGTGCAACCACTGTGGAAAGTGGTATGTTGCTTTCTCAAAAAGTTGCAAATGGAGATACCATTTGACCCAGCAATTCCACTACTGGGAATATACCCCGAAGAGACCATAACTGACATCCAAGCAGATATATGCACACCCATGTTTGCTGCAGCTTTGTTCACAATAGCAAGGAGTTGGAAACAACCTAAGTGCCCATCAACAAATGAATGGATAGAGAGCTGTGGTATATTCACACAATGGAATACTATGCTGCATTGAAAAACAAGAAGCTCATGCAATATTATTCAAAAATCGGTGATCCTGGAGGACATTATGCTGAGTGAAGTATCTCAGTCCCAAAAGGTCAAATATTGCATGGTGCCACTGTTGTAAAAGAGGACTGACCTTGGGGGTTGGGGAGAGACTGAGTAAGATGAGTTCAATAATGTATAGTGCACTGAAACAGAGGAGGGAGAAAACTGTTTAAAAGAGATATGTGATTAGGTATTTCTGTCATGACAGGAGTCTAGAGAGATGGCTACCTGGGGGAGGTTTTGTAAAACAATGAAAGAATTTTTCTTTTACTTTTCCAAGAAGGTAGTGCCCTGGGGGGAGGCTTGGGAGGATAGAAATGTGCAACAATGAATGAATAGAAATCCAAAGCCTCTGTACATTTTTACTGAAATTAATAATAAATTTAAATTTAGAAAAAAAATTAAGTTAGAGTAAGGATGGCAATGGATTTATAACTGCTCATGCTTATAACACTATATTGTGGCATGGAGGAGGAATATTGGAACTGTATCCATATTTACAATATTCTTCTTACCAAAACCATTTATGGAAAATAGGAACTGCATTGGAACATGTATATCTGGATTGAAAATGATCATATTGTTAGTATTTCTAGCATTAAGCTTAAAAGATTATAATGTTCAAAATTATTTGTTATGTATTTGTTTAAATTTTTCCCTCTTTTAATAACTGGGATCTAGTGGGAAGAGAAAAGACCAGAGAATGGCCAAAATTATTGGGGCAGCTATTGCTGCCAGTTTAGGGCCTGTGTCAGGAAAAGGTAGTCTTACTCATAAAGAGTGCCACCCATAAAGGAGGTCAGAATTGCTTCCACTGTGGAAAGCTGGGCCACTTCAGTAGACAGTGTCACAGACGAGAGGCACAGATAGGCAAGGGAGTAGAGAGGAAGCTCCCACTCACTTGTTTTAAATGTGGATCTGAAGGACACTTGGCCAAGGGTGGCCCTCATCATGGCTGACAGGACTGACAGGCCCCAGCTCCCAGCTGGAAACAAAGGAGGATGCTTCAACGATTTAGATCCTCCCAGAAGAGCTGTGGGTGAGCATTAACATTACTGGTAAGTATATTCATTTTCTCCTGGACCCAAGAACCTACTGTTTGGTCCTAAAAGCCATCTGAGGTCCCAACTCTTCTCACTATTTCTTAGTTGTTGGAATTGACAGAAAACCTTACTTCACCTCTGCCTTGCATGCGGACTTCTGAGTAAAACAACCCAGTGGTAGATGGAATTTTGTCCAGGACTTAAGAACAATAAATGACATAGTTGAGCCTCTGAATCTTGTGGTTCCTAACCTTTATACTATAATAGACAAAGTGCTAGTCAATAGGCCTTTTATTTTAAGACCTTCCCTCTGTAACTTGATTTGTGCCACTATTATAACCTCTACTTGGAATATTATTTTTTTTTAATTTTTGACTCATGTACTTTTAACTTGTTAGTTAAATTTGTGTCTTCTAGGCTGCAACCGTTCCATGATACATCTTCAAGGATGGCTAAGCACAATTGATAACAATGCATCTAAATTCCAAAATTAGTCTCAACAATAGTCTATGTGTTTTCCATTGCCAAAGGGGCCCTTTAGAGAAGAGAAAGAAGCTCTACATCCTGAAACCTACAGCGTCTCTTTTCAGCAGGAAGTAGCTAAGAGAAGATGCTGTCCCCTTTTCCTTATGAATCAGGGTGAAGTCTCTTTCAGGGAGGACTGATAGGGAATGGCCAAGGACATACTGACAAAGGAGATTAATCAGAACTGGCTTTGAAGAGTTCAGAATGAAAGCTGCATAGTGGAGTGGACTGGAGAGGCAGGGGAGTGTGGAATGACTGTATAACAATGAAGATTTTCTTTTTTTTTGCTCTGGTGCCATTGAACAAGAAACAAGACAATGTAGGATGCCCTTCTTGCTCCAGCTACACCTATAGCAGCAACCTCTATGGACAAACTGGGGACATGATCCAAGATCCATCTGATATTAGAAATTAGACGGAGTTCCCCCGTCAGATGGAGTTCTGCTGCCAGACGGGCCGGGAAGAGACCCAGGAAGAGCAATAGTCAGCTATCCACCGCAGAACTCCAGAGGAGCGAAGACTACCC
>NW_006399861.1:11372223-11398056 GCF_000299155.1 Elephantulus edwardii
GGATTGATTCAGTGACTGGGATAATTGGGATGGGAGTGTCTGAGACAGTGCGATTGGCACAGGACAGAGCAGCGTTTAGGGCTGTTGTACATAGGGTCTATGAGTTGCAAGTGACTCGGTGGCACATAATAACAACAACAACATATGTCAACCCATTGCCATGCTGCAGACACGTCTTCTACTTAGAAAACAAGCTTAATCTTTTTGATTCCATGCTCCTACCTCTAAACAACTTTCAGTATTGTCTTTAATTTTGATAATTTGATCATGATATGCCGTGAGTTTTTCTTTTGAGACCTATCCTCTTTGGGTTTGCTCAGCATCTTGAATGTATAGTTTCCCATTTTTCACAATATTTGGACATTTTCTTCTAGCAAGTATTCAGCCATTTTCTCTCTCTGGTTGATTTAAAAAGTTATTTTAGATTTTATTGTGGTAAATATATACACGGGAGCTCTGGTGGCCTAGTGGCAAGAAGCTGCGTTTCAATCCAGAAAGCTCCTGATTTGAGGCTACCTCAGGAGACAGATGGGCAGTCTCCTCCTATGTGATTAACTACCTCTGAAAACTTACTGGCAGTTCAACTATGGGTCAGTTCTGACTCTATAGTACAACTACAACAAATATATACAACATTAAATATGTGATTTTAAACATTCTTTTTTTAAAAAGAAGTTTATTTTATATTGGTGTGCATACAAAATTCGTATACATTCTTTCACACGTTTCATACTTTTCTTCATTCACATTGTGTTTCATACAATCATTCCTAGCCATTGTGTTTTGTAAAATAAGTCATCACTAAACTATGCTTAGGGAGTGCTAGTCGCCTAGTGACAAGAAGCTGTGCTGCAATCCTGAAGGCACATGGTTCAAATCCTCCAGCTGTTCTACAGGAGAAGAATGGGCAATCTCCTTCCATGCAATTAACTGCCTCTGAAAACCTGCCAGAGGGTCAGTTATAGGTTGGTTCTGATTCAACTGTGCACAATAACAGCAACAAACTATGCCCACTATTACCCTGTCTTTCCAGATCCCCACTGGATTGTTCGCATTTCCTTTACCCCCTCTTGCTCCACCCACAAAATTGTGCAACCCTATGATTTCCCTTTTCTTACCCTCATCTCTCCCTTGGGCCTTCATACTCATTTTACTAGTTTTTCTTCTGTTTTTATAATCATGGTTCTATGCAGTATTTGTCCTTATGAAACTGAGTTAGTTCACTCAGCATGATGCTCTCCAATCTCTCCCAAGTTATATAATATTTTTAAAAATCATTGCTCCTGAGTGCTGCATAGTATTCCATCATGTTAATGTACCACAGTTTCTCAATCCATTTGGTTGTGATTGGACATTTTTGCTGTTTCCATATTCTTGCATTGGTGAATAACACAGTTGTAAGCTTTGGTGTACAAATCTTTGTTTGTGATTAGTTATAATTTACTTGGGGTATATTCCTAGTCAAATAGCTGGGCGATAAGGAATTTCTGTCTTCAGGGGTTTTTTTAGGAAATGCCATACTGCCTTCCTGAGTGCTTGTACCATTTTACAATCCTACCAACAGTCTATAAAGTTCCTATCTCTCCACATCCTCTCCAACATTTATTGCTTTCTGTCTTGTTAAATTTAGCCTTTGTTAAACTGTCCTACTGGGCTGAGATGGTATCTCATAGTGGTTTGGATTTGCATCTCTCTTATTGCTAGTGACTTTGAGCATTTCTTCATGTGTCTGTTGGCCATTCAAATGTCTTTCTTTGTGAAAAGCCTTTCCATGTCTTTTGTCCATTTGTAATTGGATTATCAGTCTTTTTCTTGTCGATGCCCTGCAGTATTCTGTACACTTTTTTATGAGACCTTTGTCTGAGACAGTATTCCCAAATGTTTTTTCCCCAATCAGTAGGTTTTCTTTTCACCCCATTGGAATAAGTTTTTGAGGCACAGAAGAATTTAATCCTTAGAAAGTCCCATTCATCTATTTTATCATTTCCTGGTTGTGGATTTTTGGCTATATTTTCCAGCCTCTTTATATTATAGACTAGGCCTTCTAAGCTCGGCCCCACATTGTCTTTTATGATCTTTATGGTTTTGGGCTTTACTCCCACGTCTCTAATTCATCTTGAGTTGATTTTTGTATTTGAATTCAGATGTGCATTGAGCTTTCTGCAGGTAGCAGTCCAGTTTTGCCACCATTTACTGCTGTCTCTCTCTTTCTTCAATTCCCTTAACTGCTGTTTTATTTATTTTGCAGGGTCGCTATGAGTCACCTGCGTCTCGACGGCACTTAACAATAACATCAACAGAGAGAGAGAGAAAGAGAAAGAGAGAGAGAGATCAGCTGGCCCAGTGAAGTGATCAAGACAAAGGTGGGTGACTTTTAGTTAGCGGCCCTCAGGCCAGTCTTTCATTGTTTTTGTTCAGACATTCCTCTAGGTCATATAGCCCTGGTGTACAAGTTGCCGTCCCATGGTCACTTGTGGTTGCTGTGAGGCTGAACACTGTGACATGAATGTGTCAAATGCGTTAATGGTTGGCTACCCAACGCTCACTGAAAGTGGGGTGGAGCTCCCCGATTAAACAAGCGTGGAAGGAGTAGTGGCATCCACTTCCATAATAGCTTGCCTCCGGAAACCCTATGAACTTGGAGAGAGGATGAAAGGCACCCAAACATCAAGGACTCGCCTTCATAGGGTCGCTATGAGTCACCTGCGACTCGACGGCACTTAACAACAACAACAACAACAATTATTTAGTGATACTTCGTTTTACTTGGACAACAACTAATACCCTTGGAACCAGCAGTCAGGAAATCAGGAGACATACAACACTGGGAAAATCTGCAGTTAGGGACCTCTTTATGTTATTGAGGTGCAAATGATGTCAGTTTGAGGACTAAGGTGCATCTCATTCAGGCCATGATCTTTCTAATCACTTGCTATGCATCTGAGAGCTGGACCATGAATAAGGATGACAGAAAAGGAATTAATGCTTTTGAGCTGTGGTGTTGGAGAACAACATCCCACAGATAGTCAAAAGAACAAACAAATATACTTTGGAAAGATTGCAGCCAGAGTGCTCTTTGGAGGCAAAGATGATGAGGTTTCATCTCACATAATTTAGGTATGTTGCTAGGAGGGGCTATTTTTTGGAGAGGGACATGATGTTCAGAAAGATGGAGGGCGATGAAGGATAGGAAGACCCTCGACCAGGTGGATTGACATGATGACTGTGGCAATGGGCTCAGTGTGTCAGGAGGTGTGCGGATGGCACATGATAGGAAAGGGTTCAGATCTGTTATTCATAGGGTTGTTGTGGATTGTACTTGACTCAATGGCAACTAACCACAGCAATATAATTTTGTGTATTGATGTTGACCAAGGTTAAGTCTTCTTGATCTATTGTGCCTTTAGATAGTGGTTTTCCTTATCTTTTTGTGGTGGCTTTCATTCTGAAGTCTATTTTATCAGAGATTATTATTGCTACTCCTACTTTTTTGTGGATGCCATTTGCATGGCCTATTTTTCCCCTCAGCTTTTGACTTTGAGTATATCTTTCTCCTCATTTCTTAGATGTATCTCTTGTGATCAACATATTGATGAGTTTTATTTTTCCATCTATTACACTACTCTTTTTCTCTTAATTGGTGAATTTTGTCCATTCACATTAAATGTGTTTATTGACAGATCAGATTTTATCATTGCCATTTTGCTGTTTCTTTTTCTGTTGTTTCTAATTATTGTGGTCCATCCACTTTCTTTTGGTGTCTCTGTGTAAAGGACCCTATTTTAGAATTTCTTGTAGAGTTGGTCTTGTTTTCACAATTTTTTTAAGTGAAAGAAGGAGCTTTTCTGAAAATGACTTAATTTCTCCTTTGTATTTGATGGACAGCTTTACTGGGTTCAGGATCCTCAGTTGGCAGTTGTTTTCTTTTGGGTCTTATAGTTTCTGCTGTGATATCAGAACTTAATCTAATTATTTCTCCTTTTTAAATGACTATTTTTCTCATGCTTCTTTCAACCCTTATCTTTTATTTTTGAGAATTTGATTATAATATGTCTTGATGTTCTTTTATGTCTAGTCTAATTGGTGTTTGCCGAGTTTCTTGAAAGTGGATATCTCCGTTCTTCATAATTCCTGGGAAGTTTCCTTCTGGTACCTCTCCCATGATTTTCTCAGTGATTTTCCTGTCCTTTTCAGGTTCTGGAATTCTATCATATGTATGGTGTTCCTTTTCATATCATCCCACCTGATTCTAATGTTTTCTTCATGTCTCATCTCTAATTTTTCTTCTAGTATGTTTCCATTGAGGTTCTTGTCTTCCAGCTCACTGATTTTCTTCTCCACCTCTTCTGTTCTACTTTTCCCCCCTCCAACATGTCGGATACTTCTACCATTTTGGTCTTAATATTCTAGATTGCATTTTCATGCATTTCTGTTATTTCTAGTACTATGTTGGCTGTACCCTTTCTATCTTGTGATGATTTTTAAAGTCCTTATACCTCTTTATGCATAGTTTTAATTCTTTCATCTTTTGCCTTTTCCTCCACTATTGGTCAAATTCTTCCTCATAAATATATTTCTTCTGGCTCCTGTGTCTGTAATATTTGCTTTTTTAAAATGGCTTCTATTGTTTCTTCTACCATTTCCCCCTTCTTTTGTAGCTTTTTGAATCATTCCTCATAACTATATTTTCTGTAGTTCTCTATCTCTGAGGTATTCATGTTACTTCTGGCTTCCATTGTTTCTTCCATCTTTTGTACCTTCTTCTGTAACTGTCCATATGACTCCTTATCAACAGATACCTTCTTCTTCCCTGACTTTAGGGTATTCATTTGGCCTACAGTATGCTCTGATTTTTTTGGAGAAGGCTTAATATGTTTCTTTTTCACAATAATGAAGTGGCCTATTGCTTTCTTCAGATTATGTGAAGAGTTTTTTGGTGTTAGGTTGTTTCTATTGTGTCTGTGTAACATACGGATATTTTTTTATTATGATGGTGTTATTGATTATTTGCCAGCTTAAAATCTTCAGTTTATGAGGTTGGCCACTGACTCTACTGAAAGTCCTTTTTTTGAAAGTTTGTGTTTCCTAAAGTCCTTCCAATTCTTTCTGGTCTGCAGGAATCTCACTTTATTGTACTCCTCTCTCTCAAACTCTATTGTTTTCCTTCAGAGTTAGCAGACTAGTGTGAGACCAGATGCTCCATGTAAGCAGATTCTGTCCAGGAAGATTTCAAGGCAGCTTTCTCTCTAGCACTTCAGTGTGCCAGCTAAGAAAGTGAATCTCTCTCTTGTTTGTAGCTTCCTGTCCCAAACTCTATTGACCATTTATGGTCTCTCTTTTTTTTTTTGTACATCCCCATGGTTATAGGAATCCTTAAGTGGAGGAGCCTTTCTCCAAGGGAGTTTCATGCCTTTCTCTTTCCTGCAACTGAAAGTGCTAGATCTGGGAAACAGTGTCTCACCTGACGATGTCTTCTTTCCTGAAATTTATTGTCCTCTTTTGTCTCTGGAGTGACATATATTAGGGGTGCCAACTTAAGCAGTGTTTGTCTTCTCTCCTTGGTCTGCAGAGTGGCATGACGAGTTATTTCAACTCTCTTCTTTACTTTCTAGTGGTTCAGGGGTATGATCCTTGTCTTCAGTATTGTACTAGGTGAGGGCAATGTCTCGTCAGGATCCTGTATATTGGTGATGGCAGATGGGATGGTGTGAGGGAGAAGCTGGCAGCCTCCCTTTCCTGGGAGCATCTGTTGATGTTTCTGTGGGAGTAAGGACTGAGCTCTGGTGGCTCTCTGGTTAACTTTTTTCCCCTTCTTTCTTCCTGTTCTGGAATTCTAGATACATCTAAGTTATTCCTCTTGATAGTGTCCCATATAATTCTTACAATATCTCTATTTTCCTTCCTTATTTTTTTCTGATTGTTCCTCTCGCTGATTAGTATTGAAGAGTATGTCCTCTTCTGAGAATATGTCAATAATTCTGTGTTCCATTGATTCAGTTAAACATCATCCACTATTTCTCTTTCTGAAGCTTCAGCTTTAGTATTCCATATTTTCATTTGATGTTTTTATGTGATTTCTAATTTTCCATTTATTTTCTCTATTTGGTTTTATAATGTTAAAAATTCCATGTTTTCAATATTTTTCTCACACTGTAGAAGATATTTTTAGGGACCTCTCCAGGGTACTGAAGAGCAATGGTGTCTCTCTGGAGACTAAGGTGCATCTGATACAGGCTATGGTCTTCGCAATCACTTTTTATGCATCAGAGAGTTGGACAATGACTAAGGAGGATAGGAAGAGAATTGATGCCTTTGATCTGTGGTGCTGGAGAAGAGTATTGAATGTACCCTAGACTGCCAAGAAAACAAACAGATTCACCCTGGAGAGGGTTAAACCAGGGCTGCTCCTTGGAGGCAAGGATTCTGAAGCTTTGTCTGACATACTTTGGACATGTTGTAAGGAAGGAGAGGTCCTTGGAGAGGGACATCATGCTTGGGAGGGTGGAGGACAGCGCAAAAGGGGAAGACCATCTATGAGGTGTATTGATTCAGTGACTGGGGTAATCAGGATGGGTGTGTCGGAGGCAGTGAGAGTGGCACAGGATAGAGCAGGATTTAGGGCTGTTGTACATAGGGTTGCTATGAGTCGCAAGCAACTTGACTGTACATAACAACAACAAAAACAACAGAATATACTTATTATTTTTTGGAGTTCCTTATCAGGAAGTTGCAGTAATTTTTCCTTCATCTGAAAGATTTTATGATTCTGTTTATGTCACTTTTAAAATGGCACACAAGCAAAATACTGGTGATGATCATTAAAAACTGCTAGATTAGAAAATAGAGATAGAGTATTGCCAGATGTTCAAGCTGGATTTAGAGACCATGGGACCAGGTATATTATTGCTGATGTCAGATGAAAGCAAATAACACCAGAAAAATGTCTATATGTGCTTTATTGACTATGCAAAGGCATTTGACTGTGTAGATTATAGAAAATTTAATTATCATTGAGAGGAATGGGAATTTCAGAACACTTAGTTGTGCTCATGCAAGATCTATGCCTAGACCAAGAGGCAATTGCGTGACTAGGGCAAGGGAACACTGTTGTTGTTGTTGTTATGTGCCATCGAGTCACTTGCGACTCAGAGTGACCCTATGTACAAGAGCTCTATACGCTCTTCTATCCTGTGCCAACCTAGCCATCTCAAACACACTTATTCCCACCTCTCCAGTCACAGAATCGATCCATCTCATCAAAGGTCTTCCTCTCCTTCGCCGCCCCTCCACTCTGCCAAACATGATGTCCCTCTCCAAGGATCAGTCCCTCCTTGCAACATGCCCAAAATATGTCAGATGAAGCTTCAGAATCCTTGACTCCAGGGAATATTCTGGCTTCACCCTCTGCAGGACAAATCTGTTAGTTCTCCTAGCTGTCCATTCAACACTCTTCTCCAGCACCACAGTTCAAAAGCATAAATTCTCTTTCTATCAACCCTATTCACTGTCCAACTCTCTGATGCATAGCACGTAATTGAAAAGACTATCGCCTGGATCAGGCGCACCTTAGTCTCCAGTCTGACATCATTGCTCTTCAGTACTCTTGAGAGGTCCCTCACAGGAGACTTTCCCAATGCAATTAGTCTCTTGATTTCCTGGTTGTTGTTACCAAGAGTGTTGACTGTGGAGCCAAGTAAATTAAAACTGCTAACTATCTTAATCTCTTCACCATCCATACTGATTCTGCCAATTGGCTCAGTGGTTAGAATCTTTGTTTTCTTGATGTTGAGTTTCAGTCCATATAGGAGGCTGTAGTCCTTGATCTTCTGCAGCAAGCGCTTCAGGTCCTCCTCACTTTCAGCAAGCAGGGTTGTGTCATCTGCATAACGCAGGTTGTTGATGATTCTTCCACCAATCCTGGTGCCACATTCCTCTTCATTTAGCCCAGCATCTCAGATGATCTGTTCTGCATACAGATTGAAAAGGTATGGAGACAGAATACATCCCTGACGAACCCCCTTCTTGATTTTGAACCATGTAGTGTCTCCTGCTCTTTTCTGACAACTGCCTGTTGGTCCAAGTATAAGTTTCGCATTAGCACAATCAAATGTTCTGGGATTTCCATTCTTCTCACTACATTTTTAAAATTAAGAACGATGTGTTGCCTTTCTCCACTCCTATTTAATATGCATATTGAGCAAATGATTTGAGAAGCTGGACTCTAAGAAGAAGAATGTGGCATCAGAATTGGAGGAAGACTCATTGATAACCTTTGGTGTAGATGTCACAACCTTGTTTGCTGAAAGTGAGAAGACTTGACGTTCTTACTGCAGAAAGTTAATATGGATTGCATCTCTATGTCAAGAAAACAAAAATCTTTGCTACTGGACTGATAGACAACATCATGATCGATGAGAAAAGAGTGAAATTTTTAACAACATTACCTGACTTGGATTTACAATACAGCAACTTGATGTCAGATCAGGAGATCAGAAACCATATTGCACTTAGAAAGTATGTAGTCTTTTAGGGACCTCTCAAAATTATTAAGGAACAATGATGTTAGTTTGAGGACTAAAGTGTGTCTGATTCAGATAATTGTCTTTCCAATCATTTGCTATGCATCTGTGAGCCAAACAATAAGGATGACAAAATACAAATTGATGCTTTTCAACTGTGGTGATGGAAAAGAATACTGAATATCCCATAGACTGAAAAGAACAAACAGATATGTGTTGGAGAAAGTGCAGTGAGAGTGCTACTTTGAGGCAAAGATTATGAAGCTTTGTTTTGTATACTTTGGACATATTGTTCAGAGAGGCCATTCCTTGGAAAAGAACATCATGCTTGGAAAGGTGGAAGCACAGCAAAGGAGAGAAGATTCTCAACCAGGTAAATTGACACAGTGACTACAGCAATGGGCTCCAGTGTGTCAGAGATTGTAAGGATGGCCCAAGAAAGTACAGGATACAGATCTTTTGTCTATAGCGTCACTAAGAGTCATACTTAACTTGACAGCACCTAGCAACAACATCTTGTTTTTTTAGTGGTTTGAAGTGATTTGTTACCTCTGAGACAATGTATTGTCTTTGTACTATTTTGTTTTGATATATCTGATTCTTTCATATAAATGTATTATGAAGCTTGTGGGATTGGTGATACTTAGTGTTTCCCTTCCTGTCCTCTGATGGGTGTTGTAGAGGATGGAGGTATATATGCTTTTCTTTGTTTGACATTTGGGTTGAGCAGTCTAGGGAAGGCTCTTCTGGTGTAAGTAGTCTTTCATTAATCATGTGGAGTAGGAATTGGTCTTTACTTTTGACCAATGGCTGAAGCTATGCTAGTTATGTATGTGGCTAGACTATGTGACTTCTGTAGCTGTCTGTGTCAAAGAAAAGGGGGGAAAAAGCTAAACAAGGAATAACCAACTAACAACAAAACATCCCAAAACAAAATCAAGATTAGACAGTGAAAGAAAATAGAAATATGTATTTTGGAAGCATAAGTGACATTCACTTCCTAAACCACATGCCTGTGGAAACTCTATGAACTTTGATAAATGATAGAAAGGCCTCAGGCCTTTTGTTCATAGGGTCACTATGAGTCATGCTTGACTCTACAGCAATCAAAAAAAACTGTAACATATTAGTACAAAACTGAGGAAAATGAGATTAGAAATATGGGGGGGAAGAGGGAAGGAAGAAGATCAGCAAGGGAAAGGAAAAGAGCTAGAAAGAAGAAGAAGAAGAAGAAGAAGAAGAAGAAGAAGAAGAAGAAGAAGAAGAAGAAGAAGAAGAAGAAGAAGAAGAGGAGGAAGAAGGAGAAGAAGAAGAAGAACTGAACCAATCTCCCCTCCCTTAAAATGCCACAAATAAAACTCAGAAAAATAATGGGAAAGAAAAAATGACACAGAAAAAGGAGGAACCCTGGATGGGGGCTGGGTACATGATTGGAGCTCTTAACATTGCTGTGAGGGTGGATGTCAGATGTCTGTTCTTGGAAAGTGTGTCTGCCAACTAAACAGAAGTTTAGGCTTGAGGTGCCCTGTCAGGGCAGAGTTTCTGCTCATATGAGGGCCTGAGATGTATGCCTGGTAATGGGTTAGCACTTGCTATTTGTTATTCTGTCTTGTCAAGGATGGTGTCTTTGGCTGAGCAGGTTATGGGTGCAGACAGCAAATTTAGCCAGAGACAGTATATACTGCTGGTATGAAGTCACTGCCAGCCTAAGATCCTCAAGGATAGACTATCTATCAGAGGCATGGACCTCAGTCTGAGATGGTATCCTCACCAATTTAGGGACTCATTATAGGGTAGGCATAGCACAGATCACTGGCATCTGGAGGGGAAGTGTCTCTGAATGTAGCTCTGTATGTGAGCTCAGTTCCAGATATGAAATAGTGTAAGCCTAGTCTGAGGTGGGGCTGGGACTTGGTGAGTGGTGGTGGGGAAAAGTAACTCCCCTAGCTCCCAGGCGAGTATGGATACTAAAAAGGAGATAACATCCTTCTTGTCAGTCAGCTACTGGTGTGGACACAGCCACAACTACAGGTCTTGGCCATTCAGAAAGTCACCTGTAGATGTTCAAAAGGGTGGGCATTTACAGTTTTCTGTTCTCATGGTTCCTTTTTATTTATTTATTTTTAATCGAGTATAATCACCTGTATCTGTTATCTTGTTTTTTAGTGTCTTCATAGAAGAGGGTCTGGGTTGCCATCTGCCTAATCAGTTATCTTTTCCAGAAATTTTCAGTCAGTTTTTTGGTACAGTGACTCTGTGTATTTCTTTCATTTTCTCCCCCAATTCTTCATGTGTCACTCAATATTTTGCCTTTAGAATCTCTTAGTATTTCAACTTCAGGTTACATCTTCTTTCTTCTTCACTCTTTAAGTATGGAAAATGATAAACATGTTCTTCCCTTTTGGTTTCCTAACTACAGTCTTTTTACATTTCATTATAATACTTAGCTTTGCCTTATTGAACTGCCCTTTGAAATTTTATGTTCAACTCTCTTACTTCTTTATTTCTTTCACTTGCTTTAGCTTTTCTATGTACTAGAGTAAGTTTCAAAGTCTTTTATGATGCCTATTTTGGCCACTTCTTTCTCATGTCCTCACATCCCCCATAATTATGGTGTTTATTGTTGTTAGGTGCTATCGAGTTGAGTATGACTTATATAGTGACTGTATGAACAGCAGATATGAACCCTGTCCTATCCTGTGCCATCCTCACAATCTCTGACCCACTTGAGCCCATTGCTGTAGTCAGTGTGTCAATCCAACTTGTTGAAGGTCTTCCTCTCTTTTGTGTGTCCTTCACTTTTTTAAATATGATGTCCTTTTTTCCAAGGAATAAGCTCTCTTAACAATATGATCTAAACACATGAGATGAAACATTGTCCTCTTTGCCTCCAAAGAGCACTCTGGTTGCACTTTCCCCAAGACATATCTGTGTTTTCTGTTGGCAGTTCATTCAGTATTCTTCTCCATATTCATTGCCCAGATGCACAGTAAGTGACTGAAAATAATAGTGTTTATTAGGGAAGTCCAAAGGTTATAATTCATGTTGGTAACAATTGCTCAGTCAGGACAGTGTATGAAATGTGCTTGCTGGCACCCAAGCCTGTAGCTTTGAGGCTTTAGGCCATGGTTACAGTGTTCTTAGTCCTGCCAATTATGGTTTCTTCCCTCTAGTCCTCCAAAAAACTTGAGCAAAGGCTCCTAGCACTGGTTCTGCAGGGTAGCATTCTTAAGGTCAGGCCATCTCATGCCAGGACTCTGGTTTTTTTTTTCTTCTTTCTTATGTTTTAATGACTTTTTGTTTTCCACATATATGATATCCTTGATATTATCCTTCAACTTGCCTGGCCTTTGGAGATTAGTATTCAAAACATCAAGTATAAAGTGTCTCATAACAAAAGTTTACAGACTACTACTATACGGTCTTCATCAGGGAGCACTGGTGGCCTAGTGGCAAGAAGCTTCACTACAATCTCAAAGGCATGCAATTAAAATCTGCCCACAGGAGAAGGAGGGGCAATCTCCTCCTATGCGATTAACTGCCTCTGAAAACCCACCAGAAGGTCAGCTATGGGTTGTTTATGACCTGATGGTACACAACAACAAATACAGTCTCCACAAGAAAAAAAACTAACCCAATTACAAAATGGACAAAAGACATGGAAAGAATTTTCACAGACATTTGGATGACCAACAGATACAAAAAGAAATGCTCAAAACCGACGACAAAGAGATGCAAGTAAAAACCACAATGAGATACCATTTCACCCCACTGGCAGTGGCAAATTTTAATAGGACAGGGAACAAAAATGTTGGAAAGGATGTGAAGAGGTGGGAACTCCAATCACTGTTGATGGAATTGTAAAATGATACAGCTATCTGGAATGCAGTTTGGCATTTCCACAAAAAGCTGAACATAGATATTCCTTCTGACCCAGCTATTCCACTGTTAGAAATATATTCTGAGGAAGTTAGAACTGAGACATAAATGGAGATTTATACACTGATGTTCATAGCAGCATTATTCACAATCATAAGAACATGGAAACAGCCTAAATGTCCAAAATAAAAAAACAAAACAAACAAACCTCCCCCACAAACCAAACAAAAAATGAATGGATTGAGAAATTGTGGTACACAATGGAATACTATGCAACATTCAGGAGTAATGTTTTAGAAAAATGCTAAATAATGTGGGAAAGACTTGAGGGCATTATGCTGAGTGAAATAACTCAGTTTCATAAGGATAAATACTGCATAAGACAATTATTGTAAAAGTAGAAGGATACCTAGTAAAATGTGTATGAAAATTCAAAGGAGGAAGGGGAGGGAGCAGGAGGCTGAGGGTGGGCAGGAGGGAAGTAACAGGGTTGCAGAATTTAGTAGACAGAGGGAGAAGGTAAAGGAAATGTGAAAGATCCAGTGAGGATCTAAAGATACAGGGTAATGATGGGCATAGATCAATGGTGATTTTATAAAACTCAATGTATGGGAATGATTATATGGAACATAATGTGAATGAAGGAAAATATGGAACATAATGTATATGAATTTGTATGGAAATAAATATGAAAAAAAATCAAAACATCAACTCTATTCTTGAAATAATATCTAAATTATGGTGAAATAAAGTCAAGGTTGTATTTTGACTCTCTTGGGCTTATTTTAATTTTTCAGCTTCAACTTGAACTTGCATGTGAACAAAGTATGATCTATTCTACAGTCGTCCTTTGGCCTTGTTCTGACTGAAGATATTGAGCTTCTTCATCATCTAATTCAATAGATGTAGTGATGTGATTGTTTTGTATTCCATCTTTCAAGGTCACATGGTCTTTGTTTGTGACTTTAAAAAATGTATTTGCAATGAAAAACTAACTCACTGGCCATACCACTTTATATCATAATATTTGTTTTTTGGAATAAATTATTTTTTAATAGTAATTTTTTAGAATAAAAGAAGGGCTGTGCAATGTGTAGGCAGTATGTGCAACTCTCCCCTTTGAATAGGCTTAGGCTGACCATTCTAGAAAACCACTGAGACCCCAAGCTCAGTGTGCAGAAGTCTGCTGTGCTGAAAATACAAGAACCATAAATGGCATATGTGTCATGAGATCTTTTGTTTCATTTCTATCGTTAAAATTCTGATTTGACTACTCTTTCTTCATTTCCAACTTCTGCATTCCAGTAATCATTATTATTAATACATTATTATTAATACATCTTGATTGTACATTTGGTTCATTTCAGACCAAAAGAAGAAGTTCAAACCCAGATGTTGACAGAAATCTTCAATTTCTTCATCTTTCACTTTAGTAGTTGGTGCTTAAATTAGAATTTTAGTCGTATTAGCAGATCTTTCTTGTGTACATGTGGATATTGTCCTATAACTAACTGCATTGCACTTTAGGACAGATCTTGAAATGTCATTTTTAATGATTAATGTGGTGTTATTTTTTAAAAAATTGTCATTCCAGGGACAGTAGACCATATAATTGTTGTTGTTGTTATGTGCTGTCGAGTTGCTTGCAACTCATAGCGACCCTATGTACAACAGCCCTAAACTCTGCTCTGTCCTGTGCCAATCGCACTGTCACCGACACACCCATCCCAATTACCCCAGTCACTGAATCAATCCACCTCATAGAGGGCCTTCCCCTCCTGCGCTGTCCCTCCACCCTACCAAGCATGATGTCCCTCTCCAAGGACTGGTCCCTCCTTACAACATGTCCAAAGTATGTTAGACGAAGCCTCAGAATCCTTGTCTCCAAAGAGCTGCCCCCGGTTTAACCCTTTCCAGGATGAATCTGTTTGTTTTCCTAGCACTCCACGATACCCTTAGTACTCTTCTCTAGCACCACAGCTCAAAGACATCAATTCTCCTTTTATCCTCCTTAGTCATTCTCCAGCTCTCTGAGGCGTAACAAGTGATAGCAAAGACCATGGCCTGAATCAGACGTACCTTAGTCTCCAGAGAGACACCATTGTTCTTCAGTACGTTGGAGAGTTCCCTTACAGCAGACTTTCCCATCGCAATATGTCTTTTAATTTCCTGGCTACTGTGAAGCCAAGCAGACTAAAGCTGTGAACAGTCTCAATCTCTTCGACATCCATCATGATGCTGCCTATTGGCCCAGTGGTGAGTATTTTTGTTTTCCTGACATTGAGCCTCAATCCATTCTGAAGACTACAGTCCTTGATCCTCGGCAGCAAGTGCTTCAGGTCCTCCTCAGTTTCAGCAAGCAGGGTTGTGTCATCCGCATAAGGCAGATTGTTGATAGATCTTTCACTAATCCTGACCTGACATTTCTCTTCATAGAGCCCATCCTCCCGGATGATCTGTTCTGCATACAGGTTGAAAAGGTACAGAGACAGGACATATCCCTTGCGTATGCTCTTCCCAATTTTGAACCATGCAGTGTTTCCTTGCTCTGTTCTGATGACTGCCTCTTGGTCTAAGCAGAGGTTTCGCATTAGCATGATTAAGTATTCTGGGATTCCCATTCTTCTCAGAGTCAGCCACAGTTTGTTATGATCCACACAGTCAAACGTCTTTGCATAATCAATGAAACACAGACATTCCTCTGGTGTTCCCTGCTTTCAGCTAAGATCCATCTAACATTAGCTACAATATCCCTAGTACCATGACCCCTTCTAAACATAGCCTGGACTTCTGGCAGTTCTCTGCTGATGTGGTATTCCAGTCGTTTTTGGATATTCTTCAGTAGAATCTTGCTTGCATGTGAAATCAATGATATTGTTCTGTAGTTTCCACACTCAGTTGGGTCGCCCTTCTTTGGGATGGGAACAAATATATAGACCTCTTCCAGTCAGTTGGCCAAGTGGTTGTTCTCCAGATTACTTGGTGAGCACGTCCAGGGCAGCATCTGTTAGCTGAAATATGTCAATTGGTATACCATCTATGGTAATAGCAGCCAGTTCAGCTCACTAATGTCCAGGGTATTGGTCTGTAGGTATTTCTTTTTGTTTTTGACAACCTTCAATTTTCCTAGATTCATATTTTGTATATTCCATGTTCCTATTGTTGTTTGTGTTATTATGTGCCATCGAGTTGCCTTCAACTCATAGCGACCCTATGACCAAGAGCCCTAATTGCCGTTCTATTCTGTGCCAACTTTGCCGTCTCAAACACACTCATTCCCACCACTGCAATCACAGAATTGATCCATCTCATCGAGGGTCTTCCTCTCCTGCACCGTCCCTCCAGTCTCCCAAACATGATGTCCCTTTCCAAGGACCAGTCCCTCCTTACAACATGCCCAAAATATGTCAGACGAAGCTTCAGAATCCTTTACTTCAAGGAGTATTCCAGCTTCACCTTCTCCAGGACAAACCTGTTTGTTCTCCTAGCAGTCCATGATATACTCAACACTCTTCTCCAGCACCACAGCTCAAAGGCATCAATTCTATCTCTATCATCCCTATTCACTGTCCAGCTCTCCAATGCATAGCACATAATTGTGAAGACTATAGATAGCCTGGATCAGGCGCACCTTAGTCTCCAGCCTGATGTCGTTGCTCCTCAGTACTCTTGAGAGGTCCCTCACAGCTGACTTTCCCAGTGCAATTCGTCTATTGATTTCCTGGCTGCTGCTACCAAGAGTGTTGACTGTGGAACCAAGCAAACTAATACTGTTAACTATCTCAATCTCTTCACCATCTTTACTGATACTGCCAGTTGGCCCAGTACTGAGAATCTTTGTTTTCCTGACATTGAGCCTCAATCCATATTGGAGGCTGCAATCCTTGACCTTCTGCAGCAAGTGCTTCAGGTCCTCCTCCGTTTCAGCAAGCAGGGTTGTGTCATCCACATGACACAGATTGCTGATGACTCTTCCACCAATCCTGATGCCACATTCCTCCTCGTACACACCAGCATCTCAGATGATCTGTTCTGCATACAGACTGAAAAGATATGGAGACAAAATACATCCCTGATGGACCCTCTTCTTGGTTTTGAACCATGTAGTGTCTCCTTGCTCTGTTCTGACAACTGGCCTTGGTCCACGTATAGTTTTTGCATTAGCACAATCAAATATTCTGGGATTCCCATTTTACTCAGGGTCAGCCATAGCTTATTGTGATCCACACAGTCAAAAGCCTTTGCATAGTCAATGAAGCACAGATTGACATTCTTCTGGTATTCTCTGCTTTCTGCCAAGATCCATCTAATATTAGCTATAATAGCCCTAGTACCACGACCTCTTCTAAATCCAACCTGCACATCTGGCAGTTCTCTGTTAACATATTGTTCCAAACATTTTTGGATAATTTTCAGCAGAATCTTGATTGCATGTGATATTAATGATATTGTCCGATAATTTCCGCACTCTTTCGGGTCACCTTTCTTTGGAATGGGAACAAATATTGATCTTTTCCAGTCAGTTGGCCAGCTGGCTGTCCTCCATGTTTCTTGGCACAGCTTAGTGGTCACATCCAGGGCAGTGTCTGTTTGTTGAAATGAATCAATTGGTATGCTGTCAACTCCTGGAGCCTTGTTTTTGCCAGTTCCTTCAGAGCAACTTGAACTTCCTCCTTCATCACCATAGACTCTTTCTCATATGTTATTTAATGAAATTCTTCTGTGTTAGCCAATTCCTTCTGATACAGTGACTCTATGTACTCCTTCTATCTTCTTTTGATACTTCCTGGATCATTCAACATTCTACCCAAACTATCTTTAAGTATTGCCACCCATGGCTTGAATTTGTTTTTCAACTCCTTCAGCTTAAGAAATGCTGAGTGAGTTTGGCACTTTTGATTTTCTGACTCCAGCTCTCTGCACATTTCATTATAGTATCTTGCTTTGTTGTCTCAGGCTGCTTTTTGAAATTTTCTGTTTGGCTCTTTGATTTCTTGGTTTCTTGCTTTAGCTTTGGCTACTCGGTGCTCTAATGCAATACGCAGAGTCTCATCTGACATCCATCTTGGTCTTTTCGTCTTCTTCAGCCTTTGTAATGACCATTTGCACTCTTCCTGGATGATACCATTGATATCCTCCCACAATGCATCTGGTCTTCACTCATTAGTATTCAGGGCCTCAAACCTGTTCCTGAGATGGTTTTGAAATTCAAGTGGGGCAGACTTAAGGTAAAATTTTGATTCCTGTGGATTTGATTTAATTTTCCTCAACTTCAGCTTGAACTTGCATATTAGTAGTTGGTGGTCTGTACCACAATCAGCACTCAGCCTGGTTTTCACTGCCAATATTGAGCTTCTCCAGCGAGTCTTTCCACAAATGTAATTGATTTGATCCCTATGTATGCCATCAGGTGAAATCCATGTGTGTAGCCTGCATTATTTTTCTTACAAAAGGTATTTGCAATGAACAAATAATTCAATGTGTAGAACTCTATCATTCTGTCTCCAGCCTCATTTCTCTCTCTGATCCCATATTTTCCAGATAATGATCCTTCTCCCCGTTCCCAACTTCTGCGTTCCAGTCGCCCATTATCAATGCATCTTGATTGCATGTTTGATCAATTTCTGACTGCAAAAGTTGGTAGAAATCTTCCATTTTCTTCTCTTTGGCTCTAGCTGTTGGTGTATGTATTTGAATGATAGTGGCATTCACTGGACTTCCTTGTATACATATGGATATTATCCTGTTGCTCACCATATTGTATTTCAGGATGGATCTAGAAATGACTTTTTAAATTATGAAACCAACCCCATTTTTTCTCACCTTTTCATCCCTGGCATAGTAAATCATATGATCATATGATTAAAAATGTCCCATGCCAAGCCATCTCATTTCGCCAATACCTAGTATGCCAATATTATGTGTTCCATTTCTTTCTTAACAATGTCCAATTTTCCTACATTCATGCTTTTCACATTCCATGTTCCAACACTAGTGTCTGCTTACAGATATTTGCAACTGTTTCAACTTATTTTGAGTTCTGCCACATTAACTGATCATCTTTCATTGACTGAAAGCTTTAGTCTATTTCATTAAGGCAGGGTCCACTTTGAGGAGCTGGTGTTCCTATCAAAAGAACAAATATGTCTTGTGGGAAGCACAACCAACATGTTCCTGAGAGATAAGGATGATCAAACTTTGTCTCTCATACTTTGGGCATGTTTCCAGGAAAAGTAAGTCCTTGGGAAAGACAATATATATACTTAGAAAAGTTGTGAGTCACTGAAAGAGAGGAAGACTCTCAATGGGATAGATTGACATATGACTGCAGTAGTGGGTTTGCACAAGGCAGAGATTGTAAGATGGCCCAAGATAAGGAAAGGTTTCGATCTGTTCTTCACAGGGCTGCTATGAGTTGGAGTGGACTTGATGTCACCTAACAACAATCACTTTAATGAGGCAACTCTTCCACAGTAGTATTTTAAATGTCTTTCAACTGGATGGTTTCATTTCCTGCCATTGTCTGAGACAATGGCAGGAAATACTGCTAGACATTGTATTTTTTAATGGCCCATTATTTCAGAAGTGCATTGGCAAGACTATGTTGTCATTTATCTTACTCTAGAAGCTCCTCCCGAAACCTGTCCATCATGAATGACCCTTCTGGTATTTGATATACTAGTGGTATAGCTTCCAGCATCACAGCAATAAGCAACCTAATACAGTATGACAAACTGATAGATGAATGGTGGTCCACTGCTGTTTTATCTGCCTTGGTGATCTCCTGAACCATTTTTTCAGCCTCTGAGCTTATTTCCTAACATTCTTCACAAAAGGTTTGTAAAGATCAGAAAATATAATGGGTGGCTTAAACTGATGGAATTGATAATGACATATATCCTTCAAGTCCTACTTCAGTCAATGCTTCAATAATATCTCAAAAAGTCATTTTCCTACCCACGTTGAAACATGATGAACCTCAGTTTTTACTGACATTTTGGCATTTGTCTCTCTTCTTTGGGCTTTCTTGCACTCATTATAATGTGAGATATAGTGACTCTTTGCGGAGTAAAGGAGTCAAGAAAGAGGAAGAATGTTGTTATGTGCTGTTGAGTCACCCTATGTCTGAAGCCTGCCTTATCCTGAGCCAGGCTCATGGACACTTAACAGCTACCCTCATTACTCCAGTACTCTACTTTTGATGTCCTTCTCCAAGACCAGTCTCTCCTGGCCATGTGCTTACTGTACGTGAGACAAAGCTTTAAAATCCCAGCCTCCATGGAGAAACTTGGTTTCATCCTCTCCAAGTCAGGCCTGTTTGTTCTCTTGAAGGTTTGTTCTTTTCGTATGTTTAATGCTCTTACCACAGCTCAAAAGCATCAATTCTTCTTCTGTCATCTTTAGTCATTGTTGAGCTTTCTAATGCATAGCAAGTAATTGCAAAGACCATGGTCTGGATCAGGCGCACCTTAGTCTATAGACTGACATCGTTGCTTCTCAGTACTCTGGAGAGGTCCCTGACAGCAGATTTTTCCAGTAAAATTAATCTTTTGATTTCCTGGCTTTTGATGCCAAGAGTGTTGATTGTAGAGATGAGCAAGCAGAAATGGTTAACAACCTTAATCCCTTCTCCATCTATTATGGTGCTGCCAACTGGCCCTGTGGTGAGAATCTTTTGCACAGTCTGTGAAACACAGATAGCTATCCCTTTGGTACATTTTGCTTTCTGCTAAGATGCATCTGACATTGGCGATAATGTCTCTAGTGCCACAAATTCTTCTAAACCCAGTTTGTATTTCTGGCAGTTCTCTGTCAATGTACTGTTTCAGTCATTTCTGGATAATCTTAGCAAGATTTTGCTTGTATGTGATATGAGTGATATTGTATGATAATTTCCACACTCTGTTGGGTCACCTTTTTTTTTTTTTTGATAGGTATAAATATGGATCTCTTCCAGTCAGTTGGCAGGTAGTTGTTCTCCAGATTTCTTCACAGAACTTGGTGAGTACATCCAGGCAGCTGTTTGTTGAAAAATATTAATTGGTATTCCATCAATTCGTGGGCCTTATTTTTTTGCCAAGTCCTTCAGAGCAGTCTGCACTTCCTCCTCCATTACCATTGCCTCTTGATTATATTCTGTTTCTTGAAATTCTTCTGTGCCAGCCAATTCTTTTTGGTATGGTAACTCTGTATACTCTTTCATTGTACTTTAATGCTTCCTAGATCATTCAATATTCTGCCTGTAGAATCCTTAAGTATTGCAACCTTAGGCTTGAATTTTTCTTTAGTTTCTTCAGCGTAAGAAATACTGAGAAAAAGAAGGAAAGAATGCTGAGCAAAAAAAATAAAAAAGAAATGCTGAGCAAGTTTGGCCCTTTTGATTTTCCAACTCCAGTTCTTTGCACATTTTATTATAATACTTTACTTTGTTTTCCTGTACTGTCCTTTAAAATATACATATATATATATCTCATATAAGTATATATACAATTTTTATTTTATACTGGTTTATATTGGTCTACTTATAAAGTTCATAAGCATTGTTCTTCACACTGGATCTTTCCCATTTCCTTTACCCACCTCTCCACACTGCCCTTTGAAATCTTCTATTCAGCTCCTTAACTTCTTTATTTTTTCTCTTTGCTTTGACTCTTCAGTGCTCTAATTTAATATTGAGAGTCTCTTCTGACAACCATCTTGATCTTTTTTTTTTTTCTTTATTTGTCTTTGTAATGACATTTTGTGTTCTTCATGGGTGATATTCTTGATATCCTTCCATAGCTCATCTGGTCTTTGTTCATTAGTGTTCAAGGCCCCAAACCTATTCCTGAGTTGATTTTTAAATTTAAGTGGGATAGACTCAAGGTCAAATTTTAATTCCTGTGGATTTGATTTTACCTTCTTTAGCTTTAGTTTGAACTTCATATGAGTTGTTGACAGTTTGTTCCACAATTAGTAGCTGGCCTAGTTTTTACTGCTGATATTGAACCTCTTTCCAATGATTCTTTCCACAAATGTAATTGATCTGATTTCTGTGCATACCATCAGGTTAAATCCTTGTATATAGTCTGCATTTCTGTTTCTTATAAAAGGTGTTTGCAATTAATAAATCATTGATTCTACAGAATTCTATCATTCTATCCCCAGCTTAATTTCTGTCACCAAGTCGATGTTTTCCGACTACTGATCCTTCTATCCTGTTCCCAACTTTTGCATTCCAGTCACCCATTATTATTAATGATCATGGTTGCATGTTTGATCAATTTCTGACTAAAAAGGTTGATAGAAATAATCTATTTCCTCCTCTTTGACTCTCTATATTTTAATAATAGTTATATTCACCAGACTTCCTTGTATGGCTATGGATATAATCCTTTCAAAATGACCTTTTTAACCATGACAGTAATCCCACTTTTCCTCACATTTTCATCTCCAGCATAGTAGATTATAAGATTGTCTGATTCAAATGTCTCATGCCAATTTCATGAATACATAATACGTCAGTATTTATACATTCCATTTCTTTCTTGAAAGTTTCCTATATTCATGCTCCTCGTGTTCTATATATTCCAGTCATTAGTGTCTGCTTACAACTCTTCCTCCTCCTTTGTGTTTCCAAATTTGAGGGCTCAGCCTCAGGATCCATATCTGCTAGTCTGCTCTAAGTGTACTCTGCTGTACACAAGGTTTTTGAAGGCCCGTTATATTTTGGAAGTGGATGGCCAATTCTTCTTCCTACACTGTCTTAATTTGGATGCTCAGCTTCTGAACAATATTTGACAGAAAAGCATTTTACTGAAAGGAGCAGATGAAAGACACTTCTCCCTTACAGAACTAACTAATGGATTCAGTGTGGTGCCCCCACCTCCCACATGTGCCTTGTACCTTCCTTTTCTCTGCTCCATCAGCATCCCCTTGCATTCTTGCGTACTCTGTCCAGACCCTTGATATGATGTCTCAGGCCACAGATAAATTTTGTGATGCCGTGTGCCTTGCACTGCTGCTGCCCTGTCATGCTGCTGCTGGTCTTTCACACTGTTGCCTGTTTCAAGTTTAGGAAGATTTAAATCCAAATCTCCTGGAGCATCTTTAGGGAAGGATTTTTGTCTGAGGCAGTTCAAAACTGTTTTCCCAGTGCTACCTCAGACAAAAATCCTTCAATGAGGTGGATTGACACAGTGACTGCAATAGTGGAGTCCAGCATGTCAGATATTGTGAGATCAGTACAACAATTACCACCTTGAAAGCCCATACTTGTGTGAGTTTTTTTACATTCTTTTTTTTATACATTCAACTATAAGCTATCAGGAGTCAAGCAATCTGGCCGGTTTTGAGCAAAGTTTATCAATTTGTTATAGTGTGGAACCTGCCTACTTGGGGGAGATAGAAAGCTTTTAAAGGGGCCCAGGGTCTGATAAACCTTGCCTGGCCAGGATTCAGTAGTGGAGGAGCTGAGTTATAAACGAAAACTAACCAAAACCTCTTTATTCAGTCACTGAAGAGAAAATTGTGGACAGTTATGATGATCTAACAGAAGTCTAGCCTGGCTTTAGAATGAACTGACTGGATAACAAGAGAGAAGTCGCAGGACCATAGCTGCTTTTCTGCACTCACTCCAGTGTGGTTGTTTCTCAGCTCACTCTCAGTCACTTATTGCTGTAAAATTGAGACTGACTCATAGCTGGTTTTCAGAGGCTGTCAATTACATGGAAGGAGACTGTCCACTTTTCTCTCATGGAGCAGCTAGTAGATTAAAAGCACCTGTATTTGTACTGGCAACACAGCTCTTTATACTCACTTGACCACCAGAGTTCCCTATAACTGACGTTTAAAAACTGGAATTATGCAGTGATCACATTCCTTCATTGTGATTCCAGGATCATAGGTATAATTGTGATCATCATTTGATGTTTCCAGTCTGTGTTAAAGAATGTTTTTGTTGTTATCATGTGCCATCGAGTCGCCTGTGACTCGTAACGACCCTATGTTAGAGCCCTAAATGCTGCTCTATCCGGGGCCAATCTTATTGTCTCCAACACACCTATCCCCATTACCCCAGTGACTAAATCAATCCATCTCACTGAGTGCTTTCCTCTCCTGTGCTTTTTCTCTACCCTCCCAAGCATGACATCCCTCTCCAAGGACTGATCCCACCTTGCGACATGTCCAAAGTATGTCAGACAAAGCTTCAGAATCCTTGCCTCCAAGCAGTCGCCTGGCTTCACCCTCTCCAGGATGAATTTGTCTGTTCTCTTAGCAGTCCACGGTTCTCTTAGCAATACCCTTCTCCAGCACCACAGCTCAAAGGCATCAATTCTCCGCCTATTATCCCTAATCATTGTCCAGTTTCAGATGCATTGCAAGTAATTGCAAAGATCATGGCCTTGATCAGGCACACCTTAGTCTCCAGACTGACATTATTGCTCTTCAGCACTTTCGAGAGATCTCTGACAGCAGACTTTCCCAGTGCAATTAATCTTTTAATTTCCTGGCTGCTGGTACCAAGAGTGTTGACTGTAGAGCCAAGTAAACTGAAGCTGTTAACAATCTCAATCTCTTCACCATCCATCATGATGCTGCCAATTGGCCCAGTGGTGAAAATCTTTGTCTTCTTGATGTTGAGCTTCAATCCATACTGAAGGCTGCACTCCTTGACCTTCTGGAGCAAGCACTTCAGTTCCTCCTCAGTTTCAGCAAGCAGGGTTGAGTCATCTGCATAACACAGATTGTTGATAAGTCTACCTCCAATCTTGATGCCACATTTTTCCTCATAGAGCCTAGCTTCCCGGATAATCTCTTCTGCATATAGATTGAAAAGACATGGAGATAGGAACCATGCAGTGCTTCCTTGCTCTGTTCTGATGACTGCCTCCTGGTCCAAGTAGAGTACCAAGAAACTGCATTGCAATCTTGAAGGCACACAGTTTGAGGCCACCAGCTGTTCCATGGGAGGAGGATGAGCAATATCCTCCCATGTGTTTAACTGCCTCTGTAAATCCTCCAGAAGGCCATCTATGAGTTGGTTCTGACTCTACAGAACGCAACAAGAATGTTAAAGAATGCACCAATTAAATTACTCTTGCCTTGGATAGCTTGGCAGTGCATACCAGAGAAGCACTTATATAGAGTGGTTAGTCACTCGTGAAATCAGATGCATAACATTTGAATTGGACCTCAAGGTCTTAACTGATTATGGGACTATATACATATGTAGACATCATGATTATTCCACTTCTAATTACAAAATAATATAGGAACTTTCTGACTTTATTTACCTGCATCCAAAACCCTATGTAAAATAACTCACACCTCAGAAGTGCTGTTGTTTTCATGGGTAATGAGCAAGATCTTTGTGTTGAAAGGTCAGAACGGGGGAAATTCATGAAGGACATGCAAGATGAGTCAGTGTGGAGCTGTGCCTTTGAATCTGTTGTGGGTGACAGTCCTACATATGCCAAGTATTTCCACTTAGAAAGTCTGAACACTAGTGTCAAATACCTACTGTGTTCTTATAGAAGAAATAAAGCACCATGTTGGCAAGTCGAGAATAGCACCAATGTCCATGGACAATTAACAGTCTCTCCAGGTACCGGAATCTTGGCACTGCGAAGTCACTGGCCATCACCACCTTGAAAGGGAGAGGGACTCACATTATTTGAGAGATTTCCACTTGTATCATGTATGCCACTGCTTTCCAAGATACAAGCCAATAAAATAAAACTCAGATTTTGAATACTAGGTAGATGTAACTGGACTGGATTTCTCTACTATGGACTCCTCGTTATCTCCTAAATGCCAAAATGTAGTCTCATAGGGTGATCAGAAAATATTGATTGAGGGATTGACTCAGTAACCATTTACTGAACACTTAACATGTGGAAAAAATTCTATTCCAATAATCACTCATTCTCACGGCCATCGAGTCAGGGCCTTCTCAGACACCCTCCATCAGGTTTCCAGTGCTGAAAATAAGAATAATAGAAGATCATCCATCTGATTCAAACCACCAAAGCCTCACATCCTTTGGGTTGGCAGTGCAACTTACTATGGACTAGCCCACCAGATTTCCCTATGAGCATTCTAAATGAGGAATCTTACTTTATAGGAATCAACTAATGCTTCAGATATATGCAGTTGATGGATTTTTAAGATTTTCTTTCTTCTTTTATACCCTTTATTAGCAAGTTAAAACTTACTGAGACAGATAAAGTTTTAAATCTAAACCTGACTATGATCTTAACCCACAGGAAACATAACCATCCCTTAACATGTGCAGGTAGAGATGTGGACCATCTTATTAGGTTGTTGTTGTTGTTGTTATGTGCCGTCGAGTCGTTTGCGACTAATAGCGACCCTATGTACAACAGCCCTAAACCCTGCTCTATCCTGTGCCAATCTCATTGCCTCCGACATACCCATCCCGATTACCCCAGTC
>NW_006399861.1:11400069-11402213 GCF_000299155.1 Elephantulus edwardii
CAATCATTCTATCTCCAGCTTCATTTCTGTCACCAAGTCCATGTTTTCCAACTACCGATTCTTCTTCCCTGTTCCCAACTTTTGCGTTCCAGTCGCCCATTATTATCAATGCATCCTGATTGCATGTTCCATCTATCTCTGCCTGTAAGAGTTGGTAGAAATCATCTATTTCTTCTTCTTTGGCTCTGGTGGTTGGTGCATATATCTGGATGATAGTAGTGTTCACTGGACTTCCTTTTAAGCATATGGATATAATCCTATCACTCACAATGTTGTACTTCAGGATGGACGTAGAAATTTCTTTTTTGACTATGAAAGCAACTCTGTTTTTTCTCACCTTTTCATCTCCAGAATAATATATCATATGATCATCTGACTCGAAATGCCCCATGCCAGTCCATCTCGCCAGTCCATCTCATCTCTCCAATGCCTAGTATGTCAATATTTATGCGTTCCATTTCTTTCTTAACAATTTCTAATTTTCCTACATTCATGGTTCTCACATTCCATGGTCCAATTACTAGTGTCTGCTTACAACTGTTCCTCTTCCTTTGTATTTCCCTGCTTGACAGTCCTACCTAGGTTGCCCTTTCTGTTCGTCTACGTGTGTTGTGTTGTACATATGGTTTTCAGAGGCCTGCCATTTCAGAAGTGGATGGCCAATATGATTAAATAAACTACAACTCATACCCTGTGAACACCAGATCTGAACTTTGGACCATCTTCAAGGTCTCTGAATGCTCTATATGCTTTACACTTATAGTCATTGTGTCAATCCATCTTGCTGATGGTTTTCCTCTTTTCCTCTAACTCTTCACTTTTCCCAGCATGATGTCTTTTTCAAAGGTCTGGACCTTCCTGACAACATACCCAAAGTATGTGAGATGAAATTTCACCATCCTTGCTTCTAAGTGGCATTCTAGTATCCCAGGAAGCAAATTTTAATTTGCTTTAGTGCCATGGTTTGTATCAAGTTCACCTTAGTCTTTAAATAGTTATCATTGCTCTTCAGCAACTTTAGAGATGTTCTTGACAGTAGATTTCCCAAATGTAACATGTCTTTTGATTACCTTTTTTAAAAAATTATTTTTTATTTTCATATAATAATTCTTTACATTATGTTTCATTCATATACATTATGTTTTATATAATCTTTCATTCATATATATTATGTTTTATATAATCTTTCATTTACATTGTATTTAATACATTCATATATATTATATTTTACAATATTTTTAAAAATTGGTTTGATTACAAAGTTTATATACCTTGTGTCTTCATTCACATCGTGTTTCATATGTCATTCTCATACATTATGTTTTATAAAATTAATCCCCATTGGACCTTGCCCATCCTTATCCTATCTTTTCATCCAGATCCTTCCCAGTTGCTTTCCCTCAATACCTTCACACACCCAACTGTGCAACCTTGTGGTTACAGTGATTGTGGATCCAAGTAACATGAAATCATTGACAATTTCTATCATATCTCAATCTACCATAATTAATGTTAACTTTTGGTTCACTGATGGTGTAGTCTGTAGGGAGCTGTGCTGCTAACCCAAAGGTGGTGCTTCTCTGGAGGTTTGGATGCACCAGCAATTCCTTGAAGGAAAGATGAGCAATGTGCTCTCATATGATTTACAATCTCCATAAACCTGGAGAATCAGCTATGAATCAATTCTGATTCAACAAAATGAAGGATATGTATTTTGAATCTTTCTTGCAAGAAGCCAACAGTGCTGTTTTCCTTTATATCCCAGTACCAGGGAACCCTCTATAGGGATGTAGACATGAACAGGGGTAGTAATAAAAGCTTTTTCATCTACTTGGATGTGGAAACTTTCCTTTAGCTGCAATGAGCATGGTATCCCACACAGGCAAGCTAAGTAGTTTAGGTCAAATGCCATAAAAATGATAGCTATGTACCCAGAATTAATTTGAAATCTAGCACCTAATGAATGTGCTTATTTGGGAAAAAAAACCCACCCCAAATGGTAAGAAAAGATGGATCTCAGCCTATCTTTAGAGGGCAAAATCACATAAAAATACCAATCTGCTTTTTTTTAAAATGTAGGTTGTTTATTTTTCATTTCAATGAACATCTACAGAGATTTTGGGATTCCATTCATTCATTGTTGC
>NW_006399861.1:11402749-11404347 GCF_000299155.1 Elephantulus edwardii
TCCTTGCTATTGTAAACAAAGCCGCGATAAACATGGGTATACATATATCTACTTGGATGTCATTTATGGTCTCTTGAGGGTATATTCCCAGTAGTGGAATTGCTGGGTCAAATGGTATCTTTATTTTAAAATGTAACTGCTTTCTATGTTGAAATAATGTTATGCTTTGAAGGAAACTAATATCATTATACATCCCAGAAAAGCTTAAAACCTCCTAACATCTATTTCATAATGAAGGGTTTAGGATTTCAGAGTAAATAAAGCCTTTATACTTCTTGTAATCATATAGTGGTTTAAAATAATTTCAATATTCTTTAATGCAACATTTACTTATTATTTGAAGACTTTCAAAGTAATTTAGAGTTGTTGTTAGGTGACATCGAATTGAATATGACCCATAGCGACGCTATGAACAATAGATCTGGAGCCTGTCCTATCCTATGCCATCTTCACACTTCCTAACACATTGAGCCCATTGTGGCAGTCACTGTGTCAATCATCCTGATAAAGTGTATTCTTCTCTGATACTCTTCCTTTCTAAGCATGAGGTCTCTCTCCAAGGAATATCTTAACAACACGATCAGAGTATGTGAGGTGAAGATTTATGCTCTTTGTCTCTGAAGAGCACTCTGGCTGCACTTTCTCCAAGACATATTTTTTTGTGTTTGTTCTTTTGGTAGTCCATGTGATGTTCAGTACTTTTTTCCAACAATACAGCTCAAAGGCCTCAATTCTTCTATCATCCTTATTCACCGTCCAGCTCCCAGATGCATAGCAAGTGGTCGGAAAGACTATGGCCTGAATCATACACTTTAGTCCTCAAATGGACATCATTGTTCCTCAATGATTTGGAGAGGTCCCTAACTGCAGACTTTCCCAGTGCAACAAGTCCCCTGACTTCCTGAGTGCTGGTACCCAGGATGTTGACTGTGGATCCGAGTAAGATGAAGTTGTTGATAGTTTCACTCTTTTCTACATCTATCATGATGTTGCCTATCGGTCCAGTGGTAAAAATATTTGTTTTTTTTTCTTGAGATGCAATCCATATAGAAAAAGGCTGCACTCTTTGATCATCTGCAACAAGTGCTTCAAGTCCTCCTCACTTTCAGCAAGCAAGGTTGTGTCATCTGCATAATGTAGTTTATTGATGAATCTTCCCCCAATCTTGATGTCACATTCTTCTTCACAGAGTCTAGACCCTGGAACAATTTATTCAGTGTACAGATTGAATAGACATGGAGATAATACAATTCTGACACACAATCTTCTTTTTAAAACATGTAATTTTAGACCATGTAATGTTCCCTTACTTTGTTCATACAACAGCTTCCTGGTCTAGGTCTAGATTTATCATGAGCAGAATTAAGTGTTCTGGGATTCCCATTCTTCTCAATGTTAGCCATTACTTGTTATGACCCACATATTCAAATGCCTTTGCATAGTCAGTACAGCTTAAATACGCATTCTTCTTTACCTTCAACCAGGATCCATCTGACATTGGCAGTGATATTCCTGGTGCCATGGCCTCTCCTAAATCCTGCCTGAACTTCCTTTTTTTTCTATAATTATATTTTATTAATTTTCATAAACATTTACAG
>NW_006399861.1:11404962-11406987 GCF_000299155.1 Elephantulus edwardii
AGGACAAATATTACATGATGCCACTGTTGTAGAATGGGACTGTCCTTGGGGTTGGGGAGAGACTGAGTAAGATGGGTTCAATAATGTATACTGCACTGCCTGAACTTCTGGCAGTTCCTTATCTATGTCCTGTTCTAGGTGCTTTTGAATGATATCAGTATTTTGCTTGCATGTTTTATTAATGATACTATTTGATAGCTTCCACATTCTGCCAGATCACCTTTCTTGGGAATGGGAACAAAACTTGACCTCTTCTAATCCATTGGCCAGATAGCTGGCCTTCAAATTTCCTGGCATAGACTGGTGAGTGCATCCAGGGCTGCATCTGTACATTGAAATAAGTCAATTGCTATCCCATTGATTCCTGGGGCCTTAGTTTTTACCAATGCCTTCAGTGCATTTACAGTTTCCTCCTTCATTACCATTGGCTCCTGTTTATATAGTACTTCTTGAAATTTTAAGTGCCAGACAGTTCTTTTTGGTACAATAACTCTGTGTATTCTCTCCATCTTCTTTTGATGCTTTCTAGTTCTTTCAACATATTTCCATAGCATCTTTCAATATTGCAATGAGGCTTACATTTGTTTTTCAGTTTTCTCAGCTTGAGAAATGTCGAATGAGCTTTTCCTTTTTTATTGCCCAATGCCAGCTCTCTGCATATTCCATTATAATACTTTGCTTTATCTTCTTGAGCTGCCCTTTGAAGTATTTTGTTCAGCTCTTTTACTTTGACATGTTTTCCCTTTGTTTTACTTTTCAATGCTCTAGTGCAATTTTCAGAGTCTCTTCTGACACCCCATTTCATTTTTTACTTTATCCTCTGTCTTTCTTTCATGGTTGATATCCTTGATGTTATCCCACAACTCATCTGGTCATTGGTGTTCAATGCTGCAAACGTTTTAAGTTGATTTTGAAATTCAGGTGGAATAGATTCAGGATCACATTTTGGTTCTCCTGGTCTTGTTTTACTTTTCTTCAGCCTCTAGTCAAACTTTTACATAAGTAATTGATTGATTGACCCAGAGTCTACCCCAGCCTGATTTTTGATTGCTTATATTGACTTCTTCAAGGTTTCCTTCTACAAATGTAGTCAATCCGATTCCTATGCAGGCCATTAGGTGAGGTCCATTTGAAAAGTCACCACTTTTGTCTTTTACAAAAAGATATTTGCAATGAATAAATCATTGAAAAGGCAAAATCCAGTCATTCTATTTCCAGCCTCATATCTGTCACC
Organism: Elephantulus edwardii; assembly: GCF_000299155.1. Lineage (NCBI taxonomy): Eukaryota > Metazoa > Chordata > Mammalia > Macroscelidea > Macroscelididae > Elephantulus > Elephantulus edwardii. Next base: position 11,406,197 of record NW_006399861.1, read on the forward strand.
AAGCCCATACTTTGTGACTACTCTTTCTTCTTCACTGTTTCCAACTTTTGCATCCCAGTAATCAACTATTAATGCATTGTGATTGTATGGTTGGCCAATTTTGGGCTGCAAAATTTGGTAAAAATTTTTAATGTCCACCTGTAGGAGGATATATTTGAATAATAGTTGCATTAACAGGTCTTCTTTGTATGTGTATGGATATTTTCCTACCACTCACAACACTGAACTTCAGGATAGGATTTGAAATTGACTTTTTTAATATGAGTACAACACTATTCTTCTGTTTTTTCGTTCCTGCATAGTATACCATGTGATTATCTGATTTCCAAGTCATCTTTCAATGTCATCTCATTTTGACTAGAATGCCTATGTTCATGCATTCCATTTTATTTTTCACAACCATACAATCACGATGCATTAATAATTGATTACTGGGATGCAAAAGTTGAAAACAGTGAAGAAGAAAGAGTAGTCACAAAACATGGGCTTGGTGACAGATATAAGGCTGAAAATAGAGAGACTGAATTGTTTTTCATGATTTTTAGTTTTCTAGCATTCTAACTCTGTACTTCCCATGTTCCAGTTATTAAAGGATATTTGCAATTATTCTTCTTTATTTCAATTTACTTCCATTCTGGAATCTACCACTAATACTATCCATGTTCCTCTACTGTTCATATGGCTTTCAGAAGAAAAAAGCCATACATTTGGAAGCTGAACAACACCTTGCTTGAACATGACTGGGTAGTAGAAGAAATAAAAAATGAAATTAAAAAGTTTCTTGAAACTAA
>NW_006399861.1:11409507-11413924 GCF_000299155.1 Elephantulus edwardii
AGGAGGGGAAGACCCTCTATGAGGTGGATTGATTCAGTGACTGGGGTAATCGGGATGGGTGTGTCAGAGGCAATGAGATTGGCACAGGATAGAGCAGGGTGTTGCAAACGACTCGACGGCACATAATAACAACAACAACAAATCTAGTTATCTTTTTAATGGGCTTGCTTGGAAGTTCCTCCAAGCCCTAAGTAATCTTTCCTTTGCTAAGGTAGTTGCCACGTGTTTCTGATCTTGTCTGGGAGTTCCAGGAAAGCCAGGATAGTAGATATAGTTACTCTACAACTTTAGAGCCCACCAACACTTGGCTCCATGGTGAACCAGATGACCACAAAGACTATGTTTTGAGGGACTTTTGGATTTTCTTGCCCTTTTAGCTCTCTGCCTGGGGCCACATTCCTACCCTGACCGTGCTGGAGTCTCCTAATCATCCTCAGTGACTCAGCCTGTATTCCAGGTGTCCCTCTTGCCACAGCATACCATAACAGACCATCTCCCCAAGGTCTTACTACAGTGTCCTTTTCCTTGTTGTACTGAGTAAAATGCAAGTGACAGGTACTGTAATCTTAATAAGCTGAGCGCTTACAGCAGGAGAGGTATCAATCTTATCAATACCATATATAATACATGTCCAATACATGTTTTAAAAAATCAAAGAAGTGTTACTTTAAACACTTTCAGAAACAGCCAGCCATCCAACCCAGAGGTTACATCATTCAAAACTGACCTATGGGAAAAGTCCTATTTTTACCCTCTTTTCAAGTCACAGATTATAAACCTCCATAGCTTCTGGTCTCCCTCTCCAAGGAAGTGGACAATGACCCAAAGTCGCAGGCACCATACTCAACCATATTCTCAACATCAAAGTCTTGTGTATGAGATGTCAGGATCTGCTGACCTTTCTACAGATCCACCTGACAAGCTCTTCCTTAGTCAGAGTTTCCATACAAGGAGAGGGAGCTAAGAGGAAAGATGATATGAAGAGATCAAGCTGCCTTTAAAACAATTATTTTGCTCATTCATTCTGTTAATGCTCTGCGACCTTTGGCTATGTGCATATACTGCACTAAGCACTCTCTTGAGACAAATAGGAATCAGACACAGACTTCACTTTTAGTGTCATGAGGAAAAAGCACAAATAACCACACAGTGATTCAAGTCAGAGGGCAGGAGAGAGTAAGAGAAGTGGTAACTATGGGGCGGAAGCTGAATGATAGGGCTTCTAGTTTGAAACAGCTTATCTAGCTATAAAATTTAATATAAACTGAGAAAATGAATAGGTCTTGATCAAGCTTGGAATAGATTGCATACTCAATAAATAATTACTGAATGAAGAAGGAATCTATTACTCAATGAATACATGGTAGTCAACATACTAATTTTAAAAAGAAGATAGTTGGAGAATTGTTACCCAAAGTTTTTACCAACTTCCAAAATTTTGTGATTTGCAGTTAATAAAGTGTTAGAAAAGGTTTTAATATTACTTCTAGAGCACTGAAGAGTCAAAGCACTGGAAAGAACTAAAGATATTGAAGAGCTGATCAGAATATTTCAAAAGGCAGCGCAGGAAGACAAAGGAAAATATTACAATGAAATGTGAAAGGAGCTGGACACAGAAAATCAGAAGGGCCACACTCACTCAGCATTTCTTAAGCTCAAGGAACTGAAGAACAAATTCAAACCTCGATTTGCTATACTTAAGGATGCTTTGGGCAGAATATTAAGTGATCCAGGAAGTATTCAAAGAAGATGGAAAGAGTACAGAGTCACTGTACTGAAAGGAAATGGCAGACACAGAAGAATTTCATGAAACAAAATATGAGGAAGAGGTTTTGGTAATGAAGGAAGAAGTTGAAGCTGCTTTGTAGAAATTGGCAAAAAATAAGGCCCCAGGAATTGATAGTACACCAATTGATGTATTTAATCTAGCAGATGCTGCCATAGATGTGCTCAGTAAATTGTGTCGAGAAATCTGGTCAACCAGTTGGTCAACTGACTGGAAGAGATCTATATTTGTTCCCATTCCAAAGAAAGGTGACCCAACAGACTGGAAATTATAGAACAATACCATTGATATCACATGCAAGCAAGAGTCTGCTGAAGATTATTCAAAAATGACTGTATCAGCAAATCAACAGAGAACTGCCAGAAGTCCAGGCTGACTTTAGAAGCAGTTGTGGTACTAGGGATATTGCAGCTAATGGGTCTTGGCTGAAAGCAGGGAGTACCAGAGAAATGTTTCACTGATTATGCAAAGGTGTTTGACTGTGTGGATCATAACAACTTGAGACTGACTCTGAGAAGAATGGGAATTCCAGATAGTGCTATGGACTAGGAGGCAGTCGTCAGAACAGGGCAAGGAAACACTGCATGATTCAAAATTGGGACAATGCAGTAGAGGAAGATTGATTCAGTGACGGGTATAATGGGTGTTGGTGTGTCAGAGACAGTGAGATTGGCACACGATAGAGCAGGATTTAGGGCTGTTGTACACAGGGTCACTAGAGTCACATGTGACACAACAACAAAATCCAAAATGCCAGGGATGTGTCCTTTCTCCATACCTTTTCAACCTCTATGCAGAACAGATTATCTGGGAGGTGAGGCTTTATGAGAAGAAGTGTGACATCAAGATTGTCGAAGATTCATCAACAATCTGTATTATGCAAATGACACAACCCTGCTTGCTGAAACTGAGGACTTGAAGCACTTGTTTCAGAGGGTCAAGGACTGCAGCCTTCAATATGGATTGAGGCTCAATATCAAGAAGACAAAGATTCTCACCACTGGGCCAATTGGCAGCATCAGGATGGATGGTGAAGTGGTGAAGAGATTGAGATTGTTTACAGCTTTAGTTTGCTTGGCTCCACAGTCAATACTCTTGTCACCGCAGCAAGAAAATGAAAAGACATATTGTGAAGGGAAAGTCTGCTGTTAGGGACCGCTCCAAAGTGCTGAAGAGCAATGGTGTCACTCTGGAGACCAAGGCGCACCATGGTTTTTGCAATGACTTGCTAAGCATCAGAGAGTTGGAAAACGACTTGGGAGGATAGGAGAATTGATGTCTTTGAGCTGTAGTGCTGGAGAAGAGTATTGAATGGACTGCTTAGACAATAAACAGGTTCATCCTGGAAAGGGTTAAACCGGGCTGCCTCTTGGAGGCAAAGATTCTGAAGCTTCCTCTGACATACTTTGGACATGTTGCAAGGATGAACTAGTCCTTGGAGAGGGACATCATGCTGGGGAGGGTGGAGGGACAGTGCAGGAGAGGAAGACCCTCTATGAGGTGAATTGATTCAGTGATGGGGGTAATAGGGGTTGGTGTGTCAGAGACAATGGGATTGGCACCGGATAGAGCAGGGTTTAGGGCTGTTGTACACAGGGTCATTATGAGCCACATGTAACTCAACAGCACATAACAACAACAACAACATCCAAAATAATTTTTTTATTTAACTTATTTGTTCAATGATTAGATCACATGACATGGCAAAAGAAAAATGTAAAGCTAGACTCTCTTACTTTCATAGTGGTAACAGGTATCAACTGTGCTATAGAGAAGTCAGTTTATCAAATGGTATGGGTAGTAGTCATTGAAGAAAAATGCTGCCTAAGGACAGATTGGAATAGTAGGAGAGAAGCATTATCCTACTTGACCTCTCTCTGGGCTGTTTTATAAAAATATACTTGTAATTAGAGACAGACTTTCTTATTGCTGTAACCATGAAGAACAGCATTCCACTTTATTATCTACTATCAACTTAGCACAAGATTTTAGTTATGATCAGGCCAACCGTTTAGATTAATCAGAGAGAGCTCAAAGTCAGGCCAAGGGTATCTTTCTTTGGTATTTTTAGAGGAGGCAGCCTGAAGAGGCAAGAGACAAACTGCACAACCCAACTAATATTTACCTGCATGCCTTCCTGGCCGGATATGCCCACACCCACATCTGCCACCTGGAGCATGCTGACATCATTGGCTCCATCTCCTAGGAATAGCACAGGCAGAGGGAACTATGTTAATAAGATGCATGACACCCGGCCTTCAGTCATGGGAACTGTTGGCCCCCTGTTTTTCACGCTCTCTGCTCTATATCATTCCTGGCTGTTTGTCTCTTTATTATAAATTTATTCTATTCTTTGGGACCCTCGGTCTGCAACATTCTGGTGCCCAAACAGGGACAAGGTGATGGTTTTTCTTTGGATAAGGTGGTGGTTTCTCTTTCTCTTTTTCAAGCAGACACCAGGAACCGAAAGGGAATTCGCTCAGGGTAAGTGAAACTTTCCGGAAAATTAAAAACAGGGTCATGAGAGAATCTTCACTCCTTGGAAATTAAGGATAGAATTAGAAAAAATTTTCATGAGGATTCTCTCACCCCTTAAAGGGCAAATTTAAGGGAAGAAAAAGATTTCATGGG
>NW_006399861.1:11419295-11423771 GCF_000299155.1 Elephantulus edwardii
TGGAGGGACGGCGCAGGAGAGGAAGACCCTCTATGAGGTTTATTGATTCAGTGACTGGGATAATTGGGATGGGAGTGTCAGAGACAGTGCGATTGACACAGGACAGAGCGGAGTTTAGGGCTGTTGTACATAGGGTCGCTATGAGTCACAGGCGACTCGACGCACATAACAACAACAACAAGACCAAATGCTGTATCGGGAAATGAGGGAGGCTTAATACAAGCTGAAGGTCACCTTGTGACACTAGGGTGTCCCTTAGGAGTCAACATTGTTCTTAGTTTTTATCAAATGAACCCCTTCCTCTTGAGATTAACATAAAGAGGAACTTGACCTTATCTGTAAAAGATTTTAGTATTATCCTTTGTTTTGTACTTCCTTGTTTTTCTGTATAAATACTCAGAGAAGAAAAAAAAAAGATGCATGACATCTAAGTGATTTCCCAGAGTCGCCTTAATGCTTAATTCTCGGAAAGGATAAAGGGAAGAATCCAAAGAGACAATGTAATGTCCATTCTGGTTGAGGAATTGTAGCAACTTATCCTACAATTGTAGCAATCTGTGTGTGGGATTTGGAGCTGGCAGCCAATTTAGTTGTCAAGAAAGCCTTGTAATTTCTGACATTTCTATACAGTAATTGCTCTATGGTTCCCGACCACCTATGAATACAAACCTTTCTCTTTAAAAATTTATATTTGAAAGAACATTTATAAATAATATTTTTCATTCAGTCTCTCATACACATTTTATAACATTAATTACAATGTTATTGTTAAGGTGCCACCAGTCAACTCTATGAACAACACACCTGAGATTTGTCCTATCTTGCACCATTCTCATGATCCCTGTCTTGCTCAAGCCCATTGAGGTAGTCACACTGTCAGTTCACCTCATTGATGCTTCCTGCATTATTCAAGGTTTTTCCCATTGCATCCTTCAGTATGCAGCTCAAAGCTTGAATTTATTTTCAGTTCTTTCAGCTTGAGAAATGTTGAGTGAGTTTTTACGTTTTTATTTTCTAACTCCAGCTCATTACACATTTCATTATAATACTTTGCTTTGTCTTCTCAAGCTGCTCTTTGAAATTTTCAGCATTTCCTCCTTTTCTTTTGGATTCTCGACACTCCAGTATAATTTTAGGACTCTCTCTTTACATTCATTTTGGTCATTTCTTTCTCCCCTGTCTTTGTAATAACCTTTTATTTTCTTCATGGGTGATATTTTTGAAGTTGTCTCACAACTCATCTGGTCTTTGATCATTACAGTTTAATGCCTCACAACATCACATGCAAGTAAAATCTTGGTGAAAATTATAAAAATATACAGCTATATCAATACATCAACAGAGAACAGCCAGAAGTTCAAGCTGTACTTTGAACAGGCAGTGCCATTAGGGAATATAATATCTGATGTCAGATGGATCTTGAAAGTAGAGAATACCAGAAGAATGTTTATCTCTGTTTTATTGACTATGAAAAGGCATTTGACTGTGTGGATCATAACAAATTATGGCTATCTTTGAGAAGAATGAGAATCCCAGAACACTTAATTGTGCCTATGTGAAACTATACCTAGATCAAGCAGATATTGTCTGAATAAAGCAAGGGAACACTGCACTGTTTAGAATCAAGAAAGGTGTACAAAATCAATCAAGAATGATTATCTTGAGAAAATCATTCAATAAGCTGGATTTTATGAAGAAGAATGTAACATCAGAAAAAGAGAAGGAGTCATCAACAACGTGTGCTATGCAGATGACACAACTTTGTTTACTGAAAATGAACAGGACTTGAAACACTTGCTGCAGAAAATTAAGAACTGCAGCCTTTAATATTACATAACTACATCAGTAAGACAAAAATCTTCACTCTAGGCCAATAAGCAACACCAAGATAGATAGAGTAAAGATTGAAGTTGTCAACAATTTTGTCTTGCTTGGATCTATAATCAACATACTTGGTACCAGCAGTCAAGAGATCAGAAGATGTGTTGTATTGGGAAAATCTGCTATCAAGGACTTTTCCAAAATGCTAAGAAGCAGTGGTGTTACTTTAAAGACTAAGGTGTACACTTTCAAAGATGAATTCAAGTCATGGTCTTTTCAATTATTTGATATCCATCTGTAAGACTGACAGTGGATAATGATAACAGAAGAAGAATCAATGCCTTTAAGTTATGGTGTTAGAGAAGAGTACTGAATATCCCAAAGACTGCCCAAAGAACAAACAAGTATTTGTTGGAGAAAGCACAACTAAGTGCTCTTTGGAGGCAAGGATGGCTAAGCTCATCTCACATATTTTGGGCATGTTGGTTGCTGGAGCGGCCAATCATGTTTGGAAAAGTAAAGGACCGGCAAAAGAGAAGAAGATCCTCAGAGAAGTGGATTGACACAGTAACTATACCAATGGGCCTAAGCATATCAGAGATGATGATGATAGCATGGGATAGGGGAAGGTTCAGGTGTGTGTTCATAGACTTGTTATGAGTCATCGACAACTCAACAGTACCTAACAACACCACCACTATAAATCACATGGGAGGAGATTGCCTATCTTTCTTCCATGGAGCAGCTGGTTGGGTTTGAACTATTTTTGGATTGACAGTGAAACTCCTTGCTCACTAGGACACCAGCGCTCCCTAATAGGTTAGTAGTGAAGAATTTGTCCTTTATCTTATTAAATCTGTTTCATTTCTTCAATTTTGTTAATTTGTCCTTATAATGTGTTGCATATTTCTGAAATTTTAGTCTTAATATTCATAATTTCAATTTGCTGTTTTGCTTCTAAAGTTCCATTTACTACCCATCTAGTCTTTCAAAGTTTTTTTAAATTTCTTCTGTTTTTCTTCAGCCACAGAAGATACTAAATTATAGTTTAAAAAAATTCATCATCAGAAAGTTTCAGTAACTTTTCTTCCTTTGAAATATTTTTTAATTCTTTATTCTGGTCAATTTTTTTTGTGCTCTATCATTCTGATTTCTTTAGTTATTTGAAATTATATGTTGCCCCTGACAGATCATGGTATTTCTATCTTTGTATTATTTTTGTGTATATATAGGGGTTTTTTTGGTTGTTGTTTACCCCCCCCACACACCTCTGGTCCACTTGGCAGCACCATGATGGATGGAGAAGAGACTGAGGTTAATAGTTTGAGCTTGCTCGGCTCCACAATCAACACTCAACTCCAATAGTCAGGAAATCAAAAGACAAATTGCTTTAGGAAACTCTCCTGTCAGGGACCTTTCCAAAGTGCTAAAGAGCAATGATGTAATTCTAGAGACTAAGGTGTACTTGATCCAGGCCATGGTCTTCACAAGTACTTGCTATACATCAAAGAGCTAGACAATGACTAAGAATGACAGAGGAAGAATTGATGCCTTTGAGTTGTGGATCTGTAGAAGAGTATTGCACATACCACAGACTCCCAAAAGAACAAATAGGTCTGTTTTGGAGAAGGTGAAACCATGTTTTTCCTTGGAGGCAAAGATTTTGAAGCTCTATTTCCACATACTTTGGGCATGTGGCCAGAAGGGACCAGTCCTTGGAGAAGAACATCATGCTTGGAAGGGTGGAGGGACAGCACAGGAGAGGAAGAACTCAGATGAGATGGACTGACACAATGACTGGGGAAATGGGGGCATGTGTGTCAAAGTCAGTGAGACTGACTCAGGATAGGGCAGGGTTCAGAGCGATTGTATACAGGGTCTCTATGAGTCGCAGACACATAAGAACAACAATTATTATTAATTTAGTAATTCTTAGTTAACTAGTGATTCTTAATTTAGTAATTCCTAGTGCTTCACCCTCTGCCTACTTGTGGATGCAACTGAGGATGAAGGTATGTATGTAGAGTTCTCTGTTCACTGTGTACAGCGTTGAGGACAGATTGGGATGGTGTTAGTTGCAGTCTTTCATCAATCAGGTGGAGCAAGAACTATACTCTTGCTGAATGGATAAAATTGCAGAAATGTATTTATGGCTGGATATTGTTGCTGTTTATTGTCAGATGGAAGAAAGCAAAAGGGGAAAAAGAAAAATACCCCAAAATGAAAGACAAGATTGCACAGTATAAGAGAATTGAAAAACCCAAACTAAGACCAGTACAAAATAAAGGTGAATTAAAATAGAAAGGTGAGAAAGAGGAAAAAGAGAGAGAGGTTTGGCAAGGGAAAGAAAAAACTTGATGGAAGAAGAGAAAGTTGGAAGCAGGGGTGGGGGGAGGAAACACTATCACCAAAAATTCACAGTAACAGCAACAAGACAAAAATTAAGAAATTAAGCAAGGAAACAGAAATCCAAAAAGTGATGGGATATATAAAAGAAGAAAGAGAATATAGGGGAGATCTGGTGGCCTAGTGGTAAGAAGCTGCACTGCAATCCCAGAGGCGCACGGTTCAAATCCACCAGATGCTTTGCCGGGGAAGGAGGGACAATCTCCTCCTGTACCAGTCAGATCCGATTTGAAGGTACACACACACACA
>NW_006399861.1:11423871-11425217 GCF_000299155.1 Elephantulus edwardii
TAAAATAAAAAAAGAATAAAGAGAATAGAGAGATTTTTGGAGAAGGGTGAGGCAAGTATTGATGTTCTTGCTCTGGTGGATGGATGCAAACATTTCTGGTCGGCCATTGAACAGAAATTTGGGTTTGGGGTATTCAATCAGGTCAGAATTTCAGCTCATTTGAGAGGTGGTTAAAGTCCCTAAAACGTAAGCTGAGCTAAGGGGAACACCTCTTTTGGTATAGGGGATCTTCAAAGGTGCAGTACCCAGCTTGGAATGAAGTTTCTCTTGATCTCACAGGTGCATAGGAGAGTCTGCTTGGCTGGGGCTATTATATTGCCCCTACCAGGCCAGAATTTGGGTGCAGGTAGGGTATACTCAGATAGAAATTGCAAACATGCAGAACTTGTGAATCTGAAAAGCTCAAGGATGAAGTACTCCAGAGAGGATCCAAATGTCTGAGGACACCCGGCAGAGGTGGTACACCACTAATTCACGTGGCTGGTTGTGGGCCAGCCATGGCATAGTCTGTCACCTCATACATGGGATCTCTGAGTCTGAAGCCATTCATGCTCCCTGTGCCATAAAGAGAATGGCATGGACCTGGCTGTGGGCAGAGCTAGAATAGGTTGGGAAACATTGCCAGCCACCTGGTCATTAGTGGTGGTAGGAAAGCTGCTCCCACAATTCAGGAATGTGTGGGAGTTAAGGCAGGGGTATCAGATCTTTCTTGACATCAGACAGTTGTTAGTTCTGAGTTTCCAAGCTGACCAGATTGCTGTTCAAATGGCCACACTGTATTGTTTACAATGCCTCATCATTCTCACTGTTTAGCATTTTAATTATGTTTCTACATTCAGTTGGTGTCTGACATACTTTTTTGTTTTTTTTAAATTATCATTAAATTTTATTAGTTTTAATGAACATTTACAGAGATTTTGGGGTTTAATTCATTCATTGTTGCACTGTTTTCTCTACTCTCCTCCCCAGTTCGTTCTTCTTCCCTGCCCCCGAATGTCTGTTTTAATTGTCCAATTGCCATAGTGCTTGTCAAAGCCAGTTCTGATTAATCTCCTTTGTCAGTGTGTCCTTTGACATTCCCTATCACTCCTCCCTGAGAGAGACTTCACACTGATTCATAAGGAAAGGGGGACGGTGTATTCTTTTAGCTACTTCCTGCTGAAAAGGGACGCTGTAGGTTTCAGGGTGAAGATTTTCTCTCACTACTCTAAAGGGCCCTCTTGTCAATAGGAAACACATCCTATTGACATCCTAGACTATTATGGAGATTGATTTTGGAATTTAGATGCACTGTTATTAATTGTGCTTAGCCGTACATGTTCATATCCTTGAAGATGTATCATGGA
>NW_006399861.1:11428531-11429984 GCF_000299155.1 Elephantulus edwardii
CCTACCATTCTTCTATTCTTAAGGAGTGCTTTGCTTATTTGGGGCTTCTTTCCATTCCACACGAAATTGGAGATTGCCTTTTCCATGTCGTTGAGGTGTCTGACATACTTGTTTATCTTTTCCTTATTTTTTTTTTACTTAGATAGCGTCTGTTTTGTTTATTAAGGTCCAAATACACAATGTTCTTGTGGAATAAAATCATATGGTACATATAAATACAAGCCAGGGCAGCCTAGCAAGAGTTATTTTAGGGCCAAATTACAGACCACCTAACAGTTCACAATTTAGGAATTTGAAATGTCTAAAATTAGATAATGTGGTTTCACAAAAAAACAAGGGAAAGGAGGGGGAAAGGGTCTTATCAACACCTTATGAAAGGTTAGCGAAGAAGAATACCTTACTTAGAAGGGATAAATGCATAAAATTTGTGCAGGTTAATGCAATATTAAACACAGTAGAATACATAGGCCTCATAATACTTTTGTAAAGGCATACATAAAATGTCTCCAAGCACTTTTTAAACAAAAAAACATATGCAGAGACTAACTTAAGGAGCATTCTAGATAAAAATACTTATTTCTTCTACGGGGCATGGCAGGGGTCAGGAGAGCATAGTCACACAGCAGACCCCCATGGACGTACAAGGCTGAAACCATGTTTTGGTAGTTACAGTTGATACGGCAGCAAAAAATACTGCAAGGATGTTGGCTGGTTCAGGGAGGCTTCTTTTCAAATATAGCCTCTTACAACTACATTTGGTTGTTTGGTTTTTTTTTTTTAAAAAAATCTTGTGAGAGTTTATTTTATTAACCCTGTAATGTATATATTTGCAATATCTTTTTAGAATAAAATAAAAATCGCAGCCTTTGTAAGTGCGTCAGGATCTTAGTCTACATTTTAAAGCAAGTGAGAACCCTCTCTGGGTTCCTTTCACACCGAGGGATACCAACTCTTTTAAGTAAAATAATACTTCCTTAAAAATCTGCCACCTAACAATTGTTTACATCATAGAAAAATAGCATTTTTTTGTAAAAAGAAATATAGTTACTTTGTTAAAATGGTCTATTTTTTAAATCAGCAATTATTTTTTTCCATATAAAGAATTTCTAAACATCCATACAGAAAATAAAAATAGATAATACTGAGTGCAAAGCAGACAATGGCATGTTTGCAAATGATCAAAGTACTCCATTGCCAGATAAATAATACTCTTGGTACATTATAGTACAAACTTAACCTTTTAGGAACTTCAACGATATTGCTTTTACTCTCTGATGGCAAGTTACTCATAGAGAAAGTTACTCCCAGCAGCAGAAGGCCAAACTGATTAGAAATATATCATACATATTCATTTCATATTTCCCCTAAGCTCAAAGTGCTGAAATCCCAGGCAAAGACTGGAACCCCTGACTCTTTAAAGTGAGTGGAGATAAGGAATGGGAACTTATAACAT
>NW_006399861.1:11438229-11445783 GCF_000299155.1 Elephantulus edwardii
GGGGTGGGGGGTGGGGGGAAGGGACGTGGGAATTGTATACTAATGAAGGAATTTTTTTCTTTTTTTTTCTCTCTTTGGAGGGGGAAGCGAGCTGGTGGGGAGGGGTGGGAAGGGAGAAAATTGCGGCAATGAATGAATGGAAATCCAAAACCTCTTTAAAAAAAAAAGAAGAAGTTTATCTGAAAACTCTTATCGAAATGCAAGGATGCAGTCTTTATGGTGTCAGAACAGATGGTTTCCATGGACTATTCTGTTATCTCCAGCAAGCAATTCTGTAGGAATGACTAAAGTCCTAGTGGCAGTGGTGAAGGATGCATCAACCCTGATACCCGTCATTTCTAGCTTGCATGTGGGCCAGCTGTGCAGGTAAGACTCAAATAAGAGAAGACAGCACACTGATGTAGTCCCAAACTTCATCTCCTCAAACCCTTTCCACTCTGCTAGGATCATATGAATCTGAGCACCAGAAGTCCTGGTCTCCTTTCCTCCTTGCACCCTGCACTGCCAGATGCCCACCGTCTTCCAGCACGATGATGTTCTTGGGGGTGGAGGCCACTCTGTGAGGCAGGTCCCCACCATTCAGAGAAATGTGGCTTCTGGACTGCTCCCCCGGGCCCCTCTCCACCTTGGGTTCCTCCGTCTCCTCCGTGGACTCACTGCTCCTGGAACTCAGGAGCCTTATCCGGGACACAGAGCTCACCTCTCTCATTCTCATAAGTCTGTCAGGGTCTGCTCTCTGCGGTGGGGAGGCCAATTTCTCTTGTAAACTTTCAATCACTTTGGAGGTGCTTCTGCCCCTCTTTTCTGGGCCTGGGCTCCTTTCAACAAAATGGAACAAAGTGGACCTGAAGGCTGGTTTGGTCTCCAAGTCCCTATGATCCATGCATCTGGGAACCCCGGGGCTGGACGGGGGCTCAGGGCTGGAGGTGTCGTGGGTACTATCCCCATCCATACCTGAGTGGGCAGAGTCACAGGGAGTCCTTCTAGTGATGTCTCTCTCTCCAATAAAGAGAGGGCTTTCTGTCCAGCCACGCTTCCTCCAGCTATAAAAGGCATCTTTCATCACCGCAGGGCCATCTCGTTGGACTGTGCTGGTCAGTGGTTCTTCCCTGGGCAACCCCGTCCTGAAGGCACTTTCACCAGATTCGGGGCAGGGATTGTGTCCAGCTCTCTTGTTGGCCCTTAGGAGGGACTCCACTGCCACCTCAATGCCCAGGATCCGTTCAGCCCTTTCTTGCAGGGACTCATTTGGGGGGATTTCTAAAGCACTCACTTTCTCTAAAATGCCATCTACCTCATTGGTACCCTGCTCTGGTCCCATAGGGAGCCCCATGGACCATAAGTCTGGAGCTGAGAGCCCTGGGTTTTTGTTAGCAAGAGAGAGCAGAAATCCCGTGTCCTCATTGTCCCCACTCTCTGCCTCTGGTGCAGCCACTTCCCTCGGTTTCACAGAACGGGCATCCTCGGTGAATATCTGCCTTTCCCACGACTCCCTCAGTTCGGATGGGTAGAACGGGGCAGCTGGCTTTGTGTCACTTAATTTAAATGTTGTCATTCTTTTCATAGGACCTGGGCTGACTACTAGCTTGCTTTGCCTGGTGCCAACCTCCTGGTTTCTCTTCTCTGAGATCCAGTTTCCATCTGCCAACCTGAACGGGTCCCCTCTGCTGTCTTCAGCCTGCTGGAACTCCAGGGGCAGGGGGCCAGCCTTCTATTTCTCACTCCAGTTCTCAGACTTACTATTCACTCCTCCTGACTTAAACCCAGGCTCCTCTGGCACCGGCGTCCTTGGCTGCTGCTCGCCTGTCACCACCAGGCTGGAGCTTCCGAAGCCGGCTCCCTTCCACCTGGAGTCAGTACTGTCATCCTGTTCCTCACCTTCACTCTCCTCACCACTGCCTTCACTGCCACTACAACTACTGTCTTTCTGCTCTTGAAGCTCTTTGTTAAAATTTTCCAACTGGCTTATTAAGTCCCAGGGACGACAGCTCACTGGTTTCAAAAGAAACTGGCCAAATAGCTGCTGGGTGTTGCTCGGGCTGGTTGGTTTCCCCTTTACCACCTTGTCCTTGGGAGCAGGTTTGGCTGTGTGTCCCAGGCCATCCAGGTGGGGCTGTGGTGGGTGCGCTTTGGGCTCGGGGGCCTGACTGATGCCTGAGGGTGTCCTGGAGAAAGTACTATTGCTTGGGAGGTTGAGGTACATCTGGTCTTTTAAGTGATGAGCACTTGGCCTCTGGCTTTGGTCCGCGGTAGCTGGTGCTGTATGTGTTGGCTGGCCAGAGACAGCGGAGCTGTAATAGCCTGGAGTCAGCACTGGGTTCTCTGGGCCTCCTGGCTTCATGCCACTGGGGAGCTCTGAGCTCTTGGCTTCTTTGTTGAAACTTGTTTGCGTTTGCTGGTCTCTGAGCTGGTGCCCTGGTCATGGGCCAGAACCGTTGAGCCCTGTGTCTTACAGGGGGACTGCATCTTAGGTCATTTGTTTGTTTGTCTCCGGCTTCCCCCAGCTCTTGTTTTCCTGGCTGTGCTCTGCCAGCCATGCTTTCTGTGAGGGCCTGCAGCTCCAGCTTGGTGGAAGATGTGCTCAGGAGACTTTGTTCTTGCAGCTCAGGGCTCTTATCAAGCCTGCCCTTTTAATCAGCGCCCTGCTTTAAGTCACTGTTGTTCCTATCAAGCTCTGGCAGATGGGGTTCAGATTTTACTGGGATGGAAACCAAGCAAAACACAGTCCCGCTCTCTTTTTTCTTTGAACTTTTCTTAGTAGGGAGCCCAGTTTCAAACTGTTTGAGCTGGGTAATGGTTTCACAGGTACCCTGGGCTGGTGGGTTTGGGGAAGGAGCGGGGCCGACTGACTGTCCACGCTGGGCACCTTTTGTGCTAAGTCGCTGTCCTCTTTCTGCGTGGCTGTCTCTTTGGTCAGCAGAGCCCCAGGGGTCGCCTTCCCTGGGAGGATGGCTGGGCAACCATCTGGGATTGGGGTCAGAAATGGCAGGGGCCACAGCTGCTGTGCTCAAAAAGGCACTCCCTGGCTGCATTTTCCTGGGAGCTGGCTCGTGGGGAGCAGCAGTGCTGAATGGTCTATCATACAGCTTGGGGTCCTCGAAGTAACCTTGGGGGTGTGTTAGCTTAATGTGTCGTATGTGCGGGTCATCAAAGGGGATGTACTGGATGGAGCTGTCACGAGCAGGGGAGAGGCAGGAGTCCTGGGGGAGTCCACGAGGAGAGCCTGGGCTCACACGGAGTTGATCCCCGGTCCCCAGGGATGTAGCAGAACCCTGGCAGCTGGCGCTGGTCTTCTCAGCTTGGGGGTGCTGCTGGCTGCGACTCCCACATGCAGCTCTGGATGTGTCTTCCAGTTAGGGGTTTGTGATGTGTGGGGAGGACAAGTGGTATGATAGAGGAGGCACATAGACCGGGGGCTCCAGGCTAGAGTCGGACCCACAGTGCTCCTGCTGGGGGTCACCAGGTTTGGTCCAGTAGGAGGCAAACGGGTCATCGGCAGGGTGGCTATCCTGGTGTTCACAGCCATCCACCCCTCCCCTGGACTGCTGGTGTGTCTCGTAGGATGGAGGCTTCAAGGGTCTCCCAAACTTGGGCTGTGGGAAAGGGGGTGTCAAACCCCCCTTCTCAGTGCTCCTTGTGGACTCCAGGTTTGGTGTGCAATTTGGAGGGTAAAGTGGCATCTTAGGGACACCTGGCAAGTGTCCGTCATTTAGTGAAACAGGCATTTCCATGCAACTCAGGCTCTCGGAGAACAGGACTCTGGGTAATGACTGGGATTTCCTTTTGTTTTGAGGATTCAGCTCGTGCTCTCCTGGCACAAGCGAGTACAGGTCCTGAAACAACTTCTCCCCACCACCATCGGACATCTGCCTCCCCAGCTTCCTGGGCTGGCTCCAGTTCTCCAGGCTTATATGCTGCCACTTGGCAGCGCTTGACATCCTCAGCTCCTCTTCCACAGCTGCCTTCTTGGTCATGTTCTTTGTCCTTGCACCAACTTCCCACGGGCCTTTCCTCTAGTGCCCCGGGGCGACTGTGGGCTTGGGCCAGTCCTCTGACCTCCAGGTCTTCTCGGTCCCTCGGATATGATAAGCCACTGGACTCCTGTCCCTTTCTTCTCAATAGGCTTGGTCATTCCCTGTGTGTGGCTGAGAGGACCATGCCAACGGTGGTTGTTTATAAAATCCCACCTCCGAAGTTCTGAAAGCAGAACTCTGGGGATCCCCGTGGCTTCGAGGGGTGCCTCGGTGGCTCTCAGAGTCGCTCACACACCCTTTTCTGAGGGCTTTCTTACTCTGCGCAAAGGCTGCAGGATCGTTCTCATACCCGTTCAACATGCCATGACTGGCTCTTGTCCTCGTCCTCTCAGGCTGAGGTCGCGTATGGTTGTCCTTGCGTGGTGCTGCCGCGTTCCGTGATAGTTTGTATCCATGAGAGATCAGGAGATCTTTCACACTGTACATGGTGCGCTGGGTTTATCAAAGCTCAACTGCTGGAAGCATCTTGCTGGCAGGATCCATCACTAGCGGCTTCCTCATGCTGCCCCAGGGCTGCAGCCGCCGCTCCGGCCGGCCAGGGACCAGCACGACCCGCCCGGCCCGCAGCGGCCCGCCCGGCCTGCAGCGGCCGTTCTATCTTTTCCTTTTTGACTCAGAATTATCTATCTGTTATATCAATGGCTTATGAACTCCTATCTGCTTACTATCCCACAAGCTTACATGCAAGTCTTCCATATAAGTCTTATTACAGGGCCTGGCACAATAGAATCTGCTATACTCATTTTTCTCATTATTGACGTAATGGGACTACTTCCAGTTTTGTCAGAGATCAGCCAAAGCTCCTTCGACTCATTATCACGTAAGCAGTTTTCTAAGATAAACATGTGAGAATTTCTGCACAAACTGCAAAGCTCTATTTGCATACAAATAGCAAGTCAGTTGATTAGCTACTGAAGCACCAATGGATCTTATGTGAGTGTGCTAAAGGAGAACTTGTAAGTTTTCAGGTCAGTTGCCCATAGAAATAGTATAATTCTTGACCCTTTTGTAGTAAAACAAGCAGAGACATATAGCCATTATCATTCATCAGTCATGACCATAGTTGAATTTAGTCAATAGAATGCCTAATTACCACACATTTGAAATTGCAAAACTTGTTAAAAGCACAGATGTGCAGAGTTAGAGTGACTTCTAAAATGGCTGTAGGATGTTTTCCACTTTGACGTTAAGTTTTTTATTGGAGTCCAACACAACGTGTGTATGGTATTAAAATCCTAGGAAACAATTCTAAAAATGTGTCTGCAAACTGGAATCCTTATTAACAGTTGGTGGGAGTGTAAAATGGTGCAACCACTGTGTAAGGCAGTATGATGCTTTCTCAAAAAGTTACAAATAGAAATAACATTTGACCCAGCAATTCCACTACTGGGAATTTACCCTAAAGAAACCATAACTGCCACCCAAGCAGATATATTCACACCCATGTTTATTACTGCTTTGTTCACAATAGCAAAGAACTGAAAACAACCCAAGTGCCCATCAACAAAAGAGTGGATAGAGAAGCTCTGGTATATTCATACAATGGAATACTAGGCTGCATTGAAAAACAAGGAACTAATGAAATATTATGTAAGATGGATGACCCTGGAGGACATTATGCTGAGCGAAATATCTCAGTCACAAAAGAACAAATATTGTATAGGGTCACTGTTGTAAAACGGGACTGACATCAGGGTTGAGGGAAGACAGAAAAAGAGGGGAGAAATCATGTATATTGCATTGAAACAAATGAGGGAGAGAACTGTTTAAAAGGGATATATGTATGGGTAGTCTTATCATTACAGAAGTCCAGAGTTAAGACTGCATAGTGGAGTGCACTTGTGGGGGTGGGATTGCATAACAATGAAAGAGTTTTTCTTTTTTTTCTTCAAGGAGATGAGTGAATTCGGTGGAGGAGGTGGGCAGGGAGAAAAGTGCAACAATGAATGACTGGAAACCCTAAGTCTCTGTAAACTTTCATTAAAATTAATAAATTAAAAAATGTGTCTGTAGCGTTTCTTAGAATGTCTCAAAATGAACATTGTGTGTTCTAAGATGCTGGGTGCTGTGGAGAGGAAGACAGCAGTACTTTGACGCATGTTCAAAGAAGTGAGCTAATATTCAGAGACTTTTTACATTTCAGACCTTTTATTCTGTTATTGTTGGTGCATGAAGAAAATGGCTTTTCCTGAAATTCATGATGTCCTGGACTTCTGATACCAACTTATTATTTGGTCAGCTGGGAACCAGACCACGCCATATTCTTCTTAGGGCTAGTCAACTGATAAGTGGCATTTACTTAACTGATGCTTTTTGTCATATAACCTTTAACAAGAACTCATATGTTGCACTGATTATGCCCCAAGAGATGAGGAACCAGTGATAATTCAGATGGGTACCTCTGAAAAGATTTGCCAATTTCCTGTCCCATTCTGGCCAGATGTTTTTGAAAACCCTTGGGAAAGACTGAAATTCCCCACCAATCTGAGACTGCATGAGAGTCTTTACAACATTAATTGGAGGAAAAAGAATCTCAACATGGCACACAGAAGGCCTCCACAGATGAAATCATCAACCAGATGCATACTGTGAGACTTTACAGTAGGCCCCAAGCCAGGGCATTGCTCGACCTACTGTGGAGAAGAATGGGCACCAAGTTTCAATAATACTCTTTAATCCTATGGCATTTTAGTGCTTTGAAAGCCTGATAAGTGTTTGTAATTTGGTTGTGATGCTTGTAGTCTGGAAGCAAAGTCTGAACTCTTTCCAGTGGAGTAAAAATGGCTTCTGTTGTCCTGCAAACACTGAGGCCAGGCCACAAATTGCAAACTCTGGGTTAGTGATGTATTTGCGGAGAAGGGAGGATAAATCCTCACACAGACCAAACATAAGTGCCAGTGTGGTTGTTTCAAAATCCATTGCTCTTCAAATGAAGTATTGCATCTCTGGTTTTGATGCCATAGAGCTGTTGTCGAAAAAGGACCTTCTGAATGAGAAATGTGACCACTGTGTTGTTGAAAGCTTCACAGCAGCCTCATAGGTAATGTTTCATTTGACCAACATTTGTAAAGTGAAGTGATGATATATCTTGTTTTGAAGATGTCAGGATTGTAAGCCTCTTTTCATGAGCTTCCGAATCCATCATGTTGCTTAAATATTTTTTTCTTCATGGAAGTATTTAACCTGTAACACCATCTATACCTAGTATTTGAGGGATGATATGTTGTTGTTGTTAAGTGTTGTCGAGTTGCCTGAAACTCATAGCAACCCTATGTACAACAGCCCAAAACCCTGCTCTGTCCTGTGCCAATCTGTCTCTGACACCCTCACCCCAATTACCCCAGTCACTGGATCAATCCAACTCATAGAGGGCCTTCCCCTCCTGTGCTCTCCCTCCACCCTCTCAAGCATGATGTCCATCTCAAAGGACCGGCCTCTCCTTGCAACATGTCCAAATATGTCAGATGAAGCCTCAGAATGCTTTCCTCCAAGAAGCAGCCTAGTTTAACCCTCTCCAGGA
>NW_006399861.1:11446473-11447967 GCF_000299155.1 Elephantulus edwardii
TTCTGATGACTGCCTCCTGGTCCAAGGATAGGTTTCTCATTAGCACGATCAAGTGTTCTGGGATTCCCATTCTTCTCAAAGTCAGCCATAGTTTGTTATGATCCACCCAGTTAAAAGCCTTTGCACAATCAATGAAACACAATGTTTCATTGAGGGATGAAATATTTAAGTTAATTTCCCCTTTGCTAGTGATCTTTTAGGTTCTCTCTTCTGGAATAAATTTTGATAACTATGGCCATTGACATCCCAGCTCCATGCTCCATGGTCACCCACCTGCCGGAAGAGACGTCAGTCTTCATATAGACTTTTCAAGTTTATTCCCCCACCTTCCATCTCCCCCACTTCTTTTAACCAGTAGAAACTTCACCTGTTTCTTAAAGAACACCATGCTCCTGTGTAAGTGGCTGTGCCAGGTGCTGCATGGTGCTAAGAATGAGGCTTTATTACACAGGTCTCTTGCCAGTCTTACAAGGTAGATATTTGTGCTTTATCACTTAGGATGCTGGGCTCAGATGGGAACAGGTAGAGTAAATGGTGAAAAGGAGCCTGCTGACTCCACCTCTTGTTAGGGAAAACTGAAGGCCACTGTAAGTATGTGCAGCAGACATGGCTCAATACAGCCTTCCCTGGGAAGGGCTATGCTGGAGGTATTGTCTGTCCTCCCTCCACCTGGGCCAGGCAGATATGTCTGAGCATTTGCATTTGTCTGTGACCTCTCCTAGGCATCACTCTTATCTCCCAACAGCCACAGAACACATTTTCATGCACGTCATGGCAAGGCCAGCAGTTCTCTCTTTTCCTCTCCTCAATGAACTTAGCTCAGCACTCACTCCACTTGCAAGATGGAGACAACTCCATTCCAACAAGGAATGTCTGTCACAAAACTTCTGCAGAAAATACAGTAATTACGGACTAGAAGAAGACGTGATTTTTTGTGCTCTCTCACCTAGGTATGGCTTCTATTTGCAGGGAGATCAATTGCTCTAATAGGGATCATGGCTATGATCTCGCCCTATCCTACTTGCAATCTTTATAGTCCTTCACCAGCAGGTGGTGCTACCTGAGCTTAAACCTGAACTAGGATGGATCTTAGCGGAAAGCAGAGAATACCAGAGGCATGTCTATCTGTGTCTCATGGACTATGCAAAGGCATTTGACTGTGTAGATCATAACAAACTGTGGCTGACTCTGAGAAGAATGGGAATCCCAGAGCACTTGATCGTGCTAATACGAAACCTATACTTGGACCAGGAGGCAGTCATCAGAACAGAGCACGGGAACACTGCATGGTTCAAAACTGGGAAGGGCGTACGCTAGGGATGCATCCTATCTCCATACCTTTTCAACCTGTATGCAGAACAGATTATCCGAGAGGCTGGGCTCTATGAGGAGAAATGTGGTGTCAAGATTGGTGGACGATTTATCAACAATCTGCGTTATGCAGATGACACAACCCTGCTTGCTGAAACTGAAGAGGACCTGAAGCACCTGCTG
>NW_006399861.1:11448992-11469482 GCF_000299155.1 Elephantulus edwardii
AGAGAGAGAGAGAGAGAGAGAGAGAGAGAGGAATGAATTAAAGGATGTTGGCTTTCACTCTTGGGGTCCCATTTGTCCTGCCTTATGCTGAGTGGAAAGTATTCTGTGCTGTGGCTATGACTACCTGGGACTGGCAGGTATCTATTCTCCCTGCTACCAAAACAAAACAAAACAAAACAAAACAAAACAAAACAAAACAAAACAAAGCAAAACAAAACCACAATAGAAGCATCTTATCACTGACCTCTGATCCTCCAAGATGTGTACTGGAGTCTCTAGGTGACAAAAGGTTGGCCTTGACTACCAAAAGCCAGCGTGTGAACTCATCTAAGCCTGGAAATTGGCTTCTAATAGTCACATTCCTGAAAATTCCATGGAGAACAGTTCCACTCTGTGCATCTGGAGTCACCATGAATGGAAATGACTCAATGACAATTAACAAGAAGATGTACCCACAGCTGTTGTTACCCTTTGCTGCTTGTGGGACATGTTGCCTGTTATCTCATACTGGGTGTGATTTTACAAACAGGAGAAAACTGATGTAACACTCTCCCATCATCTAGTTCAGGCTGCAAGGGCACAGGAAGGGGGAAGTGCAACAGGAGAGGCAGGCTGGAGCAGTACTTACCTATTGCCAACGTCATGGCCTTGAGCTTGCTTCTGACCAGTTTTACCACCATACTTTTCTGCAGTGGTGTTGAGCGACAGCATAGGACTGAACGGCACTGCTTGGCTAGAAAGAGGAACTTGTCTTCTAGGCTCTTTTCCAGAACATAAGCCAGACTCCTCCCATCCATCACAAGGCTCAGGCTAGTGTTAGATGATGTGGACATGGAAGGCAGGCAGAGGGGTGAGAAGGCCACACTGATGCTCCCTGAGGTCTTCTCTATGGTGCTGTCAGAGCCCCTGGACTGCATGTAGCGGAGGCACTGGTTCAGCAGGGCTGCACATGTTTCCTGAAATGACATGAGGGAGGTGACAACAACCACAAGTTGTGCCACTACAGACCTAAATGACTCCTCAACTCCTCTTTAAATGTAAACGACTACAGTCCATGAAATTAGCTAAAATGTCCACTGCCTAGAAATAGCAAAGCACAGAAATCTGTGTAAGACAGAGCTGACTAGATCTACTGATTTAGGGAGCTAGAGCTTTCAGGCCTCTGTTTACTGGTGGGGTTGGGTTGGTATATAATTGACAGAACTAGAAGAGTATTGTAACATTTATCTGAGCAGGGTAGATCTAAAGTCTGCAAGACTGAGGATCAGAGAAGGGCTTGCCATTGTACATGGTTGAGAAGAAGCAGATCAAATTGATGAATTGTATCCTGAGTGTTTCTAACCAGAGTTGAAACCATTTATTTCCCTAATAAGTCATTTGACAAAGAATATTGTCTGTGAATTATGCGTAGCTATTGCAATGTAGCTATTGCAATTAATCAGCAAGCTCCATAGTATAGAAGCAATACTTGTGGATAGACTCTTGATGCTAGAACTATTAGAAGAAGGTATGAGCTAAGTGGATTTGGTTTTCTGTTGACAATGTTGCTGATATAGGAAAGGAGGAATTCTTCCTTTTCAAGGTAGTAAACCTAATCTGCTTGCACTGTTTGGTTTTTAATTTTTTTAGTTTTTTTAATAAGGGTTGTTGTTGTTGCTGTTAGGTGACAACACTGCAATTATAACTCATAGCAAACCTAAGAACAACAGATCCTTGCCCTATCATAGTTCATCTTCAAGATCTCTGATATTCTCAAGCTTGGTGGATAGTAAACCCATTGGGTTGGGAATGAGGGGTTTTTTTTCCCCAATGACAAAACATATTAAGAGGTTTTATTTAAAAATCTCTCACTGTTCATTATCAAAGTTACAAGATTGTTTGCATACCAATAGACAGACTGTAAACATAGGAAATTTTCATTAAGGAAAGATGGGTTTACCGTAATTTGATCTTTAGTGTCTCATAGAGATTCAGGTGTGTTCAACAAGAACTTAGGAAGAACCTCATTATGCAGAAGTGAACAAGACAAAGAAAAGAAGAACAGGAAGACACAGTCACTGCCTCTGGAGAGGTATACAGATAGTAGATTCAAGCCTTGAGTTGCAGTACTTAAGGATGCTTTGGGCAGAATATGAAATGATCCAGGAAGCATTAAAAGAAGATGGAAGGAGTATACAGAGTCAATGTACCAATAAAAATTGTCTGACACAGAAATTTAATGAAACAATGCATGAGCAAAAGCCTGTGATGATGAAGAAGTTCAAGTTGGTCTGAAAGAACTAGCAAAAAACAAGGCCCCAGGAATTGACAGCATACCAATTGACATATTTTCAGCAAATAGAAGTGCTCACCAAGTTGTACCAAGAAATCTGGAGGACAAGCACCTGGCCGACTGAGTGGAAAAGATTCATATTTGTTCCCATTCCAAAGAAAGATGACCTGAGAGAGTGCAGAAAATATTGAACAATATAATTAATACCACATGCAAGTAAGATTCTGTTGAAGATTATGCAAAAGTGACTGAAACATCAATAGAGAACTGCCAGATGTGCAGGCTGGGTTTAGAAGAGGCTGTGGTGCTAGGGATATTATAACTAATGTTAGATGGGTTTTGACTGAAAGCAGAGAGTAACAGTGGAATGTATATCTGTGTTTCATTGACTATACAAAGGAACTTGACCATTTAGATCACACAAACTGTGAATGGGAATCCCAGAATACTTGATTATGCTTATGTGAAACCTCTACTTGGACCAGGAGGCGGTTATCAGAACACAGCAAGGAAGCACTGCATGATTCAAAATCAGGAAAGATCTTGTGTGAAAAAACAATGTATACAAACTTTATGAACTTTGTAAGTAAACCAATATGAAATAAAAAAAATCAGGAAGAGTGTACACCAGGGATATATCCTATCTCCTTACTTTTTCAATCGATATGTAGAACAGATTATCTGAAGGCTTGGAGTTTAAGAAGATTCATCAACAACCTGTGTTATGCAGATGACACAAACTTGCTTGCTGAAACTAAGGAGGACCTGAAATGCTTACTTTAGAAGGTCAAGGACTGTAACCTTCAATATGGATTGAAGCTCAACATCAAGAAAACGAAGAGTCTCACCACTGGGCAGATTGGCAGCATCATGATAGATGGTGAAGAGATTGAGATTGTTAACAGCTTCAGTTTGCTTGGCAATCAACACTCTTGGTACCAAGAGTCAGGGAATCAAAAGACAAATTGCATTGGGGAAGTCGGTTGTCAGGGATTTCTTCAAAGTACTGAAGGGCAATGATGTCAGTCTGGAGACTAAGGTGTATCTGAGCCAGGCCATGGTCTTTTTAATTACTTGTTATGCTTCAGAAAGGTGGACAGTGACAGGATGATATAAGGAGAATTGATGTCTTTGAGCTGTGGTGCTGGAGAAGAGTATTGAATATATCATGGACTGCTAGGCAAAGAAACAGTTTTGTTCTAGAGAGGTTGAAACCAAGCTGCTCCTTGGAGGCAAGGATTCTGAAGCATTGTCTGACATAGTTTGGGCATGTTGCAAGGAGTGACCAGTCCTTGGAGAGGGACAACATCCTTGGGAGGGTGGAGGGACAGAGCAAGAGAAGAAAACCCTTGGTCAGATGGATTGATTCAGTGAATGGGGGTAATGGGAGTAGGTGTGTCAGAGACTATAAGGTTGGCTCAGGATACAGTAGGGTTCAGAGCTGTTGTAGATAGGTTTGCCATGAGTTGCAAGCAATTCAATGGCCCATAACAACCACAGATACACATAACTGTGATCTTAGTGAGCTTCTTAAGTGCAAAAGTGCTATTGGATCCAGCAGCAACAACTAAGTTCAACAGGGAAGCATACAACAAATGCTGGCAATGTTGTGGAGAGATAAGAACTCTTATTCACAACTGGTGGGAAGGTAAAAGAGTAAAGCCAATATTGAAGGTGGTCTTGGATTTTCTAAAAACGTTGGAAATAGAAATAACATTTGATCCAGCAATTCCACTACTGAGAATATACCCTAAACAAATCAGAGCCACGACTCAAACAGATGTATCCACACTAATGTTTATTGAGTTTATTGAGAGATAGAAGCAACCCAAGTACCCATCAACAAACGAATGGATAAGAAAAAAAAAACACAGCACAGTGGTAAATTCACACAATGAAATATTATGCAATATTGAAAAACAGTGAAGTCAGTAAGAACAGCAAAATTTAACAGAACAGTAAGCAACAAATGCTAGCAAGGTTGTGGAGAAACTGGAACCCTTATTCACTGTTGGTGGAAGAGTAAAATGGTGCAACCATTGTGGAAGGTGGTATGGCACTTTCTCAAAAAGTTGCAAATAGAAATACCATTTGACCCAGCAATTCCACTACTGGGAATATACCCTAAAGAGACCATAACTGCCACACAAGCAGATATATGCACACTCATGTTTATTGCAGCTTTGTTCACAATAGCAAGGAGTTGGAAACAACCTAAGTGCCCATCAACAAATGAATGGATAGAGAAGCTGTGGTATATTCCCACAATGGAATACTATGCTGCATTGAAAAACAAGGAACTCATGCAAGATTATTCAAAATTGGTGACCCTGGAGGAAATTATGCTGAGTGAAATATCTCAGTCACAAAAGGACAAATACAGCATGGTGTCACTGTTGTAAAACAGGACTGACATCGGGGTTGGGGGGATACTGAGAAAGATGTGTTAAATAATGTATACTACATTGAAACAGTTGAGGGAGAAAAGGGATATGTGATTAGTTATTTTTGTCATGATGGGAGTCCAGAGTGAAGGCTGCATAGTGGAGTGGACTTGGTGGGAGGGATTGTATACCAATGAAAGAATTTTTCTTTTACTTTTCCAATAGGGGAGTATACTGGGGGGGAGGGTAGTGAGGGGAGAAATGCACAACAATGAATGAATGGAAATCCAAAGTCTCTGTAAATGATCATTGAAATTAATAATAATAATAATAATCTGTCCACTTAGAAAAAGAAAAGAAAAACAGTAAAGTTTTAAAACACTACAAAACATGGGTAAGCCTGGAAGACATTATCCTGAGTGAAATATCTCAGCCACAAAAGGACAAATGCTGCATACCGCAACTGTTATAAAGCAGGGCTGTAATAAAATGGGGATTTGGGAGGAGAATAGATAATAGAGTGCATAGATTATGAGCAACGCATTAGAACAGAGGAGGGGAAGAACTAACTGAAAGAAATTTATGATTAGGCATTATATGTATGGCAAAAATCTGGAATAAGAGGTACATTGCAAAGGGGACTGGGGCAGGGGAAAAGAAGAGAGAAGGAAGAGAATGTGTATCAATGAAGAAATGAAAATCCAACCTTTCTGTAAACTTTCATTAAAATCACATTTAAGCAGGAGGTAGGACTGCACAGGAGGAAGCAGGACTGTGGGCAGGAAGGAGGACTGCAGAGCAGGAAGCTGGACCACGGGGTAGGACTGTGCTGCCAGCACTGCTCCCACAGTTATTTGGGGGGAAAAAACTTCTATCTTGACCACACAGGACTCCTTAACTCAAGCAAGAGGGAGGTCCTAGACACCTTGATGGAGGCAAGAAGTCACTTCCAGAAGAGAACAACAGGCTTCCTCCTTGGTCATTCAGTACACTGGGTGGGGGTGGGGGGACCCTGCTGTTTGGCCCTTGGCTTTGCAGGCCTTATGCCAAGAAGGGAGCACAAATATATAAGTGCTTCACAAAACTTTGCTGTACCTTGGGTACTTTTATAGTTATAACAGCCCAATATCTACCAAGAAAAGACTCCCATAATGTCAAAGAAGCAGCAATACACATCAGCCATTATGAGAATACAAAATAACCCTTATCTTAAAAAGCAGACCCAATGAATACCCTGAATAAAGAGAACTGGAATAAATATGTTGATGTAGAGTTATTTGATCAGCTACAGAAAAAGATGCAAATGTGGGAAGAAACAATGGAAGTCAATAAGAGAGCAAATACTTCAAAGACAACAATCCAGATGAAATATATGGATGAAGAGAAACTTGAACAAATATGGGTGAAAATACAAAAGATGGAAGAAAAAAATTATAGAACAGATAGAGGTACAAGAAATTAAAAAATCATCACAAGACATAGAGGGTGCAGCCAACACAGAATTGGAAATAACAGAAAAGCATGAAAATGCAATCCAGAATATTAAGACTGAAATGGCAGAAGTGTCCAACATGCTGGTAGGATAAAAAATTAGAACTGAAGAGAAGGAACAGAGAGTCAGTGAACTGGAAGACAAGAGCCTCACTAGAAACATATTTGAAGAAAAATTAGAGACGAGACATAAAGAAAATGAAGAAAACATTAAATTTATGTGGAATGACATAAAATTGGAATTCCAGAACTCGGGAGTGACAGGGAAATTACTGAGACAATTGTGGAAGAAGCACTAGAAGAAAATTTCCCAGGTATTCTGAAGAATGGGGAAATCCACATTTAAGAAGCACAGAGACCACCAAATAGACTCGACCCAAAAAGAAAAACATCGGCCGAAACCAGCGCAGCTGGAACCCAGTGCAGCCAGAGAGCTGGAATTTGAATCACACACAGGACAGCTGAGTCCCAGCCAAAAGACACCAGTCAAGTCACTGTGGAACCCATCCACCAGGAGCAAGTAGGGAGCAACCGCCTGCCACCCTGTGATTCCAGAGGAGCAACTGACTGCTCCCAGCTTCTAAGAGACCCTGGAGGAACAACTGCCTGCCAGCCACCGAGGAACCCCAGAGGAGCGACCACCACCGACCACCGTGTGACCCCAGAGGAGTGACGACTGCCTGCCACTGTGTTACCTCCCTGCAGCCTGTGCCTGAGTGACCCCACCACGCAGGGTGCTCCTGCATTAAACCCCCAGCAGCACCAAGCCCGGCCCCCTGCCTCCTGGTTGTAGTGTCCAAGCCCTGTGCTCCCGCCCCACCCCCAGCCTCTTGCTTCCTCCCCCTTCCCCTGACCCACCTTGAAGCACCACAACCATGCACCTCAGCCCCCGCCACAGTCCTGTGACCCCAGGGCACCA
This sequence comes from Elephantulus edwardii, assembly GCF_000299155.1. Classification (NCBI taxonomy): domain Eukaryota; kingdom Metazoa; phylum Chordata; class Mammalia; order Macroscelidea; family Macroscelididae; genus Elephantulus; species Elephantulus edwardii. The sequence continues at coordinate 11,456,059 of NW_006399861.1, forward strand.
TCACGGATCCAACCATCACCCGGAACCACCAGCTGAGCTGTTGTGGAACTAATCTGGGGAGAGAAAGGTCGGTAGGATCCTGACTAGGTTCTCTGGGGCACTGCTGATTACCTAGGAGAGCACCCAAGGGCGTGTCATGCCTACTGGTGGGGAATTTGGTCAAGCTCTCTTGGGCCACACTGACTGCTCAGAAACGAGCCAGCCACTGGCTGGCTTTTGTGGACTCTGCAGACCAGCCAGAGGCTAGTGGGTCAGTGGGAATTTGACCTTGACTTTTCGGGTCCAGTTGGATCCAGGACCCTAAGTCCCACTGGGCAGGGAACACTGAAAAAACCACTGGGTGGGAAACGGACAGCGGGAATTTGAGTAGGAACCCCAATCGTGAGCACACTCAGACAGCAGAGGTTTGAGTGAGGTCTCCCAAGTGTTTGATCTGCCCTTGTGATCACCCCACCCCTGTGCCTGTCTCACCCCATTTGGCTCCACACAGGTGCCTACGGGTCTGAGCAATCAACTAGCAATTAATCGGGAGCACCTTGACCTGTCTTACCAACAAGAGATTGCCCTCACAGGCTCTGAACTGACATTTCTGAAGCCAGAAGTTCAGAGAAACACACAAGTGGGATAGCTGCCCAACTGATCAATACAGCATTGTCTTCAGATCAAGAACATATCAATGTCTTGAAGAAAGCAAGCTATCCCACACAATACACCAGAGCAAAGCAAGATGTCACCCCCCAAAGGGTGACACAGTATCAGTGGATTTTCTGAAGCCAAAAAGTCTGATGGAACTTTCTGACAGAGAATTTAAAAGAGGAGTGATTGAATATATTCAATGGATGAAAGACGAAGTTGATGAATTACAGGATACTACAGGCAAAACCCAGGAGAGCTCAAAAAAAGAGTGTAGAACATTGCAGAGAAAACAAACGAGACATTAGCGGCACTGGAAAAACAAGAAACCACTATTCAAAATATAAGGTCCAATGTTTCAGAGGCTGTCAACATGATGGAGGGACACATGATTAGAGTTGAAGAGATGGAACACAGAACCAGTGAAATTTAAGACAGAATTGTCACCACAGATCTGCTAGAGCAAAAAGCAAGCTCAGAAAAGAAGGAAAAAAGAAGAAAACCTAAGAATAATGTGGGACACCATCAAGAGAAATAACATGTGCATCATGGGAATCCCAGGAAAGGAAGAAGCAAGTAAAGGTAATGAAAAAGTTGTGGAAGAATTACTACAGAAAAATTTCCCAGGCATAATGAAGAACGAGAGAATATGTATTCAGGAAGCTCAGCGAACACTATATAGATTAGACCCCAAAAGAAAAACATCAAGGCATATCATAGTTAAATTTGCCAGAACCAAAGATAAGGAGAGAATCCTGAAAACAGCAAAGGAGAAAAAAAAAGTAACCTTATAAGGGAAAACAGATAAGATTAAGTGCCAATTTCTCAGCTGAAACCATGCAGGCAAGAAGAGAGTGGAAGGACATATATCAAACACTCAAGGAACACAACTGTCAACCAAGAATACTGTACCCATCAAAATTATCCATCAAATATGAAGGAGATATCAAGATATTTACATAAAAGCAGAACCTAAGAGTTTGTAAAAACAAGATCAGCATTGCTGGAGAGACTCAGAGATGTCCTTCTTACAGACATACCACAGAAAGCTACATGGTCCAAAGCAACTAGCAATAACACCAAAAAGAACTCAACAAAATGATAGCAATAAAACCTAAACTCTCAATAGTCACACTGAACATGAATGGTTTAAATGCACCAGTGAAGAGAAAGAGAGTAGCAGATAGGATAAAAAAAATTAAAATCCATCAATGTGTTGTCTACAAGAGACAAACCTGAAAAATGAAGTTAAAGACAGGCTAAACATGAAAGGGTGGGGAAAAATATACCAAGCAAATGGCAACCAGAAAAGAGCAGGAGTAGGGATAGTGGTATTAATCTCTGATAAAATAAGTATCAATGTAAAAATCATCACAAAGAACAAGAAAGGTCACTACATAATGCTGAAAGGGCCAATAGAACAAGAGGACGTAACAATAATAAATATCTATGCACCAGATGAAAGACCAGCAAAATACATAAAACAAACATTAACAAAACTGAAAAATGAAATAGACAACATTACTATAGTGCTTGGAGACTTCAATACACCCCTCTCAAGAAAAGATAGAACTACCAGAAAAAAAAAACTCAACAGAAATACTGAAGGATTAAACCACACAATAAACCAACTTGACCTTATAGATATTTATAGGCTAATGCACCCCCAAAAAGCACAGTATACCCTTCTTCTCCAATGTGTATGGAACATTCTCTAGAATAGATCACATTCTAGGTCACAAAGCAACCATCAAGAAATTAAAAAAAACACATAGAAATAATACAAACTATCTTTTCAGACCATAATGCTACAAAATTAGAAATTACTAATAGGAGAAATTAATAAAGGAGAAAAAACAATACATTTGGAAGCTGAACAACACCTTGCTTGAAAATGACTTGGAACTAAAAGAAATAAAAAATGAAATTAGAAAGTTTCTTGAAACAAACCACAATGAAAACACTACTTGCCAAAACCTATGGGAAAACAGCCAAAGCAGTAATCAGAGGTCAATTTATAGCAGTAAGGGAACACATCAAAAGGCAGGGAAAGCAGACTATTGACTCTCTAACCCAATATCTCCAGCAAATTGAAAAACAGCAATAAAACCCCACACCTTTTGAAAAAACGAAAATTATAAAAACTAGAGCAGAAATAAATGAGATAGGAAAAACAATTGAAACTATCAACAAAACTAGGAGTTGGTTCTTTGAAAAGGTCAAGAAAATCGATAAAACACTAGCAAAACTCACAAAAGAAAAGAAGAAGACACAAATAATCCGAATAAGAGATGAATCAGGCAACATCACAACAGATACAACTAAAATAAAAAAGCTAACATTAGAGTATTATGAAAAACTATACTCAAACAAATATGAAAACCTAGAGGAAATGGACAAATACTTAGAAATGCACAACCTACCTAAACTGATGCAAACCGAAATTGAACATCTGAACAAACCCATTCCAAAAGAAGAAATTGAAAAGGTCATACAACAACTTCCAACCAAAGAAAGCCCTGGACCAGATGGTTTTACAAGATAATTTTATCAAACATTCAGAAAAGAACTGTTACCAATTCTACAGACATTATTTCAGGAAATAGAAGAGGATGGAATCCTCCCAGACTCATTCTATAAAGCAAACATATCTTTGATACCAAAGCCAGGAAAGGACTCCACCTAAATAGAAAACTAGGCCAATATCTCTCATGAACATTGATGCAAAAATTCTGAATAAAATACTGGCCAATAGAATCCAATTATACATCAAAGAAATAATTCACTGTAACCAAGTGGGATTCATAACAGGAATGAAAGGATGATTCAACATAAGGAAAACAATGTAATTCATCACATTAACAAAGCAAAGAACAAGAACCACATGATCCTATCAATTGATGCAGAAAAGGCTTTTGACAAAATGCAACACTCTTTCCTGATTAAAACACTCAATAAAATAGGATTAGAGGGGAATTTCTTCATCATAGTAAAAAGTATTTTTGAAAACCCGAGAGCTAACATTATTCTCAATGGAGAGAGGTTAAAGGCATTCCCTTTAAGAACAGGAACTAGGCGAGGATGCCCACTATCACCTCTCTTATTCAATATTGTTTTGGAAGTCTTAGCGATAGCAATAAGATAAGAGAATAAAAGGTATCCAAATTGGCAAAGAGGAGGTAAAATTATCTCTCTATGCAGATGACATGATAGTCTAACTTAGAAAACCCTAAAGACTCAGCAAGAAAACTATTGGACATAGTGGATTATTTTAGCAAGGTTTCAGGATATAGGATCAACATACAAAAATCAGTTGGATTTCTCTACAGGGACAAAGAGAATACAGAGCCTGAACTAAGAAAAACAATACCCTTTACAATAGCTAATCACAAGGTTAAATACTTGGCAATAAATTTAACCAGAAGCACAAAGGATCTATTCAAAGAAAATTACAAAACATTACTACAAGAAACAAAAAGAGACCTGGAGAAGTGGATAGGAAGACTCAATATTGTGAAAGTGGCAGTACTACCAAAAGCAATTTACACTTTAATGCGATCACAATACAAATACCAATCCCATTCTTCAATGAGATGGAAAAGGCAATCTCCAGTTTCATTTGGAATGGAAAGAAGCCCCAAATAACTAAAGCACTCCTTAAAAATAGAAGAAATGTAGGAGGTATCTCAATCCTTGATTTCAAATCCTACTACACTCCCGTGGTGGTAATGACAGCATGGTACTGGTACAATGACAGACATATAGATCAATGGAATAGAATTTAGAATCCTTAGACCACTCCATCTGTCAACTGATTTTTGACAAGGAGATGAAATCAGTCAAGTGGGGAAATGACAGCCTTTTTAACAAATTGTGTTGGCAAAATTGGAAAAGTATCTACAAAAGACTCAAGCAAGATCCACACCTCACTCCATATACAAAAACCAACTCACGGTGGATCATGGACCTAGGACAAAAACCAAGGACTACAAACTTCATTACAGAAAAGCTAGAAAAAACTGCATTATTTTGGATTGTTTTTTTAAGCTCCTCCTGATCTTTTCTAGCACTGTCCTGTAATTCATTAAGTTTCTTTTTCATCCATTGAAAATATTCTATCATTTTTTTAAAAAAATCAGTGTCAGAAAGTTCCATCAGGCTTTCTGTCTTTAAGAAATCCATTGCTACTGTGTCTTCTTTGGGGGTTGATATCTTGCTTTGGGCTTTGTGGGACAAGTGAAGCGCTCTTCTTTCTATGGGCCCTTGTTATGGCAGTGTTCTTCGTGCCTGAGGTGGTAACTGGTTTTTGATTTGACGTCATTGTTCTAAGAGAAGGTTGGGCAGGAACAAGAGCAGATGTGTGGAGGGTGCATGCACACTCCAAAGCTCACGTGAGTGGGGAGGGAGGAAGTGCATAGTGATACATGTCGGGAGGGGCTCGGGGAAACCTAAATAATGAAGGAGGAAGTCTGTTGTTCTCTTTCTGAATTAGTTTCCCTACTCTTTGGATATGCTCAGGTTCTCAGTGTTGTTTGAGTTAGTGGGCCCCACGTAGTCAGGCCAGACCAGTTTGATTCTCCAAGTAACTTAATCCTCAATGGTATATGAGTATTTCAGGGAAGATTGATAAATCTTATAAATATTATAGATGTGGCATATATGATTGTCTTCCTGGCCCGAGGGCCCAAATGGGTGTGGGGTGGCTGGGTCACAAGTCCTGGCCCAGCACTCCCTCCACTGTCCTTGCAGATTTCCTACCCAAATTTTTTTTTAATAAAATGTGCTGCTCAGGAGCAGTGATTTTGAAAAAAACACTACATAACTTGAACTGGAGAGAAATATTCTCAGTGAATTAACTCAATCTCATAAAGATAAATACTGCATAAGGCCATATTCTAAAATAGAAGGATTATTAGTAAAATGTGGATGAAAATTCAAGGGGCAAAGGTGTGAGCACAGTGGTGAGGGTGGGCAAGGGACAAATCATGAAGTCATGCAATTTGGTGGGTGGAGGTAGTTGGGATAAAGGAAAGGGGAAAAATTCAGTGGGGCCTGAAAAGGGAAGGTAATCATGGGCATAGTACAATGATGATTAATTTTATAAAATACAACATTTGGAAATGATTGTATGAAACTCAATGTTAATGAATTAAAATGTGAAACACAATGTACACAAATTTTGTATGCAAACCTATATAAAATAAAAATGGGAAAAATGTGTTATAGGGTATAGAGAGGGAAAGATCTGCTTCTAGAACAGGAGAAAGGGAAGACAGTAGCAACTAATCAATGATGCTAAAGACCACTCACTGTTGTTGTGCTGGAACTAACTTATAGCTGCCCCATCCATGAGTTTTCAAAGGCTGTAAATCATATGGAAGGAGATTGCTTATCTTTCTCCCATAGAGATGTTGGTGGATTCAAATTACCAGAGAGGTACTACCTTTGGGCCACCAGCACAACAGCCTGTGAACTCTACCGCCAGGGATCCTTTGGATAGTGGTAACAAGGGAAGGCCTTAATGGAAATATAAAGTTTATGTTGGATTGACATGGTGACTGCAAGAACGAGTTTGATCTACAACTTCTCTGGAAAGGGTTTGGCATTTCCTCAAAAAGTTGAACATAGAAACTTTATTTGATCCAGCTATTCCACTCCTAGATATATACTCCAAGGAAATGAGACTTGAGACACAAAGAGGATAATTGTACACTAATGTTCACAGCAGTGTTATTCACCATCACAGGAACATGGGAACAGCCCAAATGTTGAAACATACCTGAGTGGATTGAGAAATTGTGGTACGTTCACAAAATGGAATACTACGCAGCATTAAGGAGTAACAATTTCAAAAAATACTACATGACTTTGGAGAAGCTAGAGAGCATTATGCTGAGTGAACTAACTCAGTCACATAAGGACAAATACTGCTGAAGACCATTATTGTAAGAAAAGAAAGATCACTAGTAAAACATGGAGGAAGGGGTGAGGATGACAGAGGTTAAACCACAGGTTTGTATAGTTTGGTGGATGGAGGGAGGAAGGGAAGTATCCAGATGAAAATACAGGGTATGATGGGCTATGGCAGCAGCAGCAAAAACAACAGCTTGACTACAGCCAAGCACTCTGAAGGAGATTAACCTTTCCTTTTTCTAAGAGAATAACCTCAAAAAAGTAATTTTTCCTTTCTTTATCCTCCCACCATTTGGTTCTGGATGCAAGGTGTAGGCATAGAAAGTGAGAAGTAGAGCAGAAACTTCAATTCCTTGTGAGAATTGAAAAGGTAATATCCTAGGGAATCAAATTACTAGAAAACTGAAGAGGGAGAGACTTGGCTAAAGAAAGACACAGTGTTCATGAATGTGGTGCTCACCTATGACTTGTGCACACTTGCACAAAATCCTAAATAGCATAACAAAGGCTTTGAGATTTGAATTCAAGGTTGTACCTTCACAGGCTTTAAGCATATGAGAAAGATCCTAATAGAAAAAGCTTTTAATGCAAAAATGAAATGAAAATTAGCACCTTGAATGTGCTAAAAATGCATAGCCTGAATACAATATAATCGATTACCTGCTTAACAACTATCAATATTCTACTCTGGTAATTTAGTGGTAAGGACTTCTGCTGTCAACCCAAAAGCAAACAGATTGTTTTTAATTCATCATCTGCTCTGTGGAAGAAAGATAGACAATCTCCTCCCATACAATTTACTGCCTTTGAACAACCACCTATGAGTTGGTTCTGAATCAATGGTATATAATAAGAATCTATCAATGTATTTGAGTTTTAAAAGACCCAGAGTGTTAAATATTTAATATGTCCATAATATAATCCATTGGAAGTAGGAGTGGCATCCACTTCCTAAACAACATGCCTCCAGAATCTCTATGAACTTTGATATATGTCTATAGTTGTAGAGGGGCTTCGGGCCTTTTGTTGATAAGGTCGAGATGAATTGTGCTTGATTTGACGGCAATCAACAACAACAACAACAACATAATCCAAACTTTTTCAGCATTAAATGAATCAGGAAAATCTTAATTCCTATGGGAAGATAATCACTAGAAACTAATGCCAAATTAACAGATACTAGAATTAGGTGGCAAAGGCTTTTGAGCAGCACTGAAAAATGCTCTAAGAGAGATGTAAATAAAAACAACTATGAGATATCATCTCACCCCAATAAGAATAGCAAAATATAAAAGAACAGCAAACAACTGGAGAGGTTGTGGAGAAACTGGAACCCTTGTTCACTGTTGGTGGGAGTGTAAAATGGTACAACCACTATGGAAGGCAGTATGGTGCTTTCTCAAAAAGTTGCAAAACTGGGAACTCATGAAATATTATTCAAAATGGGTGATCCTGGAGGACATTATGCTGAGTGAAATATCTCAGTCACAAAAGGACAAATACTATATGGTGCCACTGTTGTAGAATGAGGCTGACATCAGGGTGCGGGTAAGACTGAGGAAAAACTGGATAAATTATGTTTACTACACTGAAGCCGATGAGGGAGAGAATAGTTTAAAAGTAATATATTATAGGGCATTATGATTATCATAAGTGTCTGGAATGAGGGTTGCAGAGTGGAGTATACTCGGAGTGGGGGTGGGGTGTGCGGGGGGGATTGTAGACCAATGAAGGAGTTTTTCTTTTGCTTTTCAAGGAGAAGAGCAAACTGGGGGTGGGGGTGGGGTGGGCGGGGAGAAAAGTGCAACAATGAATGAATGGAAATCCAAAATCTCTGTAGATGTTCATTGAAATTAATTTTTAAAAAAGTTGCAAATAGAAATACCATTTGACCCAGCAATTCCACTACTGGGAATACACCCCAAAGAAACCATAACTGCCACCCAAGCATATATATGCACATTCATGTTTATTGCTGCTTTGTTCACAATCGCAAAGAATTGGAAACAACCCAAGTGTCCATCAACAAACGATTGGAGAGAGAAGCTGTGGTATATTCCTACAATGGAATACTATGCTGCATTGAAAAACAAGGAACTCATGCAATGTTATTCAAAATGGGTGACCCTGGAGGACATCATGCTGAGTGAAATATCTCCGTTATAAAAGAACAAATACTGCATAGTGCCACTGTTATAAAATGGGACTGACATCAGGCTTGGGGGGAGACTGAGAAAGATGGGATAAATAATGTATACTGCACTGAAACAGATGAAGGAGAGAACTACTTAAAAGGGATATGTGATTAGGTATTATTGTCATGACAGGAATCCAGAACGAAGGCTGCATAGTGCAGGGGACTTGGAGGGAAGGATTGTATAACAATGAAATAATTTTTCTTTTACTTTTCAAAGAGAAGAGCAAATGGGGGGAGAGGAGGGCAGGGAGACAAGTGCAACAGTGAATGAATAGAAATCCAAAGTCTCTGTAAATTTTCATTAAAATTAATAATAATTTAAAAAAAATTAAAAACAGCTCTAAGAAATGATGTTAAGTATTCTTGAAATTTAAAGAGATAAAGTCTTGCGAGGGGAAAAAGGAGTATGTGAAGAACAAAACTGAACCATAATAAACCCAAAACTCACTGGGTTTAAAATAATTTGCAGAGATATTTTGCGCTAGGAAAGGTGGGATATAACTCTACAATTCATATGTGTGAACTGCATCTGGTGACTTCTTTCCAAAAAGTATGATATGAAAAGGAAAGAAAATAACATTCCAGTGAAGAAATCTGACTGACCTCATGAATATAATCGAGATTACCATTAACGGGGACAAGTCATGAAAGAGTGTGATGAAAATGTTACCTCAGGGGTATTCCTTTCCAAAATCAGTCACCTTAGTCTAAACACAGGAAAAAACATCAGACATTGTAATAGAATGACATCTATAAAACATCTGATTGGTACATCTCAAATCTGATAAGATAATAAAAGAATGAGAGTCTCAGAAATCATCAGAACCAAGAGGAATGAAGGACATTTGAGGACTTTGAAATGATCCGATGGGGAAGTAGGTTCAACTATGCATCATTGAGGCCAGGTATGCTTTCTGTTGAATAAATTCTCTCCAAAATGTTTCCCCCTCTGAGGCAGTGACTGATAACTAGTTTCCAAGCCTCAGAAACTCAATATAGGTGCAAATAGAAAGTGGAGACCACATGCTCAGAGAAGCTGCCCAAAAGATACCTTGAAATTGACATACCTGGGAGTCAGCATTGAAGGTGATGACTTCCTCGTTCTGGTCCAGCAGTTTGCAAGCATAAGCAATGTTGATGGCTGTCTCCTGCTTGTCACCAGTAAGGACCCAAATCTGAAGGCCTGCTTGGCGCAATTTTAAAATGGTTTCAGGGACTCCATCTTGCAAGCGGTCTTCAATCCCAGTGGCACCTGATTGAGAGTACCAGGTGAAGAGTGAGTCTTTCCTTACTATGGAATACTCTCAGGCCTGGCCTGGCTCCACCTTTGTCCTCTCTAACTGCTAAGTATCCACTAATGACAGCAAACCTCACTATTCGTACTTCACTATTCACGGTGTCAGGACCTCACAGTGTGAAATTTACACTTCAAACAGTATTGACATAGTTATGACACAGTAGGATGCATCCCTGAGTATTCTCTGTGTTTACAACAAAATACCTTGAGTTTTTCTTACTATCTAATAAGGTTCTGCAGTTTTTTCAGCAAGTTGTCCTGCAAATTCAAAGGCCATGTATCTGTTGTCTCCTAGTGTTGCAATTCCAGAACCCAATCAAGGGTTCTTATGAGGCAGAATTGACTTGACAGTAGTGTGGTGTTTCAGTGATAGAACACTTTTATTATCTGCTGTTCTATCCACCAGGAATCAATCTAAGGGTTGATTGTTGTTCTTGGCCAAAAGAAAGTTCTAAAAGTGCTTCCAGAGCTAATTGGATTAGAAAGAAAGGCCAGTCCATTTACTTACAAAAATTTAGCCAACAAAAGTGATGCAAATCTAAAGGGGAGGAAACTTAATCATAGGGCCACACAGTTTGATGGGTAGAGGGAGGGGTGGGGAAAGGAAAGGGGAAAGATCTGGTGTTAAAAACAATGTATATGAACGTTGTATATAAACCAGTTTAAGATAAAATTTATAAAACTTATGATAATGAATATACACATTATTGTTGTTGTTGTTCTTATGTGCCATCGAGTTGCTTGTGACGCATAGCGACCCTATGTACAAGAGCCCTAAACGTCGTTCTATCCTGTGCCAACCTAGCCATCTCAAACACACTCATTCCCACCACTCCAGTCACAGAATCGATCCATCTAATCAAAGGTCGTCCTCTCCTTTGCCACCCCTCCACTCTGCCAAACATGATGTCCCTCTCCTTGCAAAATGCCCAAAGTATGTCAGATGAAGCTTCAGAATTCTTGACTCCAAGGAGCATTCCGGCTTCACCTTCTCCAGGACAAACCTGTTTTTTCTCCTAGCAGTCCATAGTATAGTCAACACTCTTCTCCAGCACCACAGCTCAAAGGCATCAATTCTCTTTCTATCATCCCTATTCACTGTCCAACTCTCCGATGCATCGCACGTAATTGCGAAGACTATAGATAGCCTGGATCAGGTGCACCTTAGTCTCCAGCCTGACGTCGTTACTCTTCAGTACTCTTGAGAGGTCCCTCACAGCTGACTTTCCCAATGCAATTAGTCTCTTGATTTCTTGGCTGCTGCTACCAAGAGTGTTGATTGTGGAGCCAAGTAAATGAAAACTGTTAACTATCTCAATCTCTTCACCATCCATACTGATGCTACCAATTGGCCCAGTGGTGAGAATCTCTGTTTTCTTGATGTTGAGCTTCAATCCATATAGGAGGCTGCAGTCCTTGACCTTCGGCAGCAAGCGCTTTAGGTCCTCCTCAGTTTCAACAAGCAGGGTTGTGTCATCTGCATAATGCAGTTTGTTGATGACTCTTCCACCAATCCTGATGCCACATTCCTCCTCGTATAGCCCAGCGTCTCAGATGATCTGTTCTACATACAGATTGAAAAGGTTATGGAGGCAGAATACATCCCTGACTGACCCCCTTCTTGATTTTGAACCATGTAGTGTCTCCTTGCTCTGTTCTGATGACTGCCTGTTGGTCCAAGTATAGGTTTCGCATTAGCACAATCAAATAAATGTTCTGGGATTCCCAGTCTTCTCAGAGTCATCCAGAGCATGTTGTGACTCACACAGTCAAAAGCCTTTGTATAGTCCATGAATCACAGATAGACATTCTTCTGGTATTCTCTGCTTTCTGCCAAGATCCATCTTACATTAGCTATACTATACCTAGTACTGTGATCTCTTCTAAATCCAGGCTGCACATCTGGCAGTTCTCTGTTGACATATTGTTCCAAACGTTTTTGGATGATTTTCAGCAGAATCTTGCTTGCATATTATATTGTTTGATAATTTTCACACTCCGTTAGGCCACCTTTCTTTGGAATGGGAAAAAAATTGATAATCTGAATATACACATAAAAACCACAAACAAACAAAAACTATACAATTCATAGAAGTCTGCTCTAAAACAAGTCAGGACCAGGAAGTGTTTTGTTCTGCCTTTCATGGGTTGTAATGAGTTAGATAGGCTCAAAAATACCCTGAAAAAATGAGAACTGAGGCACAAACGCAGACTTTTAAATCAGTGTTCATAACAGTGTTAATCATCATTGCAAGAACATGGAAACACCCTAAATGCCAACGACAATGGAATGGATTAATAAATTAGGGTACATTCACACGATGAAATAGTGTGTAACATGCAGGAGCAATGATTTTATAAATTACTACCTCACATGGTAGGGACTATAGAGCATCATGCTAAGTGAACTAACTCAATCCCATAAGGACAAATATTATACATTACCATTATTGTAGAAATAGAAAACTAGTAAAACGTGTATGAGATTACAGGGGGAGAAGGGTGGGTCATAGGATCCCACAATTTGATGGGTGGAGGGAGGGGTGAGTAAAGGAAATGGGGAAGACCCTGTGTGAAACACAATGTACACAAACTTTGTAAGTAAATCAGTACAAAATAAACATTTTATTTAAAGAAAAAAATAGGAGATCCAAGATGGTGGCAGAGGCAGAGACAGCGTGGTGAGCTGCGGGAGCAGCAAACCACTTAAAGCAGGGCCATTATGGCCTTCCACAGACTTCGGCTTATTGATAATTGAACACTTAAACAGTTGACAACTGACCCTCAGTGAAGATGGAGGCTCAACAACAGGAATTGAAGGGTTCCCAAGGAGAAATGGGTGAGTCTCGTGGTGGCTCTCAACCCCCGCCCCTGCAGAGCCCACACCACGCCGCCCAGCCACTGCAGCTCCCTGAGGCTTCCACAGTCGGAACGAATGGATTCCCTCACCCAGGATGGATGCTGGGCACTGGCCCTCCTCAAGACTGGTACAGCGAAGCCACTACACTGCCGCAAGGTGGACTTGCTCTGGAGAGAATTCTTGGAGCCAGTATGGTGGCTGTGGGGGAAGCGGGCGACTGCCAGCCACCCGCACAAGAGGGGCCGTGCGCACGCTGAGTGCCCGTGTGGTGGGATGGGGTGGTGCGCCCCCAGTGGCTGCTCACGATGGGGAGGGGGGTGCATGCCCCACTGGCCACCTGTGTAGGAGGTGGGGGATGGGATGCATGCCCGCCATCTGCAGGTTTGGGTTTCCTTGGACAGGCCAAAGAAGACGATTACCTATAGAATGGATTGCTGAAAGTCACTGTGAGTCTGATGACCTTAACAGTGGCAGCATGCACAAGAGGACCGACATCCTAAATGCACCCCATATTTTGTTCTGTT
>NW_006399861.1:11470332-11487127 GCF_000299155.1 Elephantulus edwardii
AAGGTGATAAAGTGTCCTCCCTTCTCCCCTTTACGTCTACGCCCCTGTTCAGCATGAAGAAGCCAGAGAATCGGCATCTAATTCCCAAATCAATAAGACAGTTGGTTTAATTACCATTGGAAAATGCTTGTCACTCCTCTGTAGCATCTGGTCCTCACTGGACCCTCATCATTTCCTTCACCTGCTCCCCCCACCGACTAACTGTGCAGCTCTGCAGCTGCATCCTGGCCCATTCTCACCCTTCTGCCCCCAACCCTCGCCTCCTTGTACCCCCAATATGTTTTACCCAATAAAAAAAGAAAAAATATTATCTACCTGGTAGGAACATAGAATCAGTCTTTGCAGCTCACATCATTTTATAGATGATTTTAAAAACAAAATTGGTAGTACTTTATGAGATAAAAGTATTTTTTTGAAAAATGTTATTTTAATGAAAGTTCACAGAAAGCTTGGGTTTCATTCATTCATTGATGCACATTTTTCCTCCCCCTTTTTCCTTCCCCAATTAACTTTGTAATGCACCTCCTGTTCCAGATAGTTAATTGTCTTACATACATGCCTAACCATATATTTCTTTCAGACAGCCTTTCCCCTCATTTACTCCAGTGCAATGTTCATTATCTATCAACCCTTTTCCTGTTCTCCCCCTTCACCTCCCACTGTCAATCCTATTTAAAACAGTTAATGGAATTCCAAAATCTCTGTAGATGTTCATTGAAATTAAAAAAGAACAAAAACCAAACAAAAACACCAGTGGTTCTATGCAATCTTTGTCCTTTTGCTACTGAGATATTTCACTCAGCATAATGTCTTCCAGAACTCATCCATGTTGTATAGTGTGTTATAAGTTCATTGGTTTACAATGCTGCATAATATTCCATTGCGTGAAAGTTCTACAGTTTTTCTTTCCATTCATTTGTTGATGGGTACTCGGATTGTTTCCATCTCTTTGGTATTGTGAATAATGCTGCAATAAAAATGGGTGCACACACTCAGTTTGGATCGTGGCTCTGGTTTTTTTAGGATATATTCTCAGTAGTGGGATAGCGGTGTTAAATGGTATTTATATTTTGAGAAAGTGGTAGACCATCTTCCATAGTGGTTGTGCCATTTTATATTCCTACTAGTAGTTAATGAATTGGTATTGAATACAGATAACAATTCCATTCCTCAACAAGATGGAAAAGGCAATTTCCAATTTTGTCTGGAATGGAAAGAGACCATGAATAAACAAAACACTTACTGTAAAAGAAAAAAATAAAGGTAGGAGGCATTACACTTCTTAATCTGAAATCTTATTACACAGCCGTGGTGGTCAAGACAGGTGGTACATGTTGCTGATGTTGGCTTGGTAATCTCTCTTTACCTAACAGGTTGTTATATGGTTACTGGTTTGTAATAATTTGTCAGGCTGTGTTCTTGCTTTTTTTTATGAACATGGAATGTATTTGAATACAAAGTTTGTATGAAGATAACCACTTCAAAGTTTGTATTAAGATAACCACTTCAATATATAGCAAAAATATTCCCTTTCTCTATGACAGGAAATGTGGTGTCAGGATTGGTGGAAGATCTATCAACAATCTGTGTTATGCAGATGACACAACCCTGCTTGTTGAAACTGAGGAGGACCTGAAACACTTGATGCAGAGGGTGAAGGACTGCAGCCTTCAATATGGATTGAGACTCAATATCAAGAAGACAAAGACCACTTGGCAGCATCAGGATGGATGGAGAAAGATTGAGATTGTTCACAGGTTTAGTTTGCTTGGCTCCACAGTCAGCACCACTCTTGGTACCAGTAGTCAGGAAACTAAAAGACGTACTGCAATGGGAAAGTCTGTTGTTAGGGACTTCTCCAAAGTACTGAAGAGCAATGGTGCCTCTCTGGAGACTAAGGTGCGTCTGATACAGGCCATGGTCTTTGTAATCACGTGTTACGCGTCAGAGAGTTGGATAATGACTAGGGAGGATAGAAGGAGAATTGATGCCTTTGAGCTGTGGTGCTGGAGAAGGGTATTGAGGGTACCATGGACTGCTAGGAAAACAGATTCATCCTGGAGAGGGTTAAACTGGGCTGCTCCTTGGAGGCAAGCATTCTGAGGCTTTGTCTAATATACTTTGGGCATGTTGTAAGGAGGGACTGGTCCTTGGAGAGGGATGTCATGCTTGGGAGGGTGGAGGGACAGGGCAGGAGGGGAAGGCCCTCTATAAGGTGGATTGATTCAGTGACTGGGGTAATTGGGATGGGTGTATCGGAGACTGAGATTGGCACAGGACAGAGCAGAGTTTAGGGCTGTTATACATAGGGTTGCTGTGAGTCGCAAGTGTTGTAACATTACAATAACATACATAAAAAGTCAGTATGGTACTGGTACAACCATAGACACATATAGAAGAATGGGATAGAATAGAGAACCCAGAAATCAATTCATCTATCTGTGGGGAAACAACAATCTCTTAAACAAATGGTGTTGAAAAAAATTTGGAAACAAAGCTTTGCTTCATGTACTTTGGGCATATGGCAAGGAAGGACCAGTCCTTGGAGAAGGATGTCATGCTTGGAAGGGTGGAGGAAAAGTAAAGGAGAATAAAATCCTGAATGAGATGGATTGATATGGTAACCATGGCAATGGGATTAGTGTTGGAGACAGTGAGACTGGCTGAGGATAGGGCAAGATTCAGAGCTATTGTATGTCGAGTCACTGTGTGTCGCAGGTGATTCGATGGCACATAACAACAATACAACAGCAATCTGGAGACAACTGAAGCAAAACCCACACCTCGCACTATACACAAAGTTCAACTCAAAGTTGATTAGTGACCTAGGAGTAAAACTAAAGACTATAAAGTTTGTTGTTTTTGTTGTTATGTGCCGTCGAGTCACTTGCAACTCATAGTGACCCTATGCACAACAGCCCTAAACTCTGCTCTGTCTTGTGTCAATCTCACTGTCTCTGACACTCCCATCCCGATAACCCCAGTCACCGAATCAATCCACCTCATAGAGGGCCTTCCTCTCCTGCGCTGTCCCTCCACCCCACCCCCCACCCCCAGCATGATGTCCTTCTCCAAGGACTGGTATCTCCTCACAACATGTCCAAAGTATGTTACATGGAGCCTCAGAATCCTTGCCTCCAAAGAGCCACCCAGTTTAACCATTTCCGGGATGAATCTGTTTGTTTTCCTAGCAGTCCATGGTACTCTCAATACTCTTCTCCAGCACCACAGCTCAAAGGCATCAATTCTCCTTCTGTCCTCCTTCATCATTGTCCAACTTTCTGATGCGTAAAAAGTGATTGCGAAGACCATGGCCTGTATCAGACACACCTTAGCCTCCAGAGAGACACCATTGCTCTTCAGTACTTCGGAGAGGTCCCTAACAGCAGACTTTCCCATTGCAATGCGCCTTTTAATTTCCTGGCTATTGGTGCCAAGAGTGTTGACTGTGGAGCCAAGCAAACTAAAGCTGTGAACAATCTCAATCTCTTCACCATCCATCCTGATGCTGCCAATTGGTCCAGTGGTGAGAATCTTGGTCTTCTTGACATTGATCCTCAATCCATATTGGAGGCTGCAGTCCTTGACCCTCTGCAGCAGGTGCTTCAGGTCCTCCTCAGTTTCAGCAAGCAGGGTTGTGTCACCTGCATAATGCAGATTGTTGATAGATCTTCCACTAATCTTGACCCCACATTTCTCTTCATAGAGCCCAGCCTCCCAGATGGTCTGTTCTGCATACAGGTTGAAAAGGTATGGCGTTAGGATGCATCCCTGGTGTACGCCCTTCTCAATTTTGAACCATACAGTGTTACCGTGCTCTGTTCTATCTACTGCCTCCTGAAGAAAATAAATCTGGAATAACTTTAAAGGCTCTAATCTATGGTACAAATAGATTTCTAGGCATAACAAAACTACAAAAGAGGACAGAATAGATTAATAAAACCTTCTAAAAGGAAAATGTCTATGCATGCAAAAGAACTTCTACAACAAGGTATAAAGGAAATTCACAAACTGGGAAAAATATTTGACAATGACATACCTGATAAGGAACTCATATCTAAAATTTATAGAATACTCCAGCACCTCAACAAGAAAAAGGCAAACCACTCAATCACAATATGGACACAAGATATGAATACAAAGAAGAAATTCAGATGGCCAATGAACACATGAAGAAATGTTAACAATCCCGTGCTATCAGAGATGCAAATCAAAACAAAGAGATGTCATCTTACATCAGCAACAACAGCAAAGTTCAACATGGCAGCCAACAACAAATGTTGGTGATGATGTGGAGAGATAAAAGTATTTTAAGAAATTTATCATTCTAATTTCTGGCAAGGTAGTAGACTTATACCATATATACAAGATATGGCAGTCCAAACCAAAAAAGTATGTGAGAGAATGTTTTATCTTCTTTGCCTCCAAGAAGCACTTTCTCCAAGACATTTGTTTGTTCTTTTGACAGTCTTTAGGCTATTTAGCACTCTTCTCCAACACCACAGTTCAAAGGTACCAATTCTTCGGTATCATCCTTATTCATTGTCTAGCTCTCAGATACATAGCAAGTTATTGAAAAGACCATGGTCAGATGCCCCTTAGTACTAAAGCTGGCATCATTGTTCCTCAATAATTTGGAGAAGTCCTTGACTGTAGACTTTTCCAGTACGATATTTCTCTTCATCTCCTGACTGCTGGTACCAAAAATGTTGATTGTGGATCCAAGTAAGATGGAATCATTGACATCTTCAGTCTTTTCTCCATCTATTATGTTGTGCCTATTGACCCAGTTGTAAAAATATTTGTTTTCTTGAAGTTGAGATGCAATCTGTATTGAAGCCTGCAGTGTTTGATTTTCTGCAGCAAGTGCTTTAAACTCTCCTTACTTTCAGCAAACAAGATTGCGTCATCGGCATAATGCAGGCTATTGAGGAATCTTCCTGTTATCCTCATGCCACATTTTTCTCCATAGAGTCCAGCCCCGCAAATAATTTGCTCAACATACAGATTGAATAGGTATGGAGAGAGAATACAACTCTGACACACTCCTTTCTTAATTTTAAACCTTGGAGTGTTCCCTTGCTCTATTTGCACAACAGGTATAGGTTTTGCATGAGCCCAATTAAGTGTTCTGGGATTCCCATTCTTCTCAAGGTTAGCCATAACTTGTGATCCATCCACACAGTCAAATGCACATAGTCAATAAAGCATAAATAGGCATTCTTCTAGTATTCTTTACTTTCAGCCAAGATATATGCGAAGGGAAGGCAAAAGAGAGGAAGACCCTCAACCAGGTGGGTTGACACAGTGATTGAAGCAATTGGCTCATGAGTTTCAGAGATAGTGAGGATGGCACAGGATAGGATAGAGTTCAGATCTGTCGTTCATAGGGTCACTATATGTTGTATTCGACTCTATGGCCCCTGACAGAATCAACAACATACCAACAGATGCATGTGTACCCATGCTCATTTCAGTATTAACTACAATAGCAAAGGAAGTCAACCAACCCATGTGTTCACCAATGTAAGATTAGAAAAAAAAGACTACGCTGCACTCATATAATGTACTGTTATGCAACAATGAAGAATTTACACTGCATAACATAGATGAATCTGGTGGACATTATGCTGAGTGAAAGAATTAATTCACAAATATTGTATTAGATCACTACTATAAAAAGCTAAACAAACATGCTGGTCTGTAAATTTCTCTCTTGGTAATATCTTTGCCTGGTTTTGGTATTAGAGTTATGCTTGCTTCATAGAATGACTCTGGGATTGTTCTTTCTTTTTCAACTTTTTGAAATAATTTAGTAGAATCGGTAGTAGATCCTCTCTGAATGTTTGGTAGGATTAGCTGTGCAGCCACCTGGTCCAGGACTTTTCTTATAGGGAAGTCTTTTTATAACTTTTCAATTTCTTCAATTGTGATGGGTCTATTCAAGTGTTCTATATTTTTCTTTGTCAATCTGGATAGGGCTTGAGATTCAAGGAATTCATCCATTTCCTCTAAGTTTACAAATTTATCAGATAATTTTTGTAGTATTCTGATAGCATTGTTTTAATTTCATCTGGTTTTGTTGTGATGCCACCTCTACTTTTCATAGTATTCTGCTACTATTGATTTACTTTCATCTGGTCTTGTGATGTCACCTCTATAATTTCTTAATCAAGTTATCTGTGTCTTCTCTTCCTCCCCTTTTGTTAAGTTGTTCAATACAGTTCAAAGCAGTGTTATTCACCATCACAAAAACATGGAAACAGACCATATGTCCAACCACAATAAAATGGATTGAGAAATTATGGTATAATGGAATATTACACAACATGCAGGAACAATGGTTTTATAAATTACTTACCTAACTTGGGAGGGACTGGAGGACATTATGCCGAGTGAACTAACTTAGTCCCATAAGGACACACACTGTATGAAACCACTATTGTAGAATGAATATGAGGATCCAAGGAAGCAGAAGCAGAGGGATGAGGATGGGTGTGCGGGGGGTGGGGGATGGTTTAATCATAGCCTCACACAATTTGATGGGTGGTGGTGGTGAAAGAAATGGGAAAGATCCTGTATGAAAAAAATGTATTCGAACTTTGTAAGAAAACCAGTATAAAACAAAACAAATCTGATGAATAAATATAGAAATAAATAAAAAGCTAAAGCAAAGTTTATGTACAGAATAATTCTTATATACTTACTGAGATGGGAAAGGAAGGGGTAAAAACTAGTAAATAGGGGATTCATATTTAGATTCATGAAGGGAAAGGCAATATCCAGGAAAGGGATAAATAACATAATATCACCAAAGGGAAGGAAAACAGGCAAAGAAATATTAATAATGTTGTTGTTGTTAAGTGCCATCGAGTTGAGTATGACTCATAGCAACCGTATGAACAAAAGATATGAAACCAGTCCTGTCCTGTGACATTTTATACTTCCTGACACACAAGAGCCCGTTGTAGCAGTCACCCTGTCAATTCACCTGGTTGAAGACCTTCCTCTCCTTTGCTGACCCTCCACCCTTCCCAATATCATGTTCCTCTCCAAGGAATAAAACCTCCTAGCAATATATCCAAAGTATGTTAGACAAAGCCTCATAATTCTTGCCTCCAAAGAGCACTCTGGCTGCACCCTCTCCAAGACATATCTATTTGTTTTCTTGGATGTCCATGGAATGAATGTTCAATGCTCTTCTCCAACACCACAGCTTAAAAACATTAATTCTTTTTCTGTCCTCCTTATTCATTGCCCAGGTCTCTGATACATAGCTAGTAATTGGAAAGACCATGGCCTGAATCAGAGGCACCTTATTCCTCAAACTGACATTGCTACTCCTCAATAATTTGGAAAGGTCTCTAACTGCAGATTTTTCCAATGCAATGCATCTCCTTATTTCCTGACTGCTCATACCAAGGGTGTTAATTGTGGTTCTAAGCAAGATGAAACTGTTGACAGTTTTAATCTCCTCTTCCTCCGCCATGACACTACCTATTGATCCAGTGGTATATTTGTTTTCTTGATATTGAGATGCAATCCATACTGAAGGCTGAATTCCATGATCTTCTGCAACAAGTGCTTCAAATCCCCCTCACTTTCAGCAAGCAAGGCTGCGTCATCTGCATAATGCAGGTTATTAATGCATCTCCTTCCAATCCTGATGACACACTCCTTCCTCTTCACAGAATACAACTTCTCGGATAATTTGCTCAGCATACAGATTGAACAGATATGGAAACAGAATACTCCCCTGACACACTCCCTTCCTAATTCTAAACCATGCAGTGCTCTCCTGCTCCATCCACACAACAGCTCCCTGGTCCAGATAGAGGCTCCTCATGAGAACAATCAAGTGCTTTGGGATTCCTATTCTTCTCAGTGTCAGCCACAACTTGTCACAATCCACACAGTCAAACACCTTTGCATAGTCAATAAAGCACATATAGACATTCTTCTCATATTCCTTCCTTTCAACCAGGGTCCATCTGACATCAGCAATGATGTCCTGATGCCATGCTTCTACAAAATCCTGCTTGAACTTCTGGCAATTCCTTACCTATGTACTGTTTCAGCCATTTTTGAATGACCTTCAGGAGTATTTTGCTTGCATGTGATATCAATGACACTGACATTGTTCGATAATATCCACACTCACTTAGATCACTCTTCTAGGGGATAGGAACAAACATTAACCTCTTCCAAACTGTTGGCCAGATAGCTGTCCTACAAATTTCCTGGCATAGACTGGTGAGTACATTCAAGGCTGCATCTGTTAATTGAACTCAATTGGTATCCCATTGCTTTCTGGGGCCTTATATTTTGTCAGTGCCTTCAAGGCAGCTTCCACTTCCTCCTTCATTATCATTGGCTCCTGTTCATATGGTACTTCTTGAAATTTTTTCAGTTTCAATCAATTTTTTCTGGTGTAGTAACTCTGTGTATTCTCTTCATCTTCTTTTGATGGTGTCTGGGCCAATCAATACATTGCCCATAGCATCTTTCAACATTGAGACACGAAGCCTAAATTTGTTTTTCAGTCCCTTCAGCTTGACAAATGCAGGGCAAGTCAAGATTACAGAGAAGGAATGGGAACAGTTCATTTTCTAAAACAAAATGCATTTGGATTCTTTAAAGAAACTCTAATTTACTTTGTAAACTTTTACTCAAAACACAAAACAAAAGAAAAAAATGATAAAAATTGGGAAAAATTTTCCGATCGCATGGGATGGGAAAGCCTCTCTTTAATGAAACCCAAATGTATGTT
Source organism: Elephantulus edwardii (assembly GCF_000299155.1). Classification (NCBI taxonomy): domain Eukaryota; kingdom Metazoa; phylum Chordata; class Mammalia; order Macroscelidea; family Macroscelididae; genus Elephantulus; species Elephantulus edwardii. The sequence goes on from NW_006399861.1 coordinate 11,479,103, forward strand.
CTCTAACCATGTGTACCATTGTCTATCTATACAGACTAATTCCATTGTACATCTAAAGTAATTCTATTTTAAATATTCTTTTTCTACAAACAGAAAAAGAAAAAAAGCAGTTTTTTTATTCTATTGATATCTGTAAGAATAAATGCAGAAAAGTGAGTGCTCTTTGGATATATCTTTGGCCTCTTTGAAAGCGGGGTTAAATAAGCTTTGTCCAAGGTAGTCCTTAAGAACCCGTGGTTCAATGTACTACTTCTTAACTCCGCTCCTCTGCATCTGGCTGTCCCTATACTAGGGAGTCCCTTCTTTTTTCTCTTCCTGGAAGAAAGCTGTACGATAGTGAGAGTAGAGGGGGAAAGAATATTTTCTTTTTTGCTTTCTACCCCTCAGAAACATAATGCACACAGAGAAGTACACACTTCTTAGTCTGCGATATAATTTTCAAAAAGTACACACCTCTGACAACCAAAAATATTGTACCCAGAAAAAGTGTCCATCAAATATGAAGGAGAGATTAAGATATTCTCAGAAAAGCAGAACACAAGGGAGTTTGTAAAAACAAGAAGTGTTGGAGGAAACATTGAGAGACATCCTTCTTACAGAGGTGGCACAGAAAGCAGGATAAACCAAAGTAATCAGGAACAACACCAAAAAGAACTCAACAAAATGATAGTAATAAAACCTAGTCTCTCAATAAGCATACTGAATATGAATAGTTTAAATTCACCACAGAAGAGAAAAAAAAGTAGTAGATTGGATAAAAAACCTCCAAATCTGTCTACAAAATGCTGTCTATGTGCATGCATACTATCACATGCTGTCTACAAAAGACACACCTGAAAATGAAGATGAGGATTAAAAATAAAAGGGTGGAAAAAAGTATACCAAGCAAATGGCAAGCAGAAAAAAGCAGGAGTCGTCATATTAATCTCTCTAAAATAGATTTCAACGCAAAAAAATCACAAAGGACAAGGAAGGTCACTAAATGATGTGTAAAGGGTTAATAGAACAAAAGGACATAGCAATAATAAATATCTATGCACTAAATGATGATAAAGTTATGAAATATACAAATCAAATATTAACAAAACCGAAATAAGAAATAGAAAACACCACAAAAGTAGTAAGAGACTTCAATACACTACTCTCAAGAAAAGATAGAATTACCAGAAAGAAACTCAACAAAGATGCTGAAGAATTAAACCACATAATAAACCAATTTGATTTCATAGATATATAGGCTAATTTACCCCACCCCCAAAAGCACAATATACCTTCTTCTCCAGTTTGTATGGAATGTTCTCCAGAAAAGATCATATTTTAGGTCACAAGGCAAGTATCAGTAAATTAAAAAAACAACAACATAGAAATAATACAAAGCATCTTCTCAGACACCAATGCTACAAAGCTAGAAATTAATAACAATAAGATAAAGGAAGGAAAAACCCATACATTTGGAAGCTGTACACCTTGCTTGAACATGAGTGAGTAATAGAAGAAAAAAATGAAATGAAAAAGTTTTTGAAACAAATGACAATGTAAACCCAACTCATCTAAACTTCTGGGAAACAGATAAAACATTTACAGTTATAAGGAAACACAGCAAAAGGCAAGAAAAATAATAATAATTGACCCTCTAACCCAACATCTCAAGCAAATTGAAAAAGAACATAAAAAAACCCTGACACCATCTAAAAAACCTGAAATTCTATAAATTAGGGTAGAAAGAAATGAAATATAAAACAGAAAAACTATTGAAACCATAAAAAACTCCAGGAGTTGGTTTTTCAAAAAGGTCAATAAAATTGGCAAACTTCTAGCAAAATTAAAAAAAGGAAAATAAAGACACAAGTAATCTGAATAAGAGATGAAATGGGTAATTGTACAACTTCACCAACTAAAATAAAAAGCTTAGCAATGGAATATTATGAAAAACTATACTCAAACAAATATGAAAACCTAGAAGAAATGGAAAAAATACTTAGAATTTCATGAGAGACAAATACTGACACAGACTGAAATGAAACACCTGAAAAGACCCATTACAAAAGAAGAAATTGAAAAGATAATAAAACAACTTCCACCAACAACAAAAAGCCTAGGACCAGATGGGTTTGCAAGTGAATTTTATCAAACATTCAGAGAAGTATTGTCACAAATTCTACACAATGTAGCTCAGAAAACAGGAAAAAAAAATCCCCACCAAACCTCTAGGATTCTCCCAGACTCGTACTATGTAGCAAATATATCCTTGATACCAAAGTCAGGTAAAGACACCACAAAAGTAGAAAACTACAGGGCAATATCTCTCAGAAACATAGATGCAAAAATCCTGAATAAAATCCTTGCCTATAGAATCCCACAGTACATTAAAAAAAAATTCACCATGACCAAGTGGCATGCATAACAGGTATGCAAAGATGGTTCAACATAAGACAATCAATGTAATTCACCACATTAACTAAGCAGAACAACATAATTCTATCATGATGCAGAATAGGCCTTTGACAAAATACAACACCCTTTCCTGATTAAAACACTCAACAAAATAGGGATAGAGGAGAATTTCCTCAACATATTAAAAAGCATATATGCAAAACCAAGAGTCAACATCATTCTCAAAGGAGAGAGATTAAAGCATTCTCTTTGAGAGAAGAAATTAGGCACGGATGTCCACTATAGCATGATGGCAATAAGACAAGAGAAGGAAGTAAGAGGTATCCAAATTGGCAAAGAGAAGGTAAAATTATCTCTATATGCAGATTATATGATACTAAGAAAGCATTGAGGACTCTCCTTCATAGGGTCGCTATGAATCGCCTGCGACTCGACGGTACTTAACAACAATAACATCAACATAGAGAGAGAAATCAGCTGGCCCAGTGGACAGAAGCCGAAGGTGGGTGACTTTTAATCTGCGGCCATTGTTTTTGTTCAGATATCCCTCTAGGTCGAATAGCCCTGGTGTACAAGTTACCGTACAGCGGTAACTTGTGGTTGCTGCGAGACGGAACACTGTGACACTGATGTGTGTCAAATGCGTTAATGGCTGGTTACCCAATGCAGACAGAGAGTGAGGTGGAGCTCCCCAAGTAAAACAAGCTTGGAAGGAGGAGTGGCATCCACTTCTGTAATAGCTTGCCTCCAGAAACCCTATGAACCTGGAGAGAGGATGAGAGACACCCAAGCATTGAGCACTCTCCTTCATAGGGTCGCTATGAGTTGCCTGTGACTCGACAGCACTTAACAACAACAATATGCTTAGAAAACCCTAAAGACTCAGTGAGAAAACTATTGGATATAGTAGTTTTCAATTCAGCAAATTAAACCAATTCATAAGATCAACATACAAAAATAAATTGGATTTCTCTACAGTGACAAAAGGAATACAGAACTGGAGCTAAGAGAAACAATACCCATCACAATAGCTAATCACAAGATTAAATACTTGGGAGTAAATCTAACTAGAAAAACAAAAGACTTATTCAAAGAAAATTACAAAACATTACTACAAGAAACAAAAAGAGTCGGAGAATGGAAGGATATACCATGCTCCTGGATAGAAAGACTCAATATTGTAACAATGAAATTCTAACAAAGGCAATCTACAAGGTCAATGAAATCCCAATATAAATACCAATTCCATTCTTCAAGTAGATGGAAAAGTCAATTTCCGATTTTATCTGGAATGGAAAGAGGCCATGAATAACTAAAGAACTCCTGAAAAAGAGAAACAAGGTAGAGGGCATCTCACTCCCTGATTTCAAATCCTACTACAAAGTCGTGGTGGTCAAGACAGCATGGTACTGGTACAGTAAGAGATACATAGATCAATGAAATAGAACTGAGCACCCAGAAATCAGCTCATCTACCTATGGTCAACTGATTTTTCACAAGGAGATGAAGTCAGTTAAGTGGGAAAACAAAAGCCTCTTTAACAAATGGTGTTGGCAAAATTGGTAAACTATCTGTAGAAAACTCAAGCAAGACTCACACCTCACACCATACACAAAAACCAACTGTAAGTGGTGTTATGAGCAGTTTAATTGTAAGAAAAATACATACATTTTGCTACAACACATATTATGAGATATTGTAAATTGTATTTTGCTGTGGAAAAATATTGAATTTGATGCTTAAGTATAGAAATAAGAATATTTATGAAAAAATATACTAGGAGTTTAACATGCCAAAATGGGCCTCTTTGAGGCCTGGAGCCCCATTGACCACAGGAGGGGCAAACCCTTGATAAGGGAATGTAACTGATAATAACTTGCCTGTAAAGCTACTGTGTGAATCCTGATAAGGGAATGTAACTTGTAACTTCAAGAGTAAGAAATATATTAGGAAATATATTAGCTATATGTTAGAAATAAGAAATATGTTAAGAACTTGCTATATTATATATTAGAAATAAAGTAAGAAATATGTTAAGAAACTGTATATGTTAGAATTAAAGTAAGAAAAATGTTAAGAACTTGCTATGTTACGTGTGAGAATAAATAATATGTTAAGAACTTGCTATGTTATGTTACAATTAAAGTAAGAAAATATATTAAGAACTTGCTATGTTATGTGTGAGAATTAAAAGAACATGTTAAGAACTTGTATTATATGTTAGAATTAAATTTAAAAAAAGATAAGAACTTGCTATGTTACATGTGAGAATAAAAATACTATGTTAAGAACCTGTATATTATATGTTAGATTTAAAATAAGAGAACTTGCTATATTATGTATTAGAAATAAAGTAAGAAATATGTTAAGAACCTGTATATGCTAGAATTAAAATAAGAAATATGTTAGGAATTAGCTGTTAGAAATTATGTTAAGAATATTTGTGAAAACATACTGAACAGTTAATATGTCCAATTAGAGGCCTAGGGCCCACTGACAACAACAGGTGTGGACCCTTGATAAGGAGATATGACTGGTTACTGCCGTGTTGTTAAGGAAACACAACTAGTACTGAACATGATTGGTCAAACCCATATTGGTATTCAACATCTCCCAGCATGCCCCACTTGCCTCACCATAATGTAAAGCGGGGAAGCCAAAGTAGATAAAACTCTGGCTATGCCCTGAAACTTCTTTTCTGCACTTAACGATGAGCTGAACACTGAAGACCTGAAGGGTCTTTTTAGATCCAAACACCTAAAGGCTCTTTTCCAAGCCAAGAACTCTAGCCTACACTGATGGACATGAGCTACTGAGACAGTGGAGGATTCTGCCCACACAGACAGATGCTGGCTACATCGACTTGCTGAACTAGCTGAGAACCTCCTGGCTACATTGAACTGCTGAAGTAGCAGAGAACCCCCAACTGCACCAATGACCATGAAAGGCAAAAGAAGACTAGTTGGGATCCTGGGGTGAGTGAGTGTTCTCCACTGTTGATGAATCATCATGTGATGAATTTATGAATTGCAATGTAGATAAATTGCAATTAACTGTTTAATGTTTGCTATGAATTGATGAATCAATATGTTGTGATGAATTTATGAATTGCAATGTAGATAAATTGCAATTAACTGTTTAATGTTTGCTATGAATTGATGAATCAATATGTTGTGATGAATTTATGAATTGCAATGTAGATAAATTACAATTGTTGCTATGAATAAATTAATTAATTAATACATTGTAATTGGCTTTGTAATGTCTGTGAGTAATTAATTAAGGCTCAAGGCTTATGACAAAGTGGATCATGGATCTAGAGGTAAAACCATGGACTATACACTTCATCAGAGAAAAACTTGGAAGAACTTTAGAAGCCCTAATCCACAACGAGAACTGTTCTCCAAGCATAATGGAAAACCTACAACAAAGAGAGAATAGAATAGATGATTGGGGCCTTCTAAGAATCAAATCATTATGTACATAAAAAATGTCTTCTCCAATAGAATAAAAAGGAAAGTCACAGATTAAGAAAAGAAAATGTGGTAATGACGTCTGATAAAGGACTTACATCTAAAATATATAGCATGGTCTAGCACCTAAACATGATAAACAACCCAATTGCAAAATGGACACAGAATATAAACAGACACTTAATCAAAGAAGACATTCAGATGGTGAACAAACACATGAAATGTTCAAAATATCTAACTCTAAGAGAGATGCAAATCAAAACAACTATGAGATCTATCATCTCACCCCAGTAACAATAGCAAAGTTCAATAGAGCAGCTAACAACAAATGTTGGTGAGGTTGTGAAGAAACTGGAACTTTTACTTAATGTTGGTGGTAGTGTAAAATGGTGCAGCCACTAAGGCAGGCAGTATGGGGCTTTCTCAAAAAGTTGGAAATAGAAATATCATTTGACCCAGCAATTGCACTACTGGGAATAGACCCTAAAGAAACCAGTACTGTCACCTAAACAGATGCATGCACATCTATGTTTATTGCTGCATTGTTCATAATTCAAAGAGATGGAAGCAACCCAAGTGCCCATCAATAAATGAATGGGTAGAGAACCTGTGGAATACTATGCAGCACTGAAGTAGAAACTAATAAAATACTATACAAAATGGGTGACCCTGGAGGATGTTATGCTGAGTGAAATATCTCAGTCACAAAAGGACAAATATTGCATAGGGCCACTGTTGTGAAACGGAACTGTCATCAGGGTTGAGGGAAGATAGAAAAGGAGGGGAGGAATGATGTATATTGCATTGAAACAGATGAGGGAGAGAACTGTTTAAAAGGAACATAGGCATGGGTAGTCTTGTCATTACAGAAGTTCAGAGTGAAGATTACATAGTGGAGTGGACTTGGGGGTAGGGACTGTGTAACAATGAAAGAGTTTTTCTTTTACTTTTCAAGGGGAAGAGTGAATTAGGGGGGTGAGGGTGTGCATGGAGAAAAGTGCAACAATGAATGACTGAAAATCCTAAGTCTCTGTAAACTTTCATTAAAATGAATTTTTAAAAAATCCACAAAATGGGTGACCCTGGAGGAGATTATGCTGAGTGAAATATCTCAGTCACAAAAGGACAAATATTGCAGAGGGCCACTGTTGTAAAACGGGACTTATATCAGGGTTGAGGGAAGACAGAAAAGGAGGGGAGGAATGATGTATATTGCATTGAAACAGATGAGGGAGAGAACTGTTTAAAAGGGATATATGATTGGGTATTATTGTCATGGCAAGAGTCCAGAATGAAGACTGCACAGTGGAGTGGACTTGGAGGGAGGGATTACATAACAATGAAAGAGTTTTTCTTTTACTTTTCAAGGAGAAGAGTGAATTGGGGGAGGGGGTGAGCAGGGAGAAAAGTGCAACAATGAATTAAAGGAAACCCTAAGTCTTTGTAAACTTCCACTAAAATTAGTTTAAAAATTATACATAAAAATTTGTGGCATTGGAGACATTACTGCCAGTGCCAAACGTATCTTGGCATAAAGCAAAGCATACCAGAGAAATGCCTATTTGTGTTTCATTGATTATGTAAAGGCATTTGACTGTGTAGATCACAACAAATTGTGGCTAATCTTGAGGAAAATGGCAATCCCAGAAGACTTGATTGTGCTTAGGCAAAACCTATACTTGGACCAGGAAGCAGTCCTCAGAACAGAGCAGGAAAATACCTCGTGCAAAGGAATGGATCAGGATGCACTCTGTCTCCATACCATTTCAATCTGTATGCAGAACAGATCATTCAGAAAGCAGGGCTTTATAAGGAGGAATGTGGTACGAAGATTGGAGGAAAAGTCATCAACAGCCTACCGTATGCAGGTGACACAATCTTGCTTGCTGAAACTGAAGACCTTAAGCTCTTGCTGCAGAAGGTTAAGGACTGTAGCCTTCAATATGGATCAAAGCTCAACATCAAGAAGACAAAGATTAGGGGAGCTCTGGTGGCCTAGTGGCAAGAAGCTGCACTGCAATCCCAGAGGAATGCGGTTCGAATCCACCAGACGCTCTGCCGGAGAAGGAGGCGCAATATCCTCCTGTACCAGTCAGATCTGATTTGACGGTACACGCACACAAAAAAATAAAATAAAATAAAATAAAATAAAAAAAGA
>NW_006399861.1:11495682-11500083 GCF_000299155.1 Elephantulus edwardii
ATACTATCATGTCATCAGCATAGAGGGATAATTTTACCTCCTCGTTGCCTATTTGGATACCTTTTATTCCCTTCTCTTGTCTTATTGCTATTGCTATGTCTCCATACTTTTTCAACTTGTATGCAGAATAGATCATCCGGGGTGCTGGGCTGTATGAGGAGGAATATGGCATCAGGATTGGTGGAAGATTCATCAACAATCTGCATTATACAGATGACACAACCCTGCTTTCTGAAACTGAGGAGGACCTGAAGTGCTTGTTGCAGAACATCAAGGACTGCAGCCTTCAATAGGGATTGAAGCACAACATCAAGCAAAGATTCTCACCACTGAAACAATTGGCAGCATCAGGATGGATGGTGAAGAGACTGAGATAGTTAACAGTTTAAGTTTGTTTGGCTCCACAGTTGATACTCTTGGTACCAGCAGCCAGGAAATATAGAGACGAATTTCATTGGGAAAGTCAGCTGTGAGGGACCTCTCCAGAGTACTGAAGAGCAACAACATCAGGCTGGGGACTAAGGTGAGCCTGATCTAGGCTATATTCTTCTCAATTGCGTGCTATGCATCGGAGAGCTGGACAGTGACTAGGGATGATAGAAAGAGAATTTATGCCTTTGAGCTGTGATGCTGGAGAAGAGTGTTGAATATACCGTGGACTTCTAGGAGAACAAAGAAGTTTGTCCTGCAGGAGAGGCAGACCCTCAATGAGATGGATAGATTCAGTGACTGGGGTAGCAGAAGTAGATGTGTTGGAGACAATGAGGTTGGCACAGGATAGAGTAGGATTTTGGGATCTTGTACATAGGGTTGGTGTGAGTCGCAAGCAACTTGACGGGTCAGAGCTATTGTTTATAGTGTCTCTGAGTTGTAGTCTATTGTGATGGCAAATGACAACATAACAAAGTCAGTATTTATTGCCAAACTACACCATCGTATCTGCCAAATATCTAACAATCATGTATTAGCCATGCTGACACACAACCTTTGACATCACTGAAATTTCAGCTGTGCTTTCATAATTATATTGTTAAAAGTAAAAATGCAACACAGAGGAAAGAGAGATCAGAACAGAAGAAGAAAATGTGACAAATTTCTTCTCTGGACTAATTCCACAATTATCATGAGACAGTCTCCCTAAAGCCTTCTGGGAAGAGTCAGTGTGCTGTAGCCTTGACAGGGAGTGGCAAGAATAGTTACCTAGGAGGTGCAAGTCAGTTTCCAGGCGAATGGCGGACTGGAAAAGGAGCTCCTCACGGTTGTCCAAGGAAGACTCTGCTTCCAAGTGCTTTTGTAACCAACCGGCGTATTCTTCCTTACTCAGGACCTATTAGAAGTTCCTTGTTAGTGTTTTTAAGGTCATGGACTCAGTTGTTTACAGGAGCCACCAGAATAGCAGCCTTCACTTACCCTTTTGGCAATACACAGTGTGCGAAGACCATCTACCGCATAGAGGTTTAGGTAATTCTGAGTTCTGCATTGGATTTTCTTTTGATGCCTTTCTCTGGAATCATCTAGGTGAGAGAACAAACAGAAACATTAATGAGTTAGTGCAATAGAGGCAGGAGAACACTATCAGGCAGCTCCTGAATCTGGGTCCTCCATAAGAGGTTTTTTACAAGTTTTCTGTGGCAAAATTTGCACAGCTATTTTTTTTAGTGGCAGTCAACTGGTGAGCACAGTTCCCAGGTGTTGGACAGAAGGACTGGATTCCTATGGTGAATATATAATTTTTAAAGGTATGATTTTTAAAGTTCACATTGTTATTTAAAATTTCATTCTAAACCATTTGTATTATTCACATCCTAAATGTGTTTGTAGACATGTGCTTGTGTTTGTATGTGTGGTTCACTAAGTGTTTGATAGGTAAGGGACAGGAAGAAAGTTGTTGTTAGAAGTGAGTGTTGATTCTACTATGACCCATAGTGACCTTATGATTAATAGCTCTGAATCCTGCCCTATTCTCAGCCAACCTCACCATCTTTGACACACCTAGCTGCACTGCCACAGTACTGAGTCAATGCATCTCATTCAGGTCTTCTATGCTGACTCTCTACTTTTCCAAGCATGATGTACTGGCAACACGACCAAAGTATATGAGACAAAGCTTCAAAATCTTTGCCTCCAATGAGCAAACTGGTTTGACCCTCTCCAGGACAGACCTATTTGTTCTCATGGCAGTCCATAATATGTTCAGTGTCATTCTCCAGAACCACATCTCAAAGGCATTGACTCTTTTCCCATCATCCTTATTAATTGTATAGCTCTCAGTTGCACAACAAAAAATTGAGAAGACCACCCCTGGATCATGTGGACCTCAGTATCTAGGCTGACGTCATTGCTCTTTACACTCTGGAGAGGTCACTGACAGTAGATTTCCCCCGATGCAATTTGTCTTTTGATTTCCTCACTGCTGGTGTCATGAGTTTTGATTGTGTATCCAAACAAGATGAAATCATCAAGAACCTCAGTCCTTTCCCCTTATATCATTAGCCCAGTGGTAAGGACCTTTGTTTTCTTGATGTTGAAATTCAATCCATATTGAAGGCTGCAATCTTTGGCTTTCTGCAGCAAATGCTTCCAGTTCTCCTCAGTTTCAACAAGCAAGGTTATATCATCTGCATGCAATGTTCTCTTACTCTGTTCGAGAACACTGACCTAATCAGGGGAATTAGGACAGAGCTATAAAAAAGAACTGAAAATATTCTAATTGCTACACTATTTCATCACCATAAACCAGAGGTTCAAAAAAAGTAATGCTTAAGTGAAAAATGAAAATATAAAGTTTCTGAAGAAAAAGTAATCCACACTACACACACACACACACACACACACACACCTCCCCATGGGAAAACAGCTGCAATAATAACTAGAATAAGAAATGTAAAAAGTATGAATTAAGGACAATTTGAAGTTGTAAAAAAGTGAAATTGGACTTATAATTAACATGTTACACATTAGTGAGCTCTGGTGGCCTAATGGTAAAAACTGTGATACAATCCTGAAGGCATATGGTTAGAATCCATGAGATGCTCCATGGGAGAAAGATGGACACTCTCCTTCTATGCAATTAACTATCTCTGAACATCTGCTGGAGGGTCAACTATGGGTTGGATCGGACTCAACAGAACTCAACAACAACAGCACACTACTGAACTGATATAGAATGGTCTTGCTCATTTTGAACCAGATAATTGTAGGATCTATTATGCTGTGAATGACTCATTTAAGAAGAACGGTCCTATTCATGGTAAAAAAGAACGTTTTAAGATCCATCCTTAAGTAAAAGCTGTGAATGGTATCCTTATGTCTACAGGGAAGACCTGTTAAAACAACTATTATTCGAATATATGCACCAACCACTAAGGAAAGTGAAGACTTTTAACAGTGTTTGCTCTGGTGGCATAGTAGTTAGACATTGAGCTGCTAACCCAAAGGCACACAATTAAAATCCACTAGCTTCTCCAAGAAAGAAAGAGGAACAATCTCCTCTGGTGTGATACTGCCTCTAAAACTTGGGAAGAGTTTCTTCTGACTTGATGGTACACAACAACAACAATAACTTTTGAAGTCTGAAATTGATCAAACATACCATCAAGATTGGTGACTGAGGCAAAACGTTAAAAATAAAGGACTGGTAGTTGGAATACATGGTTGGTGACAGAAATGAGGCTAGAGAGAGAATCATATAATTTTGTACAATCAATTATTTAATCTTTGAAAAAATATATTTTAAAAAACCATAAATAGCAACTATGCATGTAGATCTCACCTGATGAATAGCAATAGACTGACTACATCCATGGAAAGAATCAATGGAAAAACTCAATATCAATAGGTAAAATAACCAGAGCTGATGGGGGTCATTGTGGAAAACACCATCAATGACTCATGCACAAATTCAAATTTAAGTTAAAAAAAACTAAAACAAGTCCATGTGAGTTGAAATAGAACCTTGAGTCTATACCACCTGAATTTAAAAATCATCTTAAGAATAGATTTGAGGCACTGAATGTTAATAATAAAAAATCAGAGGAAAAGAAAGCAAAAGGTCATTACAAAGACTTCCAGTTTGGATGACAATTAGATGGACTGATGGAATTGCCTCTCCCCAGGGGACACAGAGTTATTCTAACAATATCCAAGGCATAGGCAATCTGAATATCTGGAGGCCTGGAGGAACTTAGGGGAAACAAAACTGACCAGAAAAAGGAAGAATAGTGCAGATGAGCGGTTCTTAAGAAACACCATGCATACTGGTACAATGACAGACACATAGATCAATGGAATAGAATTGAGAACCCGGAAATCAGCCCATCTATTTATAGAAAATTGATTTTTGACAAAGAGATGAAATCAGTTAGGTGGGGAAATGACAGCCATTTTAACAAATGGTGTTGG
>NW_006399861.1:11500183-11505898 GCF_000299155.1 Elephantulus edwardii
TAGGCTCATTTTTGAGGGAAAGTCTCACTGAATTGGGGAGCTCTGGTGGCCTAGTGGCAAGAAGCTGCACTGCAATCCCAGAGGAACACGGTTCGAATCCACCAGACGCTCTGCCGGAGAAGGAGGCGCAATATCCTCCTGTACCAGTCAGATCTGATTTGACGGTACACGCACACAAAATTAAAAAAAAAAAAAGAAGACAAAGATTCTCACCAGTGGGCCAATTGGCAGAACCATGATAGAAGGAGAAGAAACAGAGGTTAACAATTATAGCTTGTTTGACTCCACAGTCAACATTCTTAACACCAGCAATCAGGAAATCAAAAAGACAAATTGCTCTGGGAAAATCTTCTGTCAGACTTCTCCAGAGTGCTGAAAAGCAACGATGTCAGAGGAGAGACTAAGGTGTACCTAATCCAGGCCATTGTCTTCGCAATTACTTGCTTTGCTTCACAGAGCTAGACAATGACTAAGGATGACAGAAGAAGAATCTATGCTTTCGAATTGTGGTGCTGGAGAAGAGTCTTGAACATACCATGAACTGCCAAGCATGATGTCCCTCTCTAAGGACCGGTCTCTCCTCACAACATGTCCAAAGTATGTTAGACAGAGCCTCAGAAAACCAAAAATAGTTATAGTACAGGTTTCAGGATTTTTGTTTATGGGATTGTTATGAGTCATGATCAACTCAATGACATTTAACAACAACAGTAACAACAACAGTAACAATAACAACTGTCTTCTTCAGGAAGAATTTCAAGTCCTCTTTTCTTTCAGCAAGCAGGGCTGTGTCATCTGCATACTGCATTTTGTTGATGATTCTTCCTCCGTTACTGATACCATATTTTTCTTCATAATGTCCAGCCTCTAAAATTATTTATTCAGCATACAGATTGAATAGGTGTGGAGAAAGGGTACAATATTGACAAACATCTTTCTTCATTTTAAACCATACAATGTTCCCTTGCTGTTTGGATAATAGCTTCTTGATCTAGGTATAGCTTTCACATGAGCATAATTAAGTGTTTTGGACTTCCCATTCTTCTCAATGTCAGCCATAACTTGTTATGACACACAGAGCCTTTGCATAATAAATAAAATACAAATAAACATCCTTCTGATATTCTCTGCTATTATCCAGGTTCCATTTGATATGACTGTTGTTGTTATGTGCCATCGAGTCACCTGTGACTCTTTGCACAATAACTTTGAATCTTGTCCTATCCTGAGCCAATCTCACTGTGTCCAATCCACTTGCCCATATTACCTGGGTAACTGTGTCAAGCTCACCTCATATGGAGTCTTCCTATTCTGTATTGTCACTCTATCCTTCCAGCCATCATATCTTTGAATATCATGAACTAGTCCCTCCTGGGAACATGTACAGAGTATGTGAAATGGAGCTTCAAAATTCTTGCCTCCAGAGAGCAGTGAAACTTAGTTTTACCCTCTCCAGGAAAGAGCTCTTTGGCAGCCAATACTCTTGGAAAGTTCAATAATCTTCTCCAGCACTACAGCTCAAAGACATCAATTCTTCTGTAATCCTTATTCTTAATCATATCTGAAATTACTGTTGTTGTTATGTGCCGTTGAGTCACTTGTGACCTATAGCAAGTACAATAGCTCTGAAACCTGCTCTATCTTGTGCCAACTTCTCATCTCTGACAAATCTATCTCCATTTCTCAAGTCACTGAATCAATCATCTCAAGATCTTCCTCCATCCCTCCAGCCTCCCAAGAATTATGTCTCTCTCCAAGAACTGGTCACTCCTTATAATATGCCCAAAATATGCCAGAAGAAGCTTCAGAATCCTTACCTCAAAGGAGCAGCCTGGTTTCAACTTCTCTAGAAGGAACCTGTTTGTGCTTCTAGCAGTCCATGGTACATTCAATACTCTTCTCTAGCACCACAGCTCAAAGGCATCATTTCTTCTTCTATCATCTCTAGTCATTGTCCAGCTTTCTGATGCATAGCAAGTAATTGTGAAAACTATGGCTTGGATCAGGCGCACCTTAGTCTCCAGACTAACATTGTTGGTCTTTATATCCTTAAAGCCGACTTTTTCAATGCAATTCACCTTTTGATTTCCTGGCTGTTGGTAGCAAGAGTGTTGATTGTGGAGTCAAGCAAGCTGAAGCTGTTAACAATTTCAATCTCTTCACTGTCTATCATGATGCTGACAATTGGCCCAGCGGTAAGAATCTTTGTTTAGCTTCAATCAATATTTAAGGCTGTAGTCCTTGATCTTCTGCAGTAAGCGCTTCAGGTCCTCCTCAGTTTTGGCAAGCAAGTTGTGTCATCTGCATAGCACAAATTATTAATGTGTCTTTATCCAATCCTGATTTCACATTCCTCCCCATAGAGCCCAACCTCCTGGATGATCTGTTCTGCATATAGATTGAAAAGATATAGGCATAGGACATGTCCCTGATATGATTAACCTTATATAATTTAGAGAAGGCTTTCTCAGGAGTGTGGTTGGCATAGCATTTATGTTTGTACTGGCAAGAAAGTAAGAGAGATTTTCATCAGAGCTACATCCGACTCTCTGGTTCCTGCGTGTCTAATTTGTTGACATTGGATTTGTCAGTATCCCCAGCAGGTTGTCTTTGAATCTGTTTCCTAATAAAGACCTTTGCATGTGCCAGCCTTTGAAGTCAGTAGCCTGAAGTTTCCAGAGTCAGCCCTCTTCCCAATCTGTTGTTGTTGTTGTTTTGTGCCATCGAGTCACTTGGAACTCATAGCGACCCTATGTCCAACAGCCCTAAACTCTGCTCTGTCCTGTGCCAATCGCACTGTCTCTGAAACTCCCATCCCAATTAGCCCAGTCATTGAATCAATCTACTTCGCAGAGGGCCTTCCCCTCCTGTGCTGCCCCTCCACCCTCCCAAGCATGATGTCCCTCTCCAAGGACCAGTCTCTCCTAACAACATGTCCAAAGTATGTTAGACAAAGTCTTAGAATCCTTGCCTCCAAGGAGCCTCCCAGTTTAACCCTGAAGACAATAACATTCAAAGACAGCAGCCTGAGATCCTGCCTGTATGCTCTGACATCCTGCCTGTCTGCTGAAGATCTAGACTTTGGCTCTTCAGATGCCTTCATCTTGTAATCTTACCTAAAGATTTGCAACTTGCCTCTATAAACACATGAGTCATTTCCTTGAAGTTCTTTCTCTTTCATTGGTTTTGGTGCCCTACTTAGCCCAGTCTAAGACATAGGATTATTCCCCATCTTGGGAATAAGACCATTAACAACTTGGTTTTTAGAACCTAACTATGTCAGTAAGTGAGAAGAAGATATATAACATGTGACTTTGAATAAGTCCTACCTTCAAAACCTGTTCTTTTGAAGCACAATGTGGGCGACACCGAGGGGAGGATTAAATTGACTTCAAGTTCAGTATGAGCCTCAAGAATACTGTGATTGCTAAAAACATAGGGCATAAGAGTGACACAACATTCAGACCACAGGGGTGATGGAAGTCAGGCTTCCAGAATGTATTGATATAAAAGGCCAGCCAGGAGATAATAGGTATGAAACCAATGAGAGACACACACTCCCCTTCCTTTTCTAAGTACTGGATACCTGTATCATGGAATCTGCTGATATCAGTATTATTATCCCCACCCAGCATATGAAGAAATAGATATTAAATGACTGAGCCATATGCCAAAATTTGTACAGATAGTGAGCCAGATAGCTTTGTCTGAATATCCGTATATTAGATATATGCTGTATTTGCAAGGATGCTCCCTATCAGCTGATTGGACTCATCATAAGAATGATTACATTCTATCAGTTCTCAACATGGAAACAATCACATTATATCAGATCTAAATTAGAGGATGACTATATCACTATATTTTTATATTTATTCCTTTTCCACAAAACAGATGATCCAAAAGAATGTGGAAGTTATTGAATATAACATGTAAACAAAATCTTGCTGAATGTCATCCCCAAATTGCTAGAACAGCACATTAAGAAAAAATTGCCAGAGATAAAAGCTGTATTTAGAGCAGACCATGGCACTAGGGATATCATTGTTGATGTCAGTTAGATCTTGGCTAAAAGTAGAGAGTACCAGAAGGATGTCTATTTGTGTTTTATTGACTATGCAAAGGCATTTGACTGTGTGGATCACAAATTGTAGCTAACATTGAGAAGAAAGGATATTCCAGAATACTTAATCTTGCCCATGTGAAACCTATACTTAGTCCAATAAGATCTTGTTTGAAAAGAGAAAGAGAATACTGCATAGATTAAAATAAAAAAAGAGTGTGCCTTTTCCCATATCTTTTCAACCTATACGGTGAACAGGTCATTTGAGAGGTTGGACTTTAGGAAGAAGAATGCTGGATCAGGATTGGAGGAAGACTCATTAACAACCTATGTTATGCAGATTGTGCAACCCTGTTTGCTGAAACTGAGGAGAACTTGAAACATTTGCTACAGAAGCTCAAGGACTGCAGCCTTTACTAGGCATTGCATCTCAACATCAAGAATAGGCAGGCTAATAGGGAGCATCATGGTAGATGGAAAAAGGATTGAAGTTGCTAACAATTTCATCTTGCTTGGATCCACAATCAACACTCATGGCACCAGTAGTCAGGAAATCAAAAGATTACTTGCACTGAGGAAAATTCACTGTTGAGGACCAACCCAGAGTCCTAAAGGACAACAAAGTCAATCTAAAGACGAAGGTGTGCCTGATCCAAGCCATAGTCATCTCAATTGCTTGCTATACATCTGAGAGTTGGGCAATGAACAAGGATGACAGAAGAAGAATCGATGCCTCTGAGATACTAGAGAAGAGTGTTGAACATACCATGAACTACCACAAGAACACACAGTTCTGTCCTGGAAAGGGTAAAACTAGGTTGCTCCTTGGAAGCTAGGGTTTTCAAAATCAGTCTTGCATATTGTCAGGAGCAGTCCTTGGAGAAAGACATAATGCTTGGAGGGGTGGAAAATTAGCACAAGAGAGAAAAATATTGGATGAGGTGGACTGACACAGATGGACTGTGGCAATGGTGTCAGGTGTGTATGAGACAATGAGATTGGCTTAGGATAGGGCAAGGTTCCCTGTACCTGCAGCAAGATGGCTTACCAATTGATATATTTCAACAAACAGATGGTGCCCTGAATGTGCTCCCTAAGTTGTGCCAAGAAATCTGGAGGACAGCCAGCTAGCCAACTGACTAGAAGAGATCGATATTTGTTTCCATTCCAAAGAAAGGTGACCCAGCAGAATGCGGAAATTATCGAACAATATCATTAATAACACATGCAAGCAAGATTCTGCTGACAATTTTCCAAAAACAACTAGAGCAATATGTCAACAGAGAGCTACTAGATGTTCAGGCTGGGTATAGAAGAGGTTGTGGTACTAGGGATATTTATCTAGAGTACCAGAGGAATGTCTGTGTGCTTCATTGACTATGCAAAGGCTTTTGACTGTGTGGATCACAACAAGCTGTGGATGACTCTAAGAAGAATGGGAATTCTAGAATATTTGATTGTGCTTATGTGAAACCGATACTTGGATGAAGAGGCAGTCATCAGAACAGAGCAAGGAGACACTTCATGGTTCAAAATTGGGAAGGGGTCCGTCAGGGATGTATTCTGTCTCCATACTTTTTCTTTTTTTTTCTATATTTTATTAATTTTCATAAACATTTACAGAGATTTTGGGTTTCCATTCATTCATTGTT
>NW_006399861.1:11513988-11520539 GCF_000299155.1 Elephantulus edwardii
AGAAGGGTGCAACAATGAATGAATGGAATTCCAAAATCTCTGTAGATGTTCATTGAAATGAAAAATAAACAACCTAAATTTTTTTTAAAAAGAAGGTTAAACAATTAAATTAACATAGAGTTTTAGCCTTGTAGGCATTTAGTTACATGTAACTGGGCTTATAAAAATACATTCTTGTTGTTATAGCTGACTATAAAAATACCTTCTATAAAAAAAAGGTCTGTTGAAATACCGCAAAAAAAAGGAAACAAAAGAAACACCATGCAAAACAACTATGAGATATCATCTCACCCCAGTAAGAATAGCAGAATTTAACAGAACAGCAACCATCAAA
The DNA here is from genome assembly GCF_000299155.1 of Elephantulus edwardii. Classification (NCBI taxonomy): domain Eukaryota; kingdom Metazoa; phylum Chordata; class Mammalia; order Macroscelidea; family Macroscelididae; genus Elephantulus; species Elephantulus edwardii. Next base: position 11,514,323 of record NW_006399861.1, read on the forward strand.
TGCTGGTGAAGTTGTGGAGAAATTGGAAACCTTATTCACTGTTGGTGGGAGTGTAACATGGTGCAACTATGGCAGAATGGTGCTTTCTCAAAAAGTTGCAAATAGAAATACCATTGGACCCAGCAATTCTACTGTTGTGGAATGTTGGGGAGGAAGAGAGTGCCTCTGGCCAGGATGGGTCTCCTGAGCTCCAGACAGGTGCAAGCCTCCCAATGGCCTTTAATGTGGGATAGAGAAAGTTCCCCTGTGTTTGGCTGTACCGGCTTGAGAAAGCTTTCCACCTGAGAAGATGGCTGCTTTTGTTAAGCTGGGAGTGATCCACACGAGGCTAAGGTTCTCCTGACCAATCCACATGTCCCACGTCTGTAAGCCCACTCTATCCTGTTTTCCTGTGTATATAAGTGCAGTGCTTATCCCAATAAAGCCGAGCTGGATTGACTCTCTGATCCTCTCCCAGTGTGGTGCATCTCCGCCATGCTTACTCCCATCAGGGGGTTGCTGTAGGTTGCCGGCGAACTGACAGTGACATTCCACTACTGGGAATTTACCCCAAAGAAACCATAACTGCCTCCCAACCAGATATATTCACGCCCATGTTTATTGCTGCTTTGTTCGCAATAGCAAAGAGCTGGAAACAGCTCAAGTGCCCATCAACAAAAGAATGGATAGAGAAGCTCTGGCATTCCATTCACAATGGAATACTATGCAGCATTGAAAAACAAGGGACTTATGTAGTATTATGCAAAACGGATGACCCTAGAGGACATTACGCTGAGTGAAATATCTCAGTCACAAAAGGACAAATATTGCACAGTGCCACTGTTGTAAAACGGGACTGACATCAGGGTTGAGGAAGACAGAAAAGGAGGGTAGGAATGATGTATATTGCATTGAAATATATGAAGGAGAGAACTGTTTATTTAAAAGGGATATACGAATGGGTATTCTTGTCATTACAGAAGTTCAGCGTGAAGGCTGCATAGTGGAATGGACTTGGGGTGAGAAATTGCATAACATTGAAAAAGTTTTTCTTTTACTTTTCAAGGAGAAGAGTGAATTAAGGGGAGGGGGTGGGCAGGGAGAAAAGTGCAACAATGAATGACTGGAAATCCTAAGCCTCTATAAACTTTCATTAAAATTAATAAAAAAAGTAAAAAAGAAACATCATGGACTGGCTGAACAGAACCTTACCCCCCACAATAAGAGAAAGAAAATGATGCTGTAGTTTTTTTGAAGACTGAGGAATTCTTTCTTCCCATCTGCATGAAAACAAACAACTTGTGTCAAGAGGGAAGTGCTCAGAGCAAAACAGACATCTTGAAGTATTCATACTTCCTAGTAGGTCTAGTACACTCACAATGGGTGGGAAGATGCATACAGAAATTCCCATAGGAAAAGAAACTGTCTTATACAAAACAACAAAAAAGCATCCTACACCCATGGGCAGTTCAGTAGATTTGGACTGACAGGCTTGAAAAGGCCAGCCACAGTCAATGACAAATATAGGACTGTAAGGAGTTCTTCCCCACCACTCCAACACACCCTGTCACACCATCTCACCCCTACAATGCCACCTGCCAGGATATTTCCTCTGGCCATCTTGATAGTAATTGTTAACAGAACTGAAGAAAGAAATAGACAGCACCACAATAGTGGTAGGAGACTTTTACACACCACTCTTACCAAAGGATAGGTCAACTCAAAAGAAACTTAACAAAGATGCAGAAGACTTAAACTACACAGGCAACCAACTTGACCTTGTGGATGTATTCTGGACACTGCATCTAACTAAAATTCAATTATCTTTTTTTCTCAAATGCACATGGCATATTCTCCAGAATTGATCCTATATTAGGGTACAAGGCAAGCTTCAACAAATTAAAAAACATTGCAATAATACAAAGTATCTTCTCTGACCACAATGTCATAAAACCAGAAATTAATCACAAAGGGATAAAGTTTCTAAAGCCATCAGTGTGGAAGCTAAATAACACCCACTAGAACACGATTTGGTTATAGAAGAAATAAGGAATGAAATATAAAATTTTCTCAAAACAAATGATAATGAAAACACAACATACTAACACCTTTGTGATGCAGCTAGGGCAGTTCTCAGGGGGAAATTCATAGCCGTAAGCAAACACATGAAAAACAAAGAAAGAAGCAAAATAAATGAACTAACTCAACACCTTCCTAACATAGAAAAAAGAACAACAGTCTAACCCAATAGCCTCTAGAAGAAAGGAAATTATAAGGATAAGAACTGAAATTAATATTAAACAGAAAATCAAATATTAAACATTAAACAGATATTAAACAGAAAAACAATTGAAATAATAAGACTAGGAGTTGGTTTTTTGAAAGTATTAAAAATTGATAAAATTGACAAATTACAAAAGGAAAAAACTGGAAGACAAATAATTCAACTAAGGAATGATAGAGGTCACATCACAACAGAATCAGGGGAAATTAAATTTATAATATTGGAATATTGTGAAAGATAAATTTAAAACTTAGAGAAACTGAATAAATTCCTTGAAACTCATGCCCTACCCATTCTGATACATTCAGATAGAAAATATTTGAACAGATCCATCACAAAAGAAGACATTGAGCAGGTTGAATAAAATACCTCCCCACAATAAAGGTTCTGGATCAAATGGCTCCATGGCTAAATTCTATTAAACATTCAGAGAAGATTTATCACCAATTCTACTTAAGTTATTTCAAAATATAGAAAAAGAAGGAATACTGGTAGAGACATTCTATGAAGCAAGCATAACCCTAATACCAAAACCAGGGAAATATATTACCAAAAAAGAAAAGTACAGACCAATATATCTCATAAACATAAACACAAAAATCCTTAACAAAATCCTAGCCAATAGAATCCAAAAAGCATACAAAAAAAGTACTAATCATGACCAAGTGGAATTCATAACAAGTATGCAAGGATAGTTCAACGTAAGGAAAATAATCAATGCAATTCACCACATTAATGAAACAAATAAGCAAGAACCATATCATCCTAGCATCTGATGGATATAAGGTATTTGACAAAATCTGACTCCCCTTCCTGATTAAGACACTCAGCAAAACTGGAATAGAAGGGGATTTCCTCAACGCAGTCAAAAGTATATATGCAAAAGCAAGAGCCAATACCATTCGCAATGGAGAAATACTAAAAGGATTTTTTTCTGTGAACAGGCACCAGACAAGGATGTTCACTGTTGCCACTTCTTTTCTATATTGTATTGGAAGTACTCATTAGGGCAACATGACAAGAGAAGAAAATAAAGGCATTGTGAATGGCATAGATGGTTAAACCGTTGCTCTATGCAGATGACATGATAGTATACACAGAAAATCCCAAGGAATCAACAAAAAACTGCTAGAGCTATTAGATTAATTTAGCAGAGTGGCAGGATACCATGATCAATATCCAAAAATCAGTGGGATTACTCTACAGTAACAAAAAGAACCAAGAGAAGGAAGCCAAGAAAGCAGTACCATTTACCCACCACAAATTGGGATACTTGGGAGTGAACCTAACTAGAGACACCAATACAAAGAAAACTACAGAACATTTTTGTGAGACACAATAAAAGACCTAGATAAATGGGAAAAAATGTTCCCTGTTCATGGATAGGAAGACTCAATATTTTGAAAATGACAATCCTACCAAAAGCAATCTACATTTTCAATGTAATCTCAATACAGATAACAAACTCCCTTTTCAAGGAGATCAAAGGGAAATTGTCAAGTTTATTTGGAAAGGAAAGAGACCCCAGATAAGCAAAGCACTTCTGGAAAAACAAAAATGAAGTGGGAGGCATAGCACTCCCTGACCTCAGAACCTCCTATACAGCAGTGGTAACCCAAACAGCGTGGTACCGGTACAATGACAGAAACAGAATAATGTAACAGAATTGAGAACCCAGAAATGGACCCATCTCTCTACAGTCAACTGATAACCTACAAGGAAATAAAACCTATCAAATGGGGAACTGACATCTTCAACAAATGGTGCTGGAAAAACTGGACTGCCACATCTAGCTGAAACAGGATCCACATCTCACACCATACACAAAAATGAATTCAAGGTGGATTAGAGACCTTGAAATAAAGCTCAAAACCATAAATCTCATAAAAGACAAACTGAGACCAGGCTTAGAAGGGCTAGTCTAAGGTATAAGCCAAATACAGCCAGAAATACACAATCTGAAGAGGATAAAATTGATGAATGGGACCTTCTAAAGATTAAATCTCCGTGCTCATTGAAACATTTTCCCAACAGAATAAAAAGAAACCCTTCTGACTGGGTTTGGTAATACCATCTTAGATAAGGGTCGTAATGAAAGTTTACAGAATCGGGAACGCCTGTGCCAGTCGGAACGCCTGCACCCGTGAACAGACCCAGGAAGAGCAACAGTCTGACAGCCACCGTGGAACTCCAAAGGAGGGAACACTGTGTGACCCCAGAGGAGCGACGACTACCCGCCACTGTGTGACCCCCAGACTCCCACCTACAGGGTGCTGCTGCATAAACCCCCAGCAGCGCCCAAGCCACACCCCCTACCTTTGGTGGTAGTCCAAGCCCTGTGCTCCTTTTCCCCTCTAATCCCTTCCTTTACACCCCTTCCCCTGGCCCCCTTTCAGCTCCACAACCACACACCTCAGCCCCCGCCACAGCCCTGTGACCTCAGGGCACCATCACGGATCCAGCCATCATCCAGAGAGAGTTATCAGCCGAGCTGCTGTGGAACTAATTTGGCAGGAGAAAGGAAGGTAGGATCCTGGCTGGGCTCACTGGGGCATTGCTTATTACCTGGGAGAGCACCTAAGGGTGTGCCCACTGGTGGGGAATTTGGCTGCACTCTCTTGGGCTACACCAACTGCCCAAAATGAGCCAGCCAGCTGGCTTCTGTAGACCCTTCAGACCAGCCAGAGGCTAGTCGGTCGGTGGGAATTTGACCTTGACTTTTCGGATCCTGTCAGATCCAGGACTCTGCTGGAGCAGGAGCTGTTGTGTGAGGGCACCTGTGTAAGTGCCACCAGGCAGGGAACACTGAGAAAACCATTGTGTAGGAAACAGACAGCAGGAATATGAGTAGAGACCCTAATCGTGAGCACCCTGAGACAGCAGAGGTTTCAGCAAGGTCCCCCAAGTGTTTGACCTGCCCTTGCGATGACCCCAAACCTTTGCCTGCCTCACCCCATTTGGCTCTAAACCAGTGCCAACACGTCTGGGCAATCAACTTGCTTTTAATCGGGAGCACCTTGACCTGTCTTACCAACAAGAGATTGCCCTAGGAGGGTCTGAACAGATATTTCTCTGAAGTCAGAAATTCAGAGAAACACACAAGTACAGTAGCTGCCCAACTGATCTCAAGTGCGTTGTCTTCAGATCAAGAACATATGGATGTCTCGAAGAAAGCAAACTATTCCACACAATACATAAGAGCAAAGCAAGATGTCACTCACAAAGGGCGACACAGTAGCAGTGGATACCCTGAAGCCAGAAAGTCTCATGGAACTTTCTGACAGAATTTAAAAGAGGAGTGACTGAATATATCCAGTGGATGAAAGACAAACTTGATGAATTACAGGATACTACAAGCAAAGACTAGGAGGAGCTAAAAAAAAAATTGCAGAGAAAACAAATAAGGCATTAGCAGCACTAGAAAAACAAGAATCCACCATTCAAAATATAAGGTCCAATGTTTCAGAGGCTGTCAACATGATGGAGGGACATATGAGCAGAGTTGAAAAGATGGAACACAGAATCAGTGAAATTGAAGACAAAATTGTCAACACTGATCTGCTAGAGCAAAAAGGAGACTCAAAAAAGAAGGAAAAAGAAGAAAACCTAAGAATAATGTGGGACACCATCAAGAAAAATAATATGTGCATCATTGGAATCCCAGAAAAGGAAGAAGCAAGTAAAGGCACTGAAAAAAGTTGTGGAAGAATTACTAGAGGAAAGCTTCCCAGGCATAATGAAGAATGAGAGAATATGTATCCAGGAAGCTCAGCGAACACCATATAAATTCGACCCCAAAAGAAAAACATCAAGGCATATCATACTTAAATTTGCCAGAACCAAAGATAAGGAGAGAATCCTGAAAGCAGCAAGGGAGAAACAAAGAGTAACCTATAAGGGAGAACAGATAAGATTAAGTGTCGATTTCTCAGCAGAAACCATGCAGGCAAGAAG
>NW_006399861.1:11524201-11525634 GCF_000299155.1 Elephantulus edwardii
AACTCATGCAATATTATTCAAATTGGTTGACTCTGGAGAACATCATGCTGAGTGAAATATCCCAGTTACAAAAGGACAAATATTGCATGGTGCCACTGTTGTAGAACGGGACTGATCTTGGGGTTGGGGAGAGACTGAGTTAGATGGGTTTAATAATGTATACTGCACTGAAGCAGAGGAGGGAGATAACTGTTTACAAGAGATGTGATTAGGTATATCTGTCATGACAGGAGACTAGAGCGATGGCTACTTGGTGGAGTGGACCTGGCGGAGGGTTTGTAAAACAATGAAAGAATTCTTCTTTTACTTTTCCAAGAGAGTAGTGTTCTGGGGGGTGGGGGGGAGTCTTAGGAGGGGACACATATGTCACAACGAATGAATGGAAATCCAAAGCCTCTGTAAATTTTTACTGAAATGAAAAACAAATTTAAATTAAAAAAATTAAGTTATAGAAAGAATGGCAATGGATTTATAACTGCTCATGCTAATAACACTAGATTGTGGCACGGAGGAGGAATAGTGGAAATGTATCCACATTTATAATATTTCTCTTACCAAAACCATTTATGGAATATAGGAACTGCATGGAAACATGTATACCTGGACTGGAAATGATCATCTTGTTAATATTTCTAGCCTTAAGCTTAAAAGATTATAATGTTCAAAATTATTTGTTATCCATTTGTTTAAATTTTTCCCTCTTTTAACAACTGTGATCTAGAGATAAGCGAAAAGACCAGAAAATGGCCAAAATTATTGGGGCAGCTATTGCTGCCAGTGTAGGGCCAGTGTCAGGAAAAGGAAGTATTACTCATATACAGTGCCGCCCAAAGGTGATAAAGGAGGTCAAAATTGCTTCCACTGTGGAAAACTGGGCCACTTCAGTAGACAGTGTCATAGATGAGAACCACAGAGAGTCAAGGGAGTAGAGAGGAAGCTCCAACTCACTTGTTTTAAGAGTGGCTCTGAAGGATACTTGGCCAAGGGTGACCTACATCAGGTCCTCATGGCTGACAGGACTGAAAGGCTCCAGCTCCCAGCTGGAAATAAAGGAAGACGCTTCAACGATTTAGATCTTCCCAGAAGAGCTGTGGGTGAGCATTAACATTACTTGTAAGTATATTAGTTTTCTCCTGGATACAAGAGCCTACTATCTGCTCCTAAAGGCCTTCTGAGGTCCTAACTCTTCTCACTATTTCTTAGTTGTTGGAATTGTTGGAAAACCTCATAAGCAGTTCCTTACTTCACCTCTGCCTTGCATGGGGACTTCTGAGTTGTAAAACAACCCAGTGGTAGATGGAATTGTGTCCAGGACTTAAGAACAATAAATGACATAGTTGAACCTCTACCTCTTGTGAATCCTAACCTTTATACTGTAATTGACAAAGTGCTAGTCAATAGGCCTTTATTGTAAGGACTACCTTCCCTCTGTA
>NW_006399861.1:11525977-11536708 GCF_000299155.1 Elephantulus edwardii
TGAATCAGGGTGAAGTCTCTCTCAAGGAGGGGTGATAGGGAATGGCAAAGGACACACTGACAAAGTAGATTAATCAGAACTGGCTTTGACAAGCGCTGTGGCAATTGGACAATTAAAACAGACTTTTAAGGGGGGAAAAGATGAACTGGGGAGGAGGGTAGAGAAAATAGTGTAACAATGAATGAATGAAAACCCCAAATCTCTGTAAATGTTCATTAAAATTAATAAAATTTAATAAAAAAAGAAAGTTCACATATTGTACAAGGCCTCCAGAAGAAAAATACTGATAACGCAATAACAAAATGGGCAAAGGACATGGAAAACCTTTTCACAGAGGAGGACATTCAGATGGCAAACAGACACATGAAGAAATGCTCAAAATGATTGGCATTAAGAGAGATACAAATAAAAACCCTAATGGGATATCATCTCACCGCAATAGCAGTGGCAAAGTTTAGCAGGGCAAAAAGTAATAAATTTTGCAGAAGATGTGGTAAGGTAGGAACATTTTTGGTGCGATTGCAAAATGGTACAACCACTCTGGAAGGCAGTTTGACATTTTCTCAAAAAGCTGAACAAAGAAATTCCACATGGACCCAGCTATTCCTCTGCTTGAAATATACCTTGAGAAAATGAGAACTGAGGTAAAATTAGAGACTCATACACCAATGTTCATATCAAAATTACTCACTATGTCTAGAAGATGGAAATAGCACAAATGCTTAACCAAAATAGAATGGATTGAGAAATTATGGTATATTTACATAATGGTAATATGACATAGCACATAGGAGCAATGATTTTGTAAATTACTATCTAACTCATCGGGGACTCTAAAGCATTATGCTAAGTGAACTAACTCAATCTCATAAGAACAAATACTTTATAAGACAATTATTTTAGAACAAGTACAAGGATCCAAGTGGGGGTGTGCGCTTACTCATAGGGTCACACAACTTGATGGGTGGAGGGAGAGATAGGTAATGAAAGATCCAGTGTGAAAAAGAATGCATACAAATTTTTCTAACTTTGTATGCAAACCAGCATAAAATAAAAAAAATTAAAAACAACAGTCTACATGCTAGTAAACAGAAAAATTAAAAAAGTTCGATAGAATACAGAATCACCATATAAAAAAGGTTTGGCCGACCTGAAACCATTTTAGAAAGTTGCACATGATCAAGAACCAATAGTGCTGAAAGGTGAAGTACAAGCTACATTGAAGACATTGAAAAAAAAAACATCAGAAATTGATAGAATATCAATTGAGGTGTTTTAAGAAACAGCTGCAGCCCTGGACCTGCTCACCAACTAATGGCAAGAAATTTGGAAGACCGTTACCTGGTCAACTGACTGGAAGAGATCTATATTTGTTCCCATTAAAAAAAAAAAAAAGATGTCTGCAAGGATGTGGAAATTATTGGACAATGTCTTTGGAAACTCTATGAACATTAGAGAAATGATGATAGTGATAGAACAGGGTTCAGATCTTTTGTTGTGGTCACTGTGAGTTGTGCTCTATTTGATGGTACTTAACAACAACAAGAACAATATTATTAATATCACATGCAAGTAAATTCTTGCTGAAGATTGTTTAAAGATGGCTAGAATAGTACACTGACTGCAAGGGGACTCTCAGAAAATTAACCTGGATACAGAAGTGATTGTGGAACAAGTCATTATTATTGCTTATGTCAAAATGATCTTGGCTGAAATTAGGAAGAATTTACTTGTGTTTTCTTGAGTATTCAAAGGCATTTAACCACTGTTCATAGAGTCACTGTGAGTCTTAGGGACTCGATGGCAACAACAAACAACAACAACAACAAATTTCTTTTTTTTTCCGGTGAAAAAGGTATCCAGAGATACAAAAGGTTTATGCAAGAAAACTTCAGAATACTACTACAACAAACTAAAAGAGACCTAGGTATGTTGTTGTTGTTATGCGCTATCGAATTGCTTGTGACTCATAGTGACCCTACGTACAACAGCCCTAAACCCTCCTCTGCCCTGTGCCAATCTCACTGTCTCCAATACACCACTCCGATTACCCCAGTCACTGAATCAATCCACCTCGCAGAGGGTCTTCCCCTCCTGCGCTGTCCCTCCATCCTCCCAAACATGACATCCCTCCAAAGTATGTTAGACAAAGCCTCAGAATCCTTGCCTCCAAGGAGCAGCCCGGTTTAACCCTCTCCAGCATGAACCTGTTTGTTTTCTTAACAGTCAGTCCATAGTATTCCACTGTGTGAATATACCACAGCTTCTCTACTCATTCGTTTGTTGATGGGCACTTGGGTTGTTTCTCACTCTTTGCTATTGTGAACAAAGCCACAATAAACATGAGTGTGTCAATATTCTTTAAGGAGAAAGAAAACCCACCAACTTTCTATGTAAATAAAAAAGATTCTGGATAAAAAAAGTACTGCTAAAAAACAAAACAAAACAAAACCAAAGTATGAGATCTTATGTACAGGACCTAATGTATAGTATGGTAATCAAAACAGCATTGTACTGGTTAGAAGCAGTACAACAAGACAATAGTCTATATAAGAGACAGAACCCAATTAAACAGAATTGAGGACCCAGAAGTAATCACAGGGAAGCTTCCACCTATGGGAAGCTGACTGGGGAAGGCAGGTGACAATCTCTTTAACAAATGGTGCTCATATAACATTTGTTGAAAAGTGTAAGCATATTAAAAATTAATTTGAGATGGATAAAAAAGGTAAAGATTAGAATTAAAACCTTATAAACATATAATTTGTTATAATTTTAAAATTTGTACACCAATTTGTACACCAGTGTTCATAGCAACATTATTCACCATTGCAAGAACATGGAAACAGTCCAAATATCCAACCACAATGGTACAATTACACAATGGAATACTACGAAGCACACAGGAGAAATGCTTTCGTAAGTTATTACCTAACTTGAGAGGGACTGGAGAGCACTATGCTGAGTGAAAGATCTCAGTCCCACAAATACAAATATTGTATAAAACCATTATTGTAGAATAAGTTTAAGGATCTATAAAGGGTGGGGACGGGTGGATGCAGAGGAATGAGGATGTGCATGGGGAGGAGAGAGTAGTCATGAAGTTGTACAATTGGATGGGCAGGGGTGAGGGAAATTTGAAGAATCTATTCTTGAAAACAATGTATTTAAAGTAAGTAAATTGACTAGTATTAAAAAATAAAATTATAAACATAAAATATAAAACAAAATGTAGGTGCTCATTTAGGGGCCTGATTTATGGCACAGGGAGATATAATGGCATAGTCTGTATGGAGTTTTGCTGCAAAATCAAGGTTGTGCCTCTCTGATAATTCAAATCCAACAACTACTCCTTGAGAGAAATATGTGCAATCTCTTCTCATGTGTTTTACAGCCTTGGAAATCCAGAGGAAGGCCAGCAATCAGTTTGAGTTTTATTTGAATTTATGGTATAAATAGACAACTAAACATAATAAAAAAAAATTCCTGAACAGCAGAAGATTAATGAAACAACTGGAATCTTCTAAAAATTAATTCTTTAAATGCATCAAAGGGCTTATACAAAAAGAGTACTAAAAGAGAGTTTACAGATTGGGGAAAAATGTTTTCAATGTCATATCTGACAAGGGACTAATCTCTAATATTTATAGAAAATGCCAAGAAAAAGACAAACAATCCAATTGAAAAATAAGCAAAAGATATGCCACCAAAGATATTTTAAGATCAATTAAACACCTGAAGAAATGCTATAGAATTAGTTATTAACTTGCTCACTGTTGCTGAGCTTGTTCTGGATCACAGTGATTGCCATCATGTTTCTGAGGCTGTAAAACGTTACGGGAGGAGACTTTCTTGGCAGAGCAGTTTGTAGATTTGAACTACTGACATTTTGTTTTGCAATAGAGCAGATAATGTGTTATGCTACCAGAAGTCCTCATTAACTATTGAAAACATCAATGTCATTGCTACCAAATTGGAACTGAGTCATAGCTGACCCTCCAGGGGATTTCTGAAGCTGCACAGGAGAAGATTGCCTGTCTTTCTCCCTCAGCGCTCCTGGTGGATTTCCACTGCCAGGGAAGTGAAGCCTTTAATTTAGCAGCTCACCTCCATAAGGGCTATACAACGACCACTCTCCCCGCCCCATCAGTGGTTGTTGTTACTACTATTAGGTGCCATAGCATCAACTATGCCTCATAGTGGACCTATGAACAACTGATAAAAACCTTCCCTTATCCTGCACCATCCTCACAATAGCTACCATGCTTAATCCCACATAGTCACTATGCTCATTCATCTACCTGAGTCTCTTCCTTTCTTTTGCTGGTCTTTTACCTTTCCCAGCATAATGTCGTTTTCTTGAAAGCATCCCAAATGTAAGTGAATCAAAGTTTCACAGTCTTTACCTCTAAGGAACATTCTAGTTGCACTTCCTCAAAGACAGATTTATTTGTTCTTTTGGCAGTTCAGGTATACTCAACACTCCTCATCAAAACCACAACTTGAAGGCATTGATTATTTATTCTTCCTATTCATTGTCCAACTTTCAGATACATAGGAAGCAACTGAAAATTACCATGGCTTGTATCAGGCACACTTTAGTCTTTAATCCTTGCACTTTAGCATTGTCCTTGAGAGCAGATTTCTCCAATGCAACATATCTTTTGATTTCCAGAATGTTGTTATCATGGGTGTTGATTGTGGCTCAACAAGTAGAATGAAATAATTAACATTAAAAATTGGAAAGTGAGATTTAAGTAAAAACTATAATGACATAATTTCACACTAGCAACCAGACCAAAATTTAGCTCTTGTAGCTTAGTGGGAAGGAGTTGTCCTGCCAACCCAAAGACATGTGGTTGAAATCCACCAGCTGCTCTACAGAGGAAGGTATTTTTCCGTGTGATTTACTGTCTCTGAAAAAACCCACTGGAGGGTCAGCTATGGGTCAGCTCTGATTTGATGACACACAGCAGAAAATGGTAAATGCTGGTGATGGTGTGGAAGAACTGGAACTCTTATACACTGCTGGTGGGCATGTAAAATAATACAACTGTGGTAAACAGTTTTGTGCTTCCTTAAAAAGTTGGAAATGGAAATTTTATCCAGAAATCACACAACTAAATACTTATCTTAGAGAAATAATAGATACAACATGAAGTGCTACTGAAGTACCTTGGATTTCTTCCAGTCAATTAGCTAGACAGCTGTCTGAGAAATTTCTTAGTGTAGGCTGGGCTGGTCTCCTGTCGAGAGCACTAGATCAAGGCCCTGCCACTGAAAGTCTCTGGCTCTGCCACCTGGAGAACAAGCTGCTGCTGCCCCTCTGAACTATGCCAGGAAGACTAATATCAAAGGTGAAGCCATTACCTCCCCTCTCCCAGAGCTTGAGCTCCCTTGAGCTGTGGAACCTATGCACCTGCCTATCTGCACCAATTGCCTGACAGAGAAGGCTTTTAATTCACAGGCCATATCTTTCCCTAAATGAAGAAAATCTTCCCTTGAGTCAAAGGATCAGAGAGAAACTCGGGCTGGGTAGCTTCTCCACTAACTTCTGAAGCAGTGACATCCGAGACAAGGTTATCAGATTGAGAGCCAGCTAAGGCTTCAGGCACAAAAAACTCCACCACAGCAGTGACACAGAAAAAAACAGACTCCCTCACTCCCTACACAAATCCAAAACAAGATGTGACTCCCCCAAAGTGACAAAGTATCAGTGGATATCCTGAAACCAGAAAGTCTGATGAAACTTTCTGAAATAGAATTCAAAAGAACAATGATTGAATATTTTCAATGGGTGAAAGACAAACCCAAAGAATTACAGGATTCTGCAAGCAAAAACCAAGAGGAAAGAAATAAAAAACAACCCAAAAAACCCACAATCTAAGACAAGGCAGTTAAAACAAATGAGGCATTAGGGGCTCTTGAAAAATATGAAACCACAATCCAGAATATGAGGACCAATATTTCAGATGCTATCAACATGTTGGAGGTACATATGAACAGAGTTGAAGAGACAGAACACAGAAACAGCAAAATAAAAGATAGAATTTTCATCAGTGATCTGCTAGAACAAAAAGCAGAATCGGAAAGGAGGGAAAAAGAAAAAGCACAAGAATAATGTAGGACCCTATCAAGAGGAATAACAGACTAAGAAGAAGCAAGTAAAGGCATTGAGAAAGTTGTGGAAGAATTACTAGATGAAAACTTTCCAGGCATAATGAAGAATTTTTGTTGGTGTTATGTGCCATTGAGTTGCCTGTGACTCCTAGTGACCCTATGTACAAGAGCCCTAAAACATGCTCTATCCTGTACCAATCTTATTGTCTATTACATACCTACCCTATTACCTCAGCACTGAATCAATCTATCTCATTGAGGGTCTTGCTCTCTTGTGCTATCCCTCCATCTTCCCAAGCATGATGACTCTCTCCAAGGACTGGTCTTTCCTTGCAACATGCCCAAAGGATGTCAGATGAAGCTTCAGAATCCTTGCCTCCAAGAGGCAGCCTAGTTTCAACTTCTCTGGGACAAACTTCTTTTTTCTCCTTGCAGTCTATGATATATTCAACACTCTTTTGCAGCACTACAGCTCAAAAACATCAATTCTCCTTCTATCATCCCTAGTCATTATCCACCTTTCCAATGCATAGCAAGTAAATGCAAAGATCATGGCCTGGATCAGGTGCACCTTAATCTTCAGATTGACACTGGCTCTTCAATATTTTGGAGAGGTCTCTGACAGCAAACTTTCCCAATGCAATTCATCTTTTAATTTCCTGGCTGCTGGTACTAAGAGTGTTGATTGCATAGCCAAGCAAAATAAAGCTGTTAGCAATCACAATCTCTTCATCATCTATCATGATGCTGCCAATCTGCCCGGTGGTGAGAATATTTGTTTTCTAGATGTTGAGCTTCAATCTATATTGAAGGCTGCAGTTCTTGACCTTTTGCAGCAAGTGCTTCAGGTCCTCTTCAGTCTCAGCAAGTATGGTTGTTTCATCTGCATAACACAGATTGTTGATGAGCATGCCTCCAATCTTGATGCCGCATTTCTCCTCATAGAGCCCAGCCTTCCAGATAATTTGTTCTGCATGTAGATTAAAAAGTTACAGAGTTAGTGCACAGCCCTGGCATACACTCTTCCAAATTTTGGACCGTTCAGTGTTTCCTTGCTCTATTCTGACACAATCAAGTGTTCTGGGATTCTCATTCTTCTCAGCGTCAGCTACAGTTTGTTGTGATCCACACAGTCAAATGCCTTTGCATAGTCAATAAAACACAGATATACATTCTTCTGGTACTCTCTGCTTTCAGCCAAGATCCATCTGACATTAGCTATAAAATTCCTAGTACAACAGCCTCTCCTAAACCCAACCTGCACTTCAGGAAGTTCTATGTCAATGTGTTATTTCAGTTGTTTTTGTATAATCTTCAGCAGAATCTTGCTTGCATGTGATATCAATATTGTTTGATACTTTCCACACACTGTCTTTTCCTGTTCTTTGAAATAGGAACAAATATAGATCTCTTCCAGTCAGTTGGCCAGGAGATTGTCCTCCAGATTTCTTGATACAGCTTGGTGAGCACATCCAGGGCAGCATCTATTGAAATATGTCAATTGGTATTCCATCAATTTCTGGGGCCTTGTTTTTTACCAGTTCTTTCAGATCAGCTTGAACTTCTTCCTTCATCACCACAAGCTTATAAGGTGCTTCATGATATTTTTCTGTGTCTGCCAATTCCTTTTGGTATAATGACTGTGCATACTCTTTTCATCTTCTTTTTTTAAAAAAATGTATTTTTATGTATGTATGTATGCATGTATTTATTTTCTAATAGTTTATTTACAAATTTGAATACATTGTTTTCCAAGAACAAATTCTTTCCATTTCCCTCATCTCCCCACCCAACAAATTGTACAACCCCATAATTAATCCCCCCTGACCCCTGCACATCCTCATCCCTCTTCTTCCAACCTCTCCCACCCTTCTTGGATCCTTATACTCATTCTACAATAATGGTTTTATAAGGCAAACATTTTAAAAGCAGTTACCTTGTGGTATGGGAGACTATGCAAAAAGCAAGCAGATCTGGGAGGAAATTAAAAAATTGGAAGAAATTATGGGCACAAGGTAGGACAGCTCAACAATGGCCATGCCTGTGTCTGAGAAAACCAAGGGACAAAGCGAGAGTAGCCTTGACTGCTCGAGAGTTAGGGGGTCCTATAAAGAAGAGAGCTAAAGAAAGCGTGAACTCCAAATCACATCAATTCTACCCTAGTATCTGACTGTTTCTGCTCCCTGCATGCAGGAGGCTGGTTCAAAGCAACTGGATATGAGATCTTATTGTTGTTACTTTCTGTGCCATCAAGATCAGTATGACACATAGAGCCCCTATGAACAATATATCTGAATTTCGCCCTATCCTGTGCCATCTTCATGAGCTCTAATGTGCTCGAGTTCATTGTTACTGTCACTGTCAATCCCTCTTGTTAATGGTCTTTCTCTCTTTCACTGACCTTCCACTTTTCCCAGAATAATGAATTTTTCCAAAACCTGGCCCCCTGACACTGCATCCCCAAAATATGTGAGATAAGGTCTCCCCATCTGTGCCTGAGACTATTACTTGTGTAAGGAACACTGTTGCCTTTAAACTGACAACCTTGCTCTTTAGAACTTGGGAGAGATACTTGATGGCAGATTTTCCCAATGTTTTTGCAACTCCTCTCAGAATTCTTTATTGCTATCACTGTGGGTGTTAATTGTGGATCCAAGTAAAATGAAATCATTGACAACTTCAGTCTTTCTCCATCAGTGTGCTGCTTATTGGTGCAGTGTTGATGAGCTTTGTTTTCTTGATGTTGAGATATAACCCATATTGAAAATTCTGGACTTTGATCTTCTGCAACAAGTGTTTCAAATCCATTTTACATTCAGCAGCAATGTTGTGTCAGGTACATAATGCAGGTAATGAATGTGGCTTCTTCCTCCTATCCTGCTGCCACATTTTTCTTCATCTAGTCCAGCTTACCCAATTATTATTTGTTATATTGTTATTATTATGTCCAAGGCTGCGTCTGTTCATTGAAACCTATCTATTAGAATTGCATCAATTTCTGGGGCTTTATATTTTTCTATGGCTTTCCGTGCAGCTGCATTTTCTTCCTTTAATACTATAGGTGTGGGGTTTTATTTTAATTTTTATTTTTTTTATCCAAGGTCTTAGTGTAATTCTAGAGCTTGTTGATTGATACACATCAACTTTGAATTTAGCTTATACATGCCATCACATCACTGACAATATTATTGGTTTTTAATCATACGCTATTTCCTGGCATTTTTCAAATGGAAAGAACTGAAAAACGCTACTTCCTGAATTGGATCTGTGTCAAGGAATTAATTTTGGTACAATGAAACTGTGTATTCTTTCCACCATCTATTGATACTTCTTGCATCAAATAAAATAATCCTTCAATATTGAAATTCAAGGCTTAATTTTGTTTTTCAGTTCTTTCAGCTTCAAAAATGCCAAGTGTGTTCTTTCCTTTATATTTTCTAACTCCAACTCTTTGCACAATTTTGTTGTAATACTGTTGTGTCTTCTTGAGCTTCATTTTGAATTCTTCTGTTCATCTCTTTAATTTCAGCATTTCTGCCCTTTGTTTTGGTCTCCATGTGCTCTAGTGCAATTTTCAGAGTCTCTTCTGACATCTGTTTTGGTCTTTTCTTTTCACTCTGTCTTTTGCGTTCTTCTTACATGAGATTATTTTTGTCTTCACAACACTCATCTGGTCTTTGAACATGAGTGTTGAGTGTAACAAATATATTCTTTTTTTAACCCTTATTTTTGTTTTGTTGTTCTTTTCATCTTCTTTTAATGCTTCCTTGTTCATGTAATATTCTGCCCAAAGCATCCTTAAGTATTGCAACTCAAGGCTTGAATTTGTTCTTCAGTTCCTTCAACTTAAGAAATGCTGAGCAAATTTGGCCCCTTTGATTTTCTGACTCCAGCTCTTTGCACATTTCATTGTAATCTTCTGTTCAACTCCTTAATATCTTGATTTCTCCCCCTTGCTTAGAGAATATGTATTCAATAAGCTAAAAGAACACCATATAAAATATGATCCAAAAGAAAAACGCCATCACATATCATAGTCAAATTTGCCAGAACTAAATATGAGAAGTGAATTCTGGGAGCAGCTAGGGAGAAACAAAGAGTAACCTATAAGGGAAAGCAAATAAGATTAAGTGCCAGTTTCTCAGTAGAAACCAGGTGAGCAAGAAGATAGTGGAATTATATATATTGAAAAAATCAAAGAATACAATTGTCAACCAACAATACTGTACCCAACAAAACTGTCCATGAAATATAAAGGAGAAATTAAGATATTCTCAGAAAAGAACCTAAGGGAGTTTGTAAAAACAAGATCAGTCTTGCAGGAAATACTGAGAGAAGTCCTTACAGAGATGCCAAAGAAAGTAAGATAGACCAAAGTAATCAGTAACAACACCAATAAGAACTTAACAAAATGATAGCAATAAAACTTTGCATCCCCAAAATTACACTAAATGTGAATGGTTTAAATGCACCACTGAAAACAAAAGAGTAGCAGATTGGATTTGTTGTTGTTAAGTGCCTTCGAGTCACAGGCGACTCATAGCGACCCTATGAAGGAGAGTCCTTGGCGCTTGGGTGCCTTTCATCCTCTCTCCAAGTTCATAGGGTTTC
>NW_006399861.1:11539193-11543615 GCF_000299155.1 Elephantulus edwardii
TACAGGGCTGACCGCATCTCAAGATGTATCCCTCGAACCCAAGGAGCTATCAATCAAAAGTGCAATACCTTTCCCTCCTAGTATCTGGGAGTCTTCCAAACACACAAGCGCTCTGTACTTGAACCGGAGTCTATTGTTCCCAGGTCACCAGGTCTAGGGAAATGAATGCAGAATCCAGCTCTGCAGCCGCCCACGTGCAAAGAAGCCAGGCGCCCGCAGTATTTCATGTTCTTTCCCCAAGCCGCGCAACCCTGAAACAGTCGCTCAGAGACCCACACAATCTAATGCTAGCTTAAAATGACGTCCTGCTACACTGGTGTATGGTTCAAATTGGAGGGGAAATTCAAAACAGAGAGAGAAGTAAAAAACACACTCACAAAACCCATCAATAAGCTTTCTACAAAAGACACACCTAAAAAGTGAAGATAAAGAAAGACTAAAAATAAAAGGATGGGGGAAAAATATACCAAGCAAATGGCAACCAAAGTGCCCCTCCCCCCCAAAAAAAACCCTCCAAGGAGCAGCAATATTAATCTCTGATAAAATAGATTTCAGCATAAAACCCATCACATAGAACAAGGTCACTGTTTAATGTTAGTAGAACAAGAGGACAAAACCGTAATAAATATCTATACACCAAATGATAGAGGTGAAAAATACAAATAGATCTTAACAGAAATGAAAAAGAAATAGACAACATCACTGTAGTAGTAGGAGAGCTCAATGAACCACTTTCAAGAAAAGATAGAACTACTATAAAGAAACTCAAGAAGATGATGAATAATTAAACCACACAATAAACCAACTGTATTTCATTGACATAGAGAGGCTAAAGCACTCCTCAAAAAATGCAGCTTATTTTATTCTCCAATGTGCATGGGACATCCTCCAGAACAGATCTCATTTTAGGTCACAAGGCAAATATCAATAAATTAAAGAACACAGGAATAATGCAAAGCATCTTCTCAGACCACAATGCTATAAAACTAGAAATCAATAACAAGAGGTTAAAGGAGAAAAACCCCCCATACATTTGGAAGCTGAACAATACCTTGCTTGAGCATGAATGGGTACTAGAAGAGATAAAAAATTATATGAAAAAGTTTCTTGAAACAAATTACAATGAAAACACAACTTACCAAACCTCTGAAAAACAACCAAAGCAGTAATTAGAGGCCAGTTTATAGCATAAACAAACACATCAAATGGGAAGAAATAAATGATAATTGATTCTTTTATTTTTTATTTTCATGAAAGTTGACAGAGACTGAGGATTTCCATGCAATCATTGTTGCACTTTTCTCCCTGCCCACCCCTCATTTCCCCCAATTCGCTCTTCTCTTTGAAAAGTAAAAGAAAAATTCTTTCATTGTTATACAATCTCTCCCACCACATCCACTCCACAATGAGCTTTCATTCTGGACTCCTGTCATGACAATAATACCTAATCACAAATCCCTTTTAAACACTTTTCTCCCTCATCTGTTTTAATGAGTATGCATTATTTATCCCATCTTTCTCAGTCTACCCCAACCCCAATGCAGTCCTATTTTAAAGTAGTGGCACTATGCATTATTTGTCCTTTTGTGACTGAGATATTTCACTCAGCATAATGTCCTCCAGGGTCACCCATTTTGAATAATATTGCATGCGTTCCTTGTTTTTCAATGCAGTGTGGTATTCCAATGTGTGAATACACCACAGCTCTCTATCCATTCGTTTGTTGATGGGCACTTGGATTGTTTCCAGCTCCTTGCTATTGTGAACAAAGCCGCGATAAACACTGGTGTCCATATATCTGATTGGGTGGCAGTTATGGTTTCTTTGGGGTATAGTCCCAGTAGTGGAATTGTTGGGTCAAATGGTATCTCTATTTGCAACTTTTTGAGAAAGCATCATACCGCCTTCCACAGTGGTTGCAACATTTTACACTTCCTCCAGCAGTGAATAAGCATTCCTGTTTCTCCACAACCTCACCAGCATTTGTGGCTTGCTGTTCTGTTAAAATTTGCTATTCTTACTGGGGAGAGATGATATCTCGTAGTTGTTTTGATTTGCATCTCTCTTAGAGCTAAGGATTTTGAACATTTCTTCATATGCTTGTTGGCCATCTGGATGTCTTCTATGGTGAAGTGTCTGTGCCCATTTTCCAATTGGATTGTTTACCTTTATCTTGTGGTGCTCAAGTATTTTACAAATTCTAGATATAAGTCCCTTATCTGACATGTCATTACTAAATGCTTTTTCCCAGTCTGTGGCTTCCCTTTTTACTGTGTTGGAAAGGTTTTTGGATGTGCATAAGGATTTGATTCTTAGAAGGTCCCATTCATATATTTTATATTCTCCTGGTTGCAGATTTTTCAGGATCCTTGGAAGACTGTTCATGTTGCGATTTAGGACTTCTAGAGTTCTTCCAAGCTTTTTTTTCATGAAGTTTATAGTTCTTGATTTTAGTGCTAGGTCTATGATCCACGTAGAATTGGTTTATGTATAAGGAGTGAGGCTCTTGTATGAGTCTTCTACAGATAATTTTGCCAACATCATTTATTAAAAAGGCTGTCGTTTCCCCACTTAACAGATTTCATGTCCTTGTCAAAAATCAGTTCACTATAGGTAGATTGGCTGATTTCCGGGTTCTCAGTTCTATTCCATTGATCTATGTGTCTGTCATTGTACCAGTACTATGCTGTCTTAACCACCATGGCATTGTAGTAGGATTTGAAATCAAGGAGTGAGTTACCTCCTACCTTTTTCCTATTTTTAAGGAGTGCTTTACTTCGGGGCTTCTTTTAAATCCAAATGAAACTGGAGATTGCCTTTTTCATCACATTGTAGAATGGGTTTGGTATTTGTATTGGGATTGCATTAAATATGAACATTGCCTTTGGTAATATTGCTATTTTCACAATATTGAGTTTTCCTATCCATGAGCAAGGAATATACTTCCACTTCTCCAGGTCTCTTTTTGTTTCTTGTAGTAATGTTTTGTAATTTTCTTTGTATAGATCCTTTGTGCTTCTGGTTAGATTTACTCCCAAGTATTTAGTCTTATGATTAGCTATTGTGATGGGTATTGTTTTTCTTAGGTCTGGCTATGTATTCTCTTTGTCACTGTAGAGAAAGCCAACTGATTTTTGTATGTTGATCTTGTATCCTGCCACTTTGCTGAATTGGTCAACTATGTCCAATAGTTTTCTTGCTGAGTTTCCAAGGTTTTCTAGGTATACTATCATATCATCTGCATAGGGAAGTAATTTTACCTCCTCTTTGCCAATTTGGATACCTCTTATTTCCTTCTCTTGTCTTATCACTATCACTAAGACTTCCAATACAGTATTGAATAAGGGAGGTGATAGTGGGCATCCTAGCTTAGTTCCAGTTCTTAAAGGGAATGCCTTTAACCTCTCTCCATTGAGAACAATGTTGGCTCTTGGGTTTGCATAGATACTTTTTACTATGTTGAAGAAATTCCCCTCTAATCCTATTTTGTTGAGTGTTTTAATCAGGAAAGGGTGTTGGATTTTGTGAAATTGTATCAATTGATAGGCTCATGTGGTTCTCTGCTTTGTTAATGTGATGAATTACATTAATTATTTTCCTAATGTTGAATCATCTTTGCATACCTGTTATGAATTCCACTTGGTCATGGTGATTTATTTTTTTGATGTATCATTGAATTCTATTGGCCAGTATTTTATTCAGGATTTTTGTATCTATGTTCATGAGAGATATTGGCCTATAGGTTTCTATTTTGGTGGTGTCCTTTCCTGGTCTTGGTATCAAGGATATGTTTGTTTTATAGAATGAGTCTGGGAAAATTTCATCTTTTTCTATTTTCTGAAATAGTTTATGAAGAATTGGTGACAGTCCTTCTCTGAATGTTTGATAAAATTACCTTGTAAAATCATCTTGCCCAGAGTTTTGGTTGGAAATTGTTTTATTACCTTTTCAAGTTCTTCTTTTGTAATGGGTCTGTTCAGGTGTTCAATTTCAGTTTGTGTCAGTTTAGGTAGGTTGTGCATTTCTAAGTATTTGTCCATTTCATACTTGTTTGAGTATAGTTTTTCATAATACTCTAATGTTGTTGTTGTTATGTACAGACGAGTCGTTTGCAACTCATAGCAACCCTCTATGTACAACAGCCGTAAACCCTGCTCTATCCTGTGCCAATCGCATTGCCTCTGACACACTCATCCCGACTATCCATCACTGAATTAATTCACCTCATAGAGGGTCTTCCCCGCCTGCGCTCTTCCTCTACCCTACCAAGGATGATGTCCCTCTCCAAGGATCTGTCTCTCCTTACAACATGTCCAAAATATGTCAGACGAAGTCCCAGAATCCTTGCCTCCAAGGAGTAGCCTGGTTTAACCCTCTCTAGGATGAATCTGTTTGTTTTCTTGGCAGTCCATGGTATATTCA
>NW_006399861.1:11544700-11562935 GCF_000299155.1 Elephantulus edwardii
ATCCAGGGCAGCATCTGTTTGCTGAAATAAGTCAATTGGTATACCATCTATTCCTGGGGCCTTATTTTTTGCTATTTCCTTCAAAGCAGCTTGAAATTCTTCCTTCATCACCACAGGCTCTTGCTCAAATGTTATTTCATTAAGTTCTTCTGTAACTGCCAATTCCTTTTGATATAATGACTCAGTATATTCCTTCCATCTTCTGTTAATACCTCCTGGATCATTTAATATTCTACCTAAAGGATCCTTGATTATAGCAACTCTAGGCTTGAATTTGTTCTCCAGTTCCTTGAGCTTAAGAAATGCTGAACGAGTTCATCCCTTTTGATTTTCGGACTCTAGCTCCTCGCACATTTTGCTTTGTCATTCTGTGCTGCCTTTTGGAATCTTCTGTTCAGCTCTTTAGTATCTTGAATTCTTCCTTGTCCTTTGCATTCTCTATGCTGTTAGCTTTTTTATTTTAGTTGGGTCTGTTGTGATGTTGCCTGGTTCATCTCTTATTCGGATTATTTTTGTCTTCTCTTTCTTTTCTTTTGTGAGTGTTGCTAATGGTATGTCGATTTTATTGACCTTTTCAAATGACCAACTCCTAGTTTTGTTGATAGTTTCAATTTTTTTTGTTTTCTATTTCATTTATTTCTGCTCTAATTTTTATAATTTTAGTTTTTTTTAGAGGATGTTGGGTTTTCTTCCTGTTCTTTTTCAATTTGTTGGAGAAGTTAGAGAGTCAGTGGTCAGTTTTTCCTGCCTTTTGATGTGTTTGCTTATTGCTATAAATTGACCTCTGATTACTGCTTTGTCTGTTTCCCAGAGGTTTTGGTAAGTGGTGTTTTCATTGTCATTAGTTTCAAGAAACTTTTTAATTTCGTTTTTTATTTCTTCTAGTACCCAGTCACATTCAAACAAGGTGTTGTTCAGCTTCCAAATGTATGGTTTGTTCTCCTTTATCTTCTTGTTATTAATTTTTAATTTTGTAGCATTATGGTATGAAAAGATTATTCGTATTATATATATGTTTTTAAATTTATTGACACTTGCCTTGTTCACTAGAATGTGATATATTCTGGATAACACCCCATACACATTGGAGAACGAAGTATACTGTGCTTTTTTTTGGTGGATCAAGTTTGTGAGGTCAAGTTGGTTTATTGTGTGGTTTAATTCTTCAGTATCTTCGTTGAGTTTCTTTCTGGTAGTTTTTATCTTTTTTTGAGAGTGGTGTATATAAGTGTCCAAGTTCTTTAGTAGTGTTGTCTATTTCCTTTTTCAGTTTTATTAATGTTTATCTTATGTATTTTGCAGGTCTTTCATTTGGTGCATAGATTTTTATTATTGTTATGTCCTCTTCTTCTATTGACCCTTTCAGTATTATGTAGTGACCTTCCTTGTCCTTTGTGATGGTTTTTACATTGACATTTATTTTATTAGAGATTAATATTGCTACTCCTGCTTTTTTTGGTTTCCTTTTGCTTAGTGTATTTCCCCCACCCTTTATTTTTAGTCTTTCTTTACCTTCATTTTTCTTGTAGACAACATATTGATGGATTTTTTTTATCCAACCTGCTACTCTTTTTCTCTTCAGAGGTGCATTTAAACCATTCACATTCAGTGTGATTTTTGAGAGGCAAGATTTTATTGCTATCATTGTGCTGAGTTCTTTTTGGTGTTGTTACCAGTTACTTTGGTACATGTTGTTTTCTGTGATACCTCTGTAAGAAGGACATCTCCTAGTCTTTCCTGCAATGCTAGTCTTGTTTTTACAAACTTGTAGGTTCTGATTTTTCTGGGAATATCTTGATCTCTCCTTCATATTTGACGGATAATTTTGCTGGGAACAGTATTCTTGGTTGACAGTTGTGTTCTTTGAGTGTTTGATATACATCCTTCCACTCTCTTCTTGCTTGCATGGTTTCTTTTGAGAAATTGGAGCTTAATCTTATCTGCTCTCCCTTATAGGTTACTCTTTGTTTCTCCCTTGCTGTTTTTAGGATTCACTCCTTATCTTTGGTTCTGGCAAATTTAACTATGATATGTCTTGGTGTTTTTCTTATGGGGTCTATTCTATATGGTGCTCGCTGAGCTTCTTGAATATATACATTCTGTCAGTCTTCATTATGACTGGGAAGTTTTCCTCTAGTAATTTTTCCACAACTTTTTTCGTGCCTTTACTTCCTTCTTCCTGTTCTGGGATTCCAATGCTGTGCATGTTATTTCTCTTGATGGTGTCCCAAATTATTCTTAATTTTTCTTCTTTTTTGTGTCTGCTTTTTGCTCTAGGAGATCAGTGGTGACAATTCTGTCTTCTCTTTCACTTGTTCTGTGCTGTATCTCTTCCACTTGGCTCATGTGTCCTTCTATCATGTGACAGCATCTGAAATATTGGACCTCATATTTTGGATCGTGGTGTTTTGTTTTTCCAGGGCCACTAATATGTCATTTGTTTTCTCTACATTGTTCTGTATTGTTTTTTTTTTAAATTGAGCTCCTCCTTGTTTTTGCTTGTAGTATCCTGTAATTTTTCAAGTTTGTCTTTCATCCACTGAAAATATTCAATCATTGTTGTTTTAAATTCTATATCAGAAAGTTCCACCAGACTTTTTGGCACCAGGAAATCCATTGATACTGTGTCACCCTTTAGGGGAGGGGTGACACCTTGCTTGCACTTGTGTAGTGTGTGGAATAGCTTGTTTTCTTTTAGACATTGATATGTCCTTGATCTGAAGACAATGCTCTAGAGATCAGCTGGGCAGCTACCCCATTTGCGTTTTTCTCCGAACTTATGACTCCAGGGCAATGTCAGTTTAGAGCCTGTGAGAGCAGCCTTTTGTAGGTAAGACAGTTCAAGGTGCTCTGGATAAATGAACAGTTGATTAACCAGATGGGTAGGCACAGGTGTGGAGTCAATTGGGGTGGGATTGGCATGGGGTTGGGATGATCACAATGGTAGGTCAACCACTTGTGGGACCTCACTCAGACCTCAGCTGTCTGGGTGTGCTCACAATTGGGGTCCCTATTCAAATTCCAGCTGTCCATCTCCCACCTAGTGGTTTGCACTCAGCAGTCCCTGCCCAGTGGCACTTATGCAGGTGTTCTCTCATAGCGTCCACTGCCCAAACAGAGTCCTGGGTCCAACAGGACCCAAAAAGTCACAGTCAAATTCCTACTGATCCACTCACTTCTCTGGCTAGTCTACAGTGTCCACAAAAGTTCAGAAAAAATTATCACTGGCCTGCTCATTCCTGAGCAATCAGTGTGGTCCAAGAGAGGTCATTCAAATTCCCACCAGTGGGCTCACTCTTAGGTACTCTCCCAGGCAATCTGTGGTGCCCCAAAAAACCCAGTCAGGATCCTAAAGGCCTTTATCTTGCCAGATCAGTCCCACAACAGCTTGGCTGATGGCTTAGGGTGATGGCTGGATCAACAGTGTGGCTTTATGTTCCTGTAGCTCTGAAAAGAATTGCTTCAACAAAAGTTCTGATTCAAAATCCTACTGTTGATACCTGTTGGTTGGTCTCTGTGTGGCATGAAGGACTCTCTAATGGCACCACTGCTGGGGGTATGGGGGTGCATGACTGTGGTGGGGGTCAGGGCACTTGTGCATGGTGCTGTGGCAGGGGTGGGGGCATGGGGGTATGTCTCAGGGCTTGGGCGCCTCCGGAGTTTGTTGCTGCTGGTCCGTTCACAGATGTTAAGCTGCCATGTCACTGGTCCTCAGCACATCAGACTGCCCACATCGCTTGTCTGCACCCACATCACTGCTCTGCGCTGGTGTCTTTGCTCTGTGCCTGCGTCCCTAGGCTCCTGGTAATTGATTCTTTAACCAACATCTCCAGCAAATTAAAAAAAAAGCAAGAAAAAATGACATCCTCTAAATAAACCTGAAATTGCAAAAATTAGTGCAGAAATAGATGACATAGAAAACATAAAAACTATTGAAACCATCAACAAAACCAGTCAGTTTTTTGAAAAAGTCAATAAAATCAACAAATCACAAGCAAAACTAAGACATAAATATTCTGAATACAAGATGAAACGGGAAATGTCATAACAGAACTAATTAAAATAAAAAGATTAACAACAGAATATTATGAAAAACTGTACTCAAAAAAATATGAAAACCTAAAGGAAATGTACAAATACTTAGAAACTCACAACTCACCTCAACTGACACAGATTTATGAAATAGAACACCTGAACAGACCCATTACAAAAGAAGAAATTAAATAGGTAATAAAACAACTTCCAAGAACCACAAAAAAGCGCAGGATCAATGGTTTTACAAGTGAATTTTATCAAACATTCAGAGAAGCATTTTAATAAATTCTATATAAAATATTTTAGAAAATAGAAAAAGATTAATTTTTTCCAGAGTCATTCTATGAAGCAAACATATCCTTAATACCAAACTCAGTTAAAGACACCACTAAAATAGGAAATGATAGACCAATATCATTCATGAACATAGATGCAAAACTCCTGAAAATCATGGCCAACAGAACATCAAAAAAATAACCATGATAAGGTAGGACTCATAACGAGTATGAAACCATGGTTCAACATAAAAAAAAACAATCAGTGTAATTCACCATATTAACAAAGCAAAGCACAAAACCACATGATCCTATCAGTTGATGCAGAAAAGGCCTTTGACAAAATCTAGCACCATTTCCTGATTGAAACACTCAACAAAATAAGAATAGAGAGAAATTTCCTCAACATAGTAAAAAAGCATATGCACGAACAAAGAGCTAACATGGTTGTCAATGGAGAAAAGTATTCCCTTTGAGAACAGGAACTATGCAAGGATGTCCACTATCAACTCTGTTATTCAAGATTGTATTGGAAGTCTTGTTGTTGTTATGTGCCATCGGGTTGTCTGTGACCCATAGTGACCCTATGTACAGTAGCTCTGAATCCTTCCCTATCCTGAGCCAGTCTCACTGATGTCAACACACCAACACCCATTGACCCAGTTACTATATCAACCCATCTCATCCTAGGTTTTCCTCTCCTGCACTGTTCCTCCACCCTTCTGAGCATGATGCCCTTCTTCAAGGATTGGTCTCCCCTGATCACGTGCTAAAATTATGTGAGACAGAGCTTCAAAATCTTAGCCTCCAAGGAGAAACTTGGTTTCACCTTGTCTAAGACATAACCATGTATTTTCTTGGCAGTCCCTGGTATGTAAAAGCTCATCTCCAGCACTACAACTAGAAGGCATCGATTCTTCTTCTGTCATCCTTAGTCATTGCTCAGCTCTCTGAAGCATAATAAGCATTTGCAAAGACCATGGCCTGGATTAGGCACATCTTAGTCTCTAGACTGACACTGTTGCTTTTCAACACTTTGGAGAGGTCCCTGACAGCAGCTTTTCCCAGTACAATTCATCTTTGGATTTCCTGACTGCTGGTGTTAAAAATATTGATTGTGGAACCAAGCAAGCTGTAATTGTTAACAACTTCTATCTCTTCTCCATCAGTCATGGTGCTGCCAATTGGCCCAGTGGTGAGAATCTTTGTTTTTCTGTTGTTAAGCTTCAATCTGTATTGAATATTATGGTCCTTGACCTTCTGCAGCAAGTGCTTCAGGTCTTTTTCAGTTTCAGCAAGAAAGGATGTGTTATCTGCATATTGTAGGATGTTGATGAGTCTTCCTCCAATCTTGATGCCACATTCTTATCTATAGCAATAAGACAAGAGAAGGAAATAAGGGGTACCCAATTTGGAAAAGAGGAGGTAAAATTATCTTTTTATGCAGATGATATGATAATATATTTAGAAAACCTTAAAGATCCAGTGAGAAAACTACCAGCCATAGTTGACCAATTCAGCAAAGTGGCAGGATACAAGATTAACGTACAAAAATCAATTGGATTTCTCTACAGTGACAAAGAGAATACAGAACTTGAGCTAAAAAAACTGTACCCATCACAACAGCTAACCACAAGATTAAATAGTAGGAGTAATTCTAGAAACACAAAAAACCTATTCAAAGAAAATTATAAAACATTACTACAAGAAACAAAAAGAGACCCAGAGAAATGGAAGGATATGTCATGCTCATGGATAGGAAGACTTAATATTGTGACAATGACAATTCTACCAAAGACAATCTACAAGTTCCATTGAATCCCAGTACAAATACTAATTCCATTCTTCAATGAGTTGGAAAAAAGTAATATCCAATTTCATCTGGAATTGAAAGAGACCCCGAATAAGCAAAGTAATCCTGGAAAAGGGAAACAAAGTAGTAGGCATCTCAATCCCTTATCTCAAATCCTAGTACACAGCTGTAGTGTTCAAGACAGATCACTGGAATAGAATTAAGAACCCAAAAATCAGTTCATCTAAGCTTGGCCAATTGATTTTTGACAAGGAGATAAAATCAGCTAAGGGGGGAAACTAAAGCTTCTTTAACAAATGGTGTTGGCAAAATTGGAAAACTATGTAGAAGATTTAAGCAAGACTCAACCTCATACCATACACAAAACCCAACTCAAAGTGGATCAAGGATCTAGGAGTAAAACCAAAGACTAAACTTCATCAGGTAAAAGCTTGGAGGAACTCTGAAAGCCCTAATCTACAACAAGAACTGTCTTCCAAGCAGAATGAAAAATCTACAACAAGCAGAGAATAAAATAGATGACTTGGACCTACTAAAAATCAAATCCCTATCCACATAAAATTTTTTTCCAACAGGGTAAAAAGGAAAGCCAGAGACTAAGGAAAAAAATGGTAATGACATGTCTGATAAGGGATTCATATCTAAACTTTATAGAATGCTCCAGCACCTCAGCAAGATAAAAGTAAACAACCCAGTCATAAAATGGGCACAGGATATGAACAGACATTTCACCAAAGAAGACATTCAGATGGTGAACAAACACATGAGGAAATGTTCAAAATCCCTACCTCTAAGAGACATGTAAATCAAAACAACTATGAGTTATCATCTCACCCCAGTTATAATAGCAAAGTTCAACAGAGAAGCAAACAAGAAATCCTGGTGAGGTTATTGAGAAATTGGAACCCTTACTGTTGGTAGAAGTGTAAAATGGTGCAGCCACTATGGAAGACTGTATGGTACTTTCTCAAAGAGTTGGAAATAGGTGCATCAATGAATGACTGGAAACCCTAAGTCTCTGTAAACAACCATAAAATTAATTTTAAAAAAGTTGGAAATAGAAATACTATTTAACTGAACAATTCCACTACTGGAATAAAGAAACCAGACCTGCCATCCAAACAGGTATATGCATACCCATGTTTATTGCTGCATTGTTCACAATAGCAAAGAGATGGAAGCAACCCAAGTATCCATACGCTGAGGAAATATCTCAGTAACAAAAGGACAAATACTTCATAACACTGTTGTTATAAAATAGGACATATATGGGAGAGTTGGAGAGAGAATGGGAAAAAAGTGGATAGACAATGAAAAGTGCATTAAATGTGATGAGAAAAAATATGATTTGAAAGGAACATATGATTAAGCATTATATGTATAACAACACTTTGGAACAAGGGGTGTATTGCAAGGAGGATTGAGGGAGGGACAAAGGAGGTGGAAAGAAAATGTGCAACAATTAAAAAAAAAACCAAACATTTTCTATGTTAAAAAATGAAAAATAAATAGCCAAGCACACACATTCACGTACACACACACACACACACGATAAAGAAGCTGTGGTGTTTTCACACAATGGAATACTATACAGTCCTGAAGAACAAGGAACTCATAAAATATGATACAAAATGGGTGACCCTGGAGGAAATTATTACAAAAGGACAAATACTGCATAATACCACTGTTATTAAACAGGACTGACATGGAGGTTAGGCGGAAACGAAAAAAAGAGGGAATAAATAATGAACACTGCATTGGAACAGATGAGGGGGAAAAATCTTTAAAAGGAATGTATGTTTAGTAATTATTAGCATGACAACAGTCCAGAATAAGAGGTGTATGTCAAAGTGGGGATGGGGGGGAGTGTAGGGTTAGGGAGGAAATTGTGCAACAAAGAATGAATTTTTTTTAAGAGAAAAGCAATCTGGGGGGAGGGTTAGAAAGAAAAACATGAAACAATGAATGAATAGAAAACCAAATTCTATAAACTTTTATTAAAATCACAATAAAAATTACATATTAAAAAAGATGCAACATGAACAGATATAGGCATATCCATTATTTAGAATGGCAAAGATACACAAACAACCCAAGTACTCATCAGTAGCTGAATGGATAAACCGATTATACTACATACACATAATAGAATCATCAAATATTGTACAGAATTAAAGAATAATAAAGAATCCACAACACATTGTTAAATGGATAAATCTGCAAGACATTTCACTTATTGAAGTGTTAGTTCCTAAAAGGAAAATACTGTTTCAGGCCACTATTATAAAAAGTTGAAGAAAGGCTTACATATGGAAAGAAATATTCCTGTATGTTTACCAAGAATGAAATGGGAGGGAGAGAAGAGGAAAAATCAGCACAGAGATTAGAGTCACTTATTATGCTGAGTAAAGAGAAAGACAATAAATCATAAGGGAGTGATTAGCACAGTGTCAACAGAAAAATGGAAGACACAGAGAAGGATCTAAAAGATTCAGTTATAAAAGACAAATAACACATGCATAATTAAGCACTATAAGTAATAACAAATATTGATTTACAAATATAATGCAATGTGCAAAGAGCTGGAGTCTGAAAATAAAAAAGGCTGAAATTGCTCAGCATTTAAGCTAAAGAAACTGAAGAGCAAATTCAAGGCTCAAGTGGCAATAATACTTAAGGATACTTAGGGGAGAATATTAAATGATCCAGGAATATTAAAAGAGGACAGAAGGAGTATACAGAGTCACTATACCAAAAAAGAGTTGGCTGACACAGAATAATTTGATGAAACATATATGAGCCTGTGGTGATGAAGGAAGAAGTTCAAGCTGCTCTGACAGAATTGGCAAAAAACAAGACCCCAGGAATTGATGGCATACCAACTGACATATTTCAACAAACAGATTCTACCCTGTACACATTCACCAAGTTGTTCCAAGAAGTCTGGAGGACAAAGACCTGGCCAACTGACTGGAAGAGATCCATATTTGTTCCTATTCCTAAGAAAGGTGACCTGATAGAGTGTGAAAATTATCAAATAATAACATTAATATCACATGCAAATAGGATTCTGCTGAAAATTATGCAAAAAATGACTGCAACAGCACATTAACAGAGAACTGTCAGATGTACAGGCTGGGTTTAGAAGAGGTTGTAGTACTAGGGATATTATAGCTAATGTCAGCTGGATCTTGACTGAAAGCAGAGAGTACAACAGAAACATCTGTTTTTCATTGACTATTAAAGGCATTTGACTGTCTGGATCACAAACAAACTGTGGGTAATAGTAGAATGGGAATCCCATAACACTTAATTGTGCTTATGCAAAACCTATCTATACTTGGACCAGGAGGCAGTCATCAGAACAGAGCAAGGAAACATTGCATGATTGAAAATCGGCAAGGGTGATAGGGATAGGAATGTGTCCTATCTCCATACCTTTTCAATCTGTTTTTGGAAGAGATTATCCAGGAGGCTGTGCTCTATGAGGATAAATGTGGCATCAAGATTGGAGGAGGACTTATCAACAATCTACGTTATGCAGATGACATAACCTCGCTTGCCAAAACTGAGAAGGACTCAAGACATTTGCTGCAGAAGGTCATGGACTGAAGCCTTAAATATGTATCAAAACTCAACATCAAGAAAACAATGACTCACCACTGGGTCATATGGAGCGTCATGATGGACTGTAAAGAGATTGAGATTGTTAACAGCTTTAGTTTGCTTGGCTCCACAATCAACACTCTTGGTACCAGCAGACAGGAAATAAAAGATGAATTGCATTGGGAAAGTCTGCTGTCAGGGACCTCTCCAGAGTACTAAAGAACAATGATGTCAGTCTTGGGACTAAGGTTAGCCTGATTCAGGCCATAATCTTCACAATTACTTGCAATGCATCAGAAAGCTGGACTATAACGAGGGGTGACAGGGAATTGATATTATGGAGAAGAATACTGAACATACCATGGACTATTAGGAGAATGATAGTTATAGAAAGGGTTCATAGGGTTGCCATAAGTCATGCTTGACTCGAGGGCAATCAACAGCATCAACAACAACAACTAGGAGAAGAAACAAGTTCTTCCTGGAGAGAATGAAACCAGGCTGCTCCTTGGAAGCAAGGATTCTGAAGCTTCATCTGACATACTTTGGGTATGTTGAAAGAAGTGACCAGTCCTTGGAGAGGGACCTCAAGCTTGGGAAGTTAGAGGAACAATGCAAGAGAGGAAGACCCTCAGAGAGATGGACTGACTCAGTGACTAGGGTTGGGGGGGTAGGTGTGTCAGAGGCCATAAAGTTGGCTCATGATAGAGCATGGTTCAGAACTGCTGTACATAGAGTTGCTATGAGTTGCAAGCAACTCGATGGCACATAACGACAGCAACATACAAAAGTAGACAGAAAAAGATATATGGACACATGAAAGTGATTAAACTCATCATCATGCATAAGTTTTCCAGATGGTTCTGAAATATGTATATTTGTATAAGATATACCTCATATACGGTAAAACCAATAGGCAAAGTAATGTAAACTTAATCATAACTGAATGATCACAGGCAATGAGTTGCTAATCCTAAAGCCTCCAGATCTTACTTTTGGGGGATATCAAATCCAATTAACCTAACATAATCTCCAAAGTTTATGTTCTACTTTGGTGAGTAGATACTGGAGTTTTAAAAGTTCATGAACAGTCATTTAGTGTTCTTCCCCTTTCAGGAACAAGTAAGAGCAAAAATAACAAAAGAAACAATGATATTATCAAATGTTTGTTCCCAGTCTGTAGGTTTTCCTTTCTCTCTGTTGGAAAAAGTTTTTGATGCTCACATCGATTTAATATTTCGAAGGTCCCATGCATCAATTTTATCGTCATTAGATTGTGCATTTCTGGTTGTATTTGGTAGTCTCTTTATATCTTGGATTAGCGATTCTAAGCTTGATTCCAATTTGTCTCTTATGAACATAATGGCTTTGGGCTTTACTCCCAGGTCTCTGATCCACCTTGAGTTGATTTCTGTGTATGGTGTGAGATGTGGATCCTGTTTCAGATTTTTGCAGGTGGAAGCCCAGTTTTGCCAGCACCATTTGTTGAAGAGGTTATCATTTCCTCATTTGATAGCTTTAATTTCCTTGTCGAATATCAGTTGGCCATTGATAGCTGGGTCTATTTCTGAGTTCTTAATTCTGTTCCGTTGGTCTAGGTGTCTGTCGTTGTACAAGAGTCTTATAACAATTGTTTACAGAATACTCCTGTGCCTTCCCAAGAAAAACACTGATAACTCAATTACAGTATGGGAAAAAGACAAGGAAAGAATTTTCACAGAGGAAAATATTCGAATGCAAACAGACACATGAAGAAATTTTCCAAGTCACTGGCAATAAGAGAGATGCAAATCAAAACCACAATGAGGTACTATCTCCCTCCAGTAACAGTGGCAAAGTTTAAAAGGGCAGCAAGTAATAGATGTTGGAGAGGATGTGGCAAGAAAGGAACTCTTATACATTGTTAGTGGGATTGTAAAACGATACAATCATTTTGGAAGGCAGTTTGACACTTCCTCATAAAGCTGAACATAGAAATTCCATATGACCAAGCTATTCCACTACCTAGAATATACCCTGAGAAAATGAGAATGTGAGATACAAACTGAAACTTGTACACATATGTTTGTAGCAGCATTATTCACCATAGCAAGAACATGGAAACAGCTCAAATGTCCAACCACAAATGAATGGATTGAGAAATTATGGTACTTTCACACAGTGGAATACTATGCAGAATGCAGGAGCAATGATTTTGTAAATTATTACCTAAGTTGGGAGGTACTGGAGAGCATTATGCTGAGTGAACTAACTCTGTCCCACAAAGAGAAATATTGTATAAAACCATTATTGTATAATGAATATAAGGATCTAAGAAGGATTGGAGGGGTTGGAAGCAGAGGAACAAGGCTGTGCAGGAGGAGGGGGGATTGATCATCGGGTTGTACAAGTTGATGGGGGGGGTTGAGGGAAATGGAAGGAATTTGTTATTGAAAACAATGTATTCCAATTTTGTAAATAAATTAGTAGAAAAGGGAAAAAAGAAAAGAAACAATGAAACAATTATTCCAAAGGACCAAATGAACTTCACCCTCCCCTACTCTGAGACTAGAAGAAAGGGAAGGCATCTGACAATCACTGCTGATAGTTATGAGAGATTATAGTAAATGGTCCTGGATAGACCAGGAGAACCATGGGGAACAAAATTCAAAGTCACAAAAAAGTGTTTGTTTGTAAAATAGAGACTGGTAGCACCCTCAAGAATCGGGTCCAAGAAAACTTTTGCATCTGGAACTAAACTCATGGCAATAGTTCAACGTTCAACCAAATGGTAGACATGGTAAAGTAAACAATAACATCGAATTTGCCTAGGGAGAATGCTCACAAGGCAAGAAGAGAAAAGATAGAAGGATGAAAGAAAACAATGCCAGGAAAGTTGAAAGAATAATATTTCAATGTGTTTTAATGACGTTTAAAAAAATGTCTAGGAATGATTGAATGGAAAACCAGTTGTTCTGTAAAGTTTCACTCAAAAGACAAGCAAAATCAATGCGTTTCTCAGAAAAGTAAGTGTTGCCCATTGCCGTAGTGCACTTGGTGGTTCCTGTGTCCTTTCCAGAGTGTGTGAGTAGATGCCCTTTCATTGGTTTTGCCTTTTACTGTATAGTTTGCTGTGCGAAAGGGTAAAGCAAGAAAGTCAGGGGTCCATCTTATTGCCTTTAATGTATGACTGAGGACTGAAACTCAGGCTGAGTCTTTAGGTGTACAGAAGTTAGAGCATTTGCTAACTGAAAAGTAGGCAGTTCACATTCACCTTAAGGAGCTTCGTAACAAAGTCTTGTTGATGTATTTCTGAAAAATCGGTCATTTTAAACACAAAGTAACATAGTTCTGCCCTGACACTCAGAGCAACCCTGTGAGTCAGTCATAGGACAACTGCAGCAGTTCTAGTTTGCTTTTTGTGGTTGGTTAGGACAACTGGAATTGTTTGCAGTAGCATGACCACCATGAAATAATGGCCATAATGCTTTTCTTTTGTACAAATGAAAACAAAATAGAATTTTAGGATAAAACACCTTGAAATGCATAATTGGTTTTAAAACTTCACTCGAGGAGCAACTGCAGCCGAGTTGCAAAGGGAAATTCTGCCCTCCATGAAGTCAGTGACAGAGGAGTCTTCTTAGACTATTTTCAGAGAAAAATTTGCCAACTTACCTTAACTGCCTTTGCAACTATCCTCCAAGGGCTTTCCTAAAGCTGAATAGTCTTAACTTTATGTGCTAGAAATGATGTGCTGAGATTATAGGCTATTTTAGAACTTAGGTAAAGCCTATACATTGCCTGAATTTCCACACTGGGTTGAGCTGATCCCATAATATAGAAAATTGGGTGGCTACTTATTGACCACACTAGAGTGGCAGGTAGCTGCAATTCAAAGGGCCATCAAATGTCTGTTAGCATTGCCCACCACCATCCACACTTCTCTTTCTAGAGGTGGGATGTGTATTCAGTCCTCCTGTCTGCCCAGTAAAGAGTGAGAGAGGTACCAGTCCCACTTTACGAGTGCAGACACACAGAGATTAGCCCTTGTGTCTCAAGTATTTGTAGCTAGAAGGAGATGTTGACTCTTCAGTGGTTTTAAACTACCAAATTTCAATCCCAAGTTACATGATACTCTAGTGTGTAGATGAAACTCACCTGGAGCTTCTCTGCCTGAAGCCAAGCCTCCAGTTCAAGTTCAGATACTCCCAGATTGCCACTTTGGCTGGAAATAGTGTTACAAATAAGCTGAATATCAGAGCATGAGCCTGGAAGCTTTGAGGTTCAGGAAATCACAGGGCAGAAAGGAAATTCTGGTGGGATTTCTTAACCTTCATTGCTTATATTTAACCCCTATTTGACATGTTCTGGGTTGGGCTCTCAACAGTGGAGTGGTTCTCCAATGTTTCCTGGTTCCAACCCTTCGAAAGAGGATATTGTGATGCAGATAAGTCAGGCATCCCCACCAGATTCCGATTTATAAAACGATTTATGAACCAACTTTCCTCTGACATGCACCTCACGTGTTAGGGTTTTTTTTTTTTTGCCGTAGATGGAGAGGCCTTCCTTTGGAAGGCCTCTGTATGTGTGACAAACCCAAACCAAACTCCTTTCCAGTTGATTCTGACTGCCCTTCCCCACTAGGAAAGAACCAGTGGGGCTCCCGGAAGGGTGTAGCCTCACAGAGAGGTACCTGAGATGCAGGGCAGTAGATGGTCCATGACTGCAGAGTCAGCACCTTTGGTATAAACAGTGATCTCATCGGTTAGAGGGTTTCGGATGACTACTGACATCCTCTTGCGGATGGAGTCGAAGCCCAACGTGTGTAACAGCTCGAAGGTAAGCCTGCCTAGGTGCGGCAGCTCTACTGACACGCGATCTTGCAGGCGGTCCACAAGGACACAATTGTAGGCACGCGCTGCATACACTAGCGCCGCTTCATCTGGGCTCTCCGCCTCATATCGCAGCTCTATCTCCTTCTGGCTACTGAGCACATAACCTTCAGCTACCTCACCATGCAAGTCACATTCGGTGACAGTAGGTGTAGGTGGGTCCAGCTCCTCCTCCAGCTGGATCAGGGAACTGTCATTTGACAGGAAGGATAAGAAGCTAGAACCTGACTTGTGGGTTGATCTGTTGGTGGCCAGATTCCCAACACCGCTGGAGCCCAAGGCTAGGCGGCTGGGTGTAAATTTGCGGAGGAAGTCCTCGATGGTCTTCACAGGGGATTTGAGCTGTAACTGCACTCTGACCTGGAAAAGAGATGTCCAGAAGGCAGGTAAGGGAGTTGTCATGTCCCTGAGATCCCTACTGGGACTCTTGGGAGGGGGAGGGTGTGGTTGTATAACACGCACAGAGGACTCAGGCTCAACATCCTAGTGGGTGAGTGCCAGCATCCTACATCCACCCTCAATTCCGGGTTTTGCCCCTTAATACCCCTCTCCCCTATGGCTCCCTGAACAAGATATCCAGAGCCAGCACTCCTTCCTGAGACTGTCCTTGGCCTCTCTGCTTCACTTAGAACACTGCCAAAGAGTGTGCAGGGCTGGAAGGGCTAAATAGAATCTCTGTACTTTCTACAAAATGCAATGTAGTTGGTAGGGGGTTCTGCTGCCCACACCAATGTGAGTGGTTATTACCCACCAGCTTCTCCATCAGAGAAAGATGGAAAATCTCCTCTGATGCTCTTTACAGCCTCTGAAAATCAGCTGGAGGGTCAGCTATGAGGCTTTTATGACTCCACTGCAATGTTTTTTGTTTTTATTATAAATCTAAAAACATACTGCATAGCACCATTGTTATAAAGCAGGACTGAGACAGGGGGTTGGGAGAAAAGGAAAAGAGTGGTTAGATAATGAGCACTGTTTTGGAACAGATGAAGTAAAAACTGTTTAAAAGAAATATATGATTAGTCATTATATGTAAGACAACAGCTCAGAATAAGAGGTACATTGCAAAAAGACTGGGGGAGGGGGAGAAATGAAGGAGGAGGAAGGAGGGAGGAAATTGTGCAACAATGACTGAATAAAAATGCAGCTTTTACGTAAACTTCTGTTAAAATCACAATTAAAATTGTTGTTGTTATGTGCTAGTGAGTCGCTTGTGACTCATAGTGACCCTGTGTACAAGAGCCCTAAATGCCGTTCTATTCTGTGTCAACCTTGCCGTCTCTGACACACTCATTCCCACCACCCCAATCACAGAATTGATGCATCTCATTGAGGGTCTTCCTCTCCTGTGCCATCTCTCCACTTTCCCAAATATGATGTCCCTCTAGTTCCTCCTTACAACATGCCCAAAATATGTCAGAATCCTTGACTCCAAGGAACATTTTGGCTTCAAGTTCTCTAGGACAAACCTGTTTGTTCTCCTAGCAATCCATGGTATATTCAGCACTCCTCTCCAGCATCACAGCCCCAAGGCATCAATTCTCTTTCGATTATCCCTAATCGCTGTCCAATTCTCCAATTCATAGCATGTAATTACAAAGACTATAGCCTGGATTAGGCACACCTTATTCTCCAGCCTGACATCGTTGCTCCTCAGCACTCTTGAGAGGTCCCTCACAGCTGACTTTCCCAATGTAATTTGTCTCTTGATTTCCTAGCTGCTGTTACCAAGAGTGTTGACTGTGGAACCAAGTAAACTAAAACTGTTAACTATCTCAATCTCTTCACCATCCATACTGATGCTGCCAATTGGCCCAGTTGTGAGAATATTTGTTTTCTTGATGTTGAGTTTCAATCCATATAGAAGGCTGCAGTTCTTGACCTTCTGCAGCAAGTGCTTCATGTCTTCCTAAGTTTCAGACAGCAGGGTTGTGCCATCTGCATAACGCAGGTTATTGATGACTCTTACATCAATCCTGATGTCACCTTCCTCCTCGTACAGACCAACATCTCGAATGATCTGTTTTGAATGCAGATTGAGAAGGTATGGAGACAAAATACATCCCTGATGAACCCCTTTCTTGATTTTGAACCATGCTCGGTGAGAGAAATGAGGCTGGAGATAGAATGATAGAATTCTGTACATTCAAAGCAAATTGTTTGCAAATACCTTTTAAAGAAACATAAATACAAGCTATACACATGGATTTCACCTGATGGTATACATAGGAATCAAATCAATTGCATTTGTGGAAAGACTAGCTGGAGAAGCTCAATACCAGCTGTGAAAACCAGGCCGGGTGCTGATTGTGGGACAGACCACCAACTTCTCATATGCAAGTTCAAGTTGAAGTTGAGGAAAATTAAATCAAGTCCACGGGAACCAAAATTTGACCCTAAGTCTGTCCCACTAGAATTTCAAAACCATCTTAGGAACAGGTTTTTGAGACCTTGAGTACCAATGAGCATAGACCAAATGAGCTCTGGTAGGATATCAAGAAAATCATCCATGAAGGATGCAAAAGAAAATTACAAAGGCTGAAGAAGAAGAAAAGACCAAGATGGATGTCAGATGAGACTCTGAATATTGCATTAGAGCACCAAGAAGTCAAAGCTAAAGGAAGAAACCAAAGAGCTGAACAGAAAATTTCAAAAGGCAGCTCAGGATGACAAAGCAAGGGATACTATAATGAAATGTACAGAAAGCTGGAGTCAGAAAATCAAAAGAGCTGAACCCGCTCAGCATTTCTTAAGCTGAAGGAGTTGAAAAACAAATTCAAGCCACAGGTGGCAATACTTAAGGATACTTTGGGTAGAATGTTAAATGATCCAGGAAGTATCAAAAGAAGATGGAAGGAGTACACAGAGTCACAGTATCAGAAGGAATTGGCTGACACATAAGAATTTAATGAAATAACAAATGAGCAAGAGCCTGTGGTGATGAAGGAGGAAGTTCAAGTTACTCTGAAGGACTGGCAAAAAACAAGGCTCCAGGAGTTGACAGCATACCAATTGATATATTTCAACAAACAGACACTGCCTGGATGTACTAAGTTGTGCCAAGAAATATGGAGGACAGCTAGGTGGCCAACTGACTGGAAAAGATCGATATTTCTCCCCATTCCAAAGAAAGGTGACCCATCAGAGTGCGGAAATTATCGATCAATATAATTAATATCACATGTAAGCAAGATTCTTCTGAAAATAATCCAAAAATGACTGGAGCAATACGTCAACAGAG
Source organism: Elephantulus edwardii (assembly GCF_000299155.1). Taxonomy (NCBI): domain Eukaryota; kingdom Metazoa; phylum Chordata; class Mammalia; order Macroscelidea; family Macroscelididae; genus Elephantulus; species Elephantulus edwardii. The sequence goes on from NW_006399861.1 coordinate 11,562,539, forward strand.
AACTGCCAGATGTGCTGGCTGGATTTAGAAAAGGTTGTGGTCCTAGGGATATTATAGCTAATGTTAGATGGATCGTGGCAGAAAGCAGAGAATACCAGAAGAATGTCTATCTGTGCTTCATTGAATATGCAAAGGCTTTTATGTTCTAATTAAAATGAAGGAAATGATTATTGTTGTTGTTGTTGTTGTTATGTGCCGTCGAGTCCTTTTCGACTCATAGAGACCCTATGCACAACAGCCCTAAACCCTGCTCTATACTGCGCCAACCGCACTGCCTCTGACACACCCATCCCGATTACCCCAGTCACGGAATCAGTCCATCTCATAGAGGGTCTTCCCCTCCTGCGCTGTCCCTCCACCCTTCCAAGCATGATGTCCCTCTCCAAGGACCCGTCCC
>NW_006399861.1:11564103-11566071 GCF_000299155.1 Elephantulus edwardii
GTGGTTGTTCTCCAGATTTCTTGGCACAACTTGGTGAGCACATCCAGGGCAACATGTGTTATCTGAAATACTTCAATTGGTATACCATCTATTCCTGGGGCCTGATTATTAGTATTTTAAAAAAGAATCTGAAGAGTGAAAAAGGAAGTCCTTCTGGTCTTTTCCAAGGAGTTGTACTCATGCTCGTAGGAACCCCCTCCCCACAAAAACACTCCCACAAAACCAAACCCTGCTTTAGTAAAAACCAGTTGCCAAAGTCAATTCTTCTTTACATTGATCCATGAGTTTAGGAGTGGAATCACCTGCATTCCAGGGGTTTCATCTTCTGGTTCTAAGCCTGGAGGTTGAATACCATCTTAGGGTTAGCAACCAATCATTTGCACTACCTAACGATTCCCTAAGAAATGCAGTCTGTTTTTAAAAGGTTATATAGTAGTCATTCACTTAAAATGTGATTTTGGAGAAAGTGTGCTCTCTGATGAATGTAGAGCCTTGTGATGTTGGTGGTGCCTAATGATGTTGATGGTGCCTAATGATAGTGCTCACTTTCTGAGAATCTCTTTGCTTTCATGAAAGGTTTTTTAAAAAGGCTCATTGTCTTTCTGGGTTTGATGTTTGTTTGCGGCGCAATGGCCAAACGCACCAAGAAAGTCGGCATCGTCGGTAAATACGGGACCCATTATGGGGCCTCGCTGAGGAAGATGGTAAAGAAAATTGAAATCAGCCAGCATGCCAAGTACACTTGCTCTTTCTGCGGCAAAACCAAAATGAAGAGAAGAGCTGTGGGCATCTGGCACTGTGGTTCTTGCATGAAGACAGTAGCTGGTGGCACCTGGACCTACAACACCACCTCGGCCGTCACGGTGAAGTCAGCCATCAGAAGACTGAAGGAACTGAAAGACCAGTAGAAGTTCCCCCTTTTGAAGCATCTCCAGCCTGTAATAAATGGGTTAATTTATGTTAAAAAAAAAGGCTCATTGTGCCTGGCACAGGGAGACATAGTCTGGAGACAAGGGAGGGTGTGAGTCCTGCACAGCCACTATGGCTCTGCCAGCCCTGAATGTAAAGTTCACTTATTTGTAGGACAGACATACTCCCTGAGATATCTTCACTTGCAGGTGATGTTGGTTGAATAGATGCTCTGTTTCCTATACAGAACTCAAACACAAAGGCTTGACTTCACTAGCAGCTTCACAGGCAATCTATTCACATCATGATTCACAACCTCAGAAATTGCGTGGAAGGCCATTGTGAGTGTGAAACAGCTGAATGGCAGAGGGCTGTGGTTTGATTTTTTAAGGTTATGGCTTAAGGAGTAACTAAAAGTTTGTAGTTTGAGGCACCATGGACATCAGCAAAAAAATTCCTTTGAATTTAATCTTGCTCACTAGACTACGTGATTAGAAACTACAAAGTGTCACAACTTGGATCCATTTATCCCAGCTGAAGAAAGCCTAACTCCCAAATGGACTGTTTAACCTCATGTATAATCGAAGTTAAAACCCAGACATCACCAGGGATAGAGCAGATGACAGCTATGTTGACTTCTTTCCTAAGATCTCAGACCTAAACTGACCTGAAATACTTTGTATCACCTAAACTTTCTCCGTTTACTCTTTGGTTTAGTCTTAAAAACTGTGATATTTTATAGGCTAAAATACTTAAGTTGTTCAAGTGAAAGCTTTAATATTTTTAAAATTTTCTAGTCATATAACTTTAAGTTGTAAATATTCATTGTTTTGCCATTTTAATGATAGTACTATCTTTGAACATTAAAAATATTTTTAACTCCTTTATCATCCTATTATTAATTTCTAATTTTGTGGCATTATGGTCTGAAAAGATGGTTTGTATTATTTCTACATTTTTTAATCTACTGATGCTTGCCTTGTGACCTAGAATGTGATCTATTCTAGAGAATGTTCCATGCACTTTGGAGAAGAAGGTATACTGCGCTTTTTTGGGGTA
>NW_006399861.1:11571211-11582174 GCF_000299155.1 Elephantulus edwardii
TTTACAGAAAGATTGTTTTTCATTCATTTATGGATGTACATTTTCCTATTTCCCCCTCCCTTCCTCTTCTTCCTAATTCACTTTGTAATGCACTTCTTGCTCCAGATTGTTAACTGTCACACATACAATGACATGTCATATATTCCTTTCAGAGAGCATTTGTTCTAGTGCATTATCTATGCACTCCTTTTCAGTTTTCTGTCCCCTCCCCTTTCTCCTTCCCCTTTTCAATCTTATTTGATTACAACGATTTTATAAAATATTCATCCTTTTGTGACTGATATGTTTCACTCAGCATGTCTTCCAGGTTTGCCTAGTGTAGTGCTTTACAAGTTCACTGTTTTTCAATCCTGAATAATCGTCCATTGTTTGAATGTACCACACATTTTCTGTTCATTCATTTGTTGATGGGCAATTGGGCTGCTTCCATCGCTTTGTAATTGTGAATGATGCTGGAATAAACATGGGAATGAGTACATCTATTTGTGTCACAGTTTTGATTTCTTTAGGATATATTCCCAGTAGTAGAATAGAAATTGTATTTTCTATTTCCAACTTGTTGTTGTTTTTAATATTTTTCTTTTTGGAAAAATTATTTTTAATGAAAGTTTACAGAGACTTTGGATTTCCATTTATTCATTGTTGCACACTTTCCTTCCTGCCCACCTCTCTGCCTCCCCACCCCCCAACTTAACTGATTTCATCTCCTTGTCAAAAATCAGCTGACCATTGGCAGATGGGCTGATTTCTGAATTCTCAATTCTATTCCATTGATCTATGTGTCTGTCATTGTACCAGTACCATGCTGTCTTAACCACCACGACAGGGTAGTAGGATTTGAAATCGGGAGAGTGAGATGCCTTCTACCTTGTTTCTCTTTTTAAGGAGTTCTATGCTTATTCAGGACCTCTTCCCATTCCAAATGAAATTAGAGATTGCCTTTTCTATCTAGTTGAAGAATGGGAGTGGTATTTGTATTGGGATTGCATTGAACGTATAAATTGCCTTTGGTACTATTGCCATTTTCACAATATTGAGTCTTCCTATCCATGAGCAAAGTATATTGTTCCATTTCTCCAGGTCTCTTTTTGTTTCTTGTAGTAATGTTTTGTAATTTTCTTTGAATGGATCCTATGTGTTTCTGATTAGATTTGCTTCATGTATTTAATCTTGTGATTAGTTATTGTGAGGGGTATTGTTTTTTTCCCATCCAAGTACTAACCAGGCCCAACCCTGCTTAGCTTCCGAGATCAGATGAGATCCTTCAGGGTGGTATGGCCATAGACGGGTATTGTTTTTCTTAGCTCTAGTTCTATGTTCTTGTTGTCACTGTAGAGAAATCCAATTTTTTTTGGTATTTTGATCTTGTATCATGCCGCTTTGCTGAATTGGTAAACTATGTCCAGTAGTTTTCTTGCTGAGTCTTAAGGGTTTTCTAAGTAGACTGTCATTTCATCTGCATAGAGAGATAATTTGACCTCCTTTTTGCCAACTGGATACGTTATTTCCTTCTCTAGTCATTGCTATTGCTACGACTTCCAATACCATATTGAATAGGAGAGGTGATCATGGGCATCCTTGCCTAGTTCCTGTTCTTAAAGGGAATGCCTTTAACATCTCTCCATTGAGAACAATGTTGGCTCTTGGATTTGTGTATATACTTTTTACTATGTTGGAGAAATTCCCCTGTAATCCAATTTTGTTGAGTGTTTTAATCAGGAAAGGGTGTTAGATTTTGTCAAAGGCCTTTTCAGCATCAATTGATAGGATCTTGTGATTCTTGTTCTTTGCTATGTTAATGTGATGAATTACATTTTATTTTTTTATATATATACTATTTTATTGTATTATGTTAAAGATGGTTTAATGCATTTGAAAGTGTTTCTTTAATGTTTTATGCAAAGAAAAGTACATTGTTAACAATTTTTCTATTACTTTTAATGAAAATTTACAGAGACTTTGGATTTTCATTCATTCATTGTTGCACTTTTCTCCCCTCCCAACCCTCCTTCCCAGGACACTACCCTCTTCAAAAAGTAAAAGAAAAATTCTTTCATTGTTTTACAATCCTTCCCCCAAGGTCCACTACACTATGCAGCCTTCGCTCTGGACTTCCGTCATGACAAAAATACCTAATCACATAGCACTTTAAAACAGTTTTCTCATTTGTTTCAATGCACCATGTATTATTTAACCCATCTTTCTCAGTCTCCTCCCCCCCCCCAATACTGATGTCAGTCCAGTTTTACAACAGTGGCACCATGCAGTATTTTTTCTTTTTTGACTGAGATATTTCACTCAGCATAATGTCCTCCAGGGTCACCAATTTTGAATAATATTGCATGAGTTCCTTGTTTTTCAATGCAGTGTAGTATTCCTTAGGTTGTTTTCAACCCCTTGCTATTGTGAACAAAGCCAAGATAAACATGGGTGTCCATATATCTTCTTGGGTGTCTCTTTGGAGTATATTTCCAGTGCTGGGATTGCTGGGTCAAATTGTATCTCTGCAACTTTTTGAGAAAGTGCCATACTGCCTTCCACAGTGCTTGCACCATTTTACACTTCCATCAACAGTGAATAAGGGTTCCAGTTTTTCCACAACCTCACCAGCATTTGTTGCTTGCTGTTCTGTTAAATTTTGCTATTCTTACTGGGCTGAGATGATATCTCATATTTTTTTTTTATTTGCATCTCTCCTAGAGCTAGGGATTTTGAACATTTCTTCATGTGCTTGTTGGCTATCTGAATGTCTTCTATGATGAAGTGTCTGTTCATATCCTGTGCCCATTTTTCAATTGGATTGTTTACCTATATCTTGTTGTGGTGCTTAAGTATTTTATAAATTCTAGATATAAGTCCCTTATCTGACATGTCATTACCAAATACTTTTTCCCAGTTTGTGGCATTCCTTTTTCCTGTGTTGGAGTAATTTTTGGATGCGCATAGGGATTTGATTCTTAGAAGGTCCCATTCATCTATTTTATCTTCTGGTTGTAGTTTATTCAGGATCCTTGGAAGACTTATTATGTTGTGGATTAGGACTTCTAGATTTCTTCCAAGCTTTTTTTAGTGACGTTTATAGGCCTTGGTTTTAGTTCTAGGTCTGTGATCCGTTTAGAGTTGGTTTTTATATATGGAGTGAGGTGTGCATCTTGCTTGAGTCTTCTGCAGAAAGTTTCCCCATTTTGCCAACACCATTTGTTAAAAAACCTGTCATTTTCCCACTTGACTGATTTCATCTCTTTGTCAAAAATCATTTGACCATAGATAGATAGACTGCTTTCCGGGTTCTCAATTCTATTCCATTGATCTATGTGTCTTTCTTTGTACCACTACCATGCTGTCTTAACCACCAAGGCAGGGTAGTAGGTTTTGAAATCCGGGAGTGAGATGCCTCCTACCCTTTTTCTACTTTTAAGGAGTGCTTTGCTTATTTGAGGCTTCATTCCATTCCAAATGAAACTGGAGATTGCCTTTTCCATCTCGTTGAAGAATGGGAGTGGTATTTGTATTGGGATTGCATTGAACGTGTAAATTGCCTTTGGTACTATTGCCATTTTCACAATATTGAGTCTTTCTGTCCATAAGCAAGGGATATTCTTCCACTTCTCCAGGTCTCTTTTTTTGTTTCTTGTAATAATGTTTTGTAATTTTCTTTGTATAGATTCTTTGTGCTTCTGGTTAAATTTACTCCCAAGTATTTAAACTTATGATTAGCTATTGTGAATAGTATTGTTTTTCTTAGTTTTGGCTTCATAGAGAAATCCTACTGATGTTTGTATGTTGATCTTGTATCTTGCCACTTTGCTGAATTGGTCCACTGTGTCCAATAGTTTTCTTGCTGAGTCTTTAGGGTTTTGTAAGTATACTATCATATCATTTGCATAGAGAGATAATTTTACCTCCTCTTTGCCAATTTTGATACCTTTTATTCCCTTCTCTTCTCATATTGCTAACGCTAAGCCTTCCAATACAATATTGAATAAGAGAGGTGATAGTGGGCATCCTTGCCTAGTTCCTGTTCTTATAGGGAAAGCCTTTAACCTCTCTCCATTGAGAACAATGTTGTTTCTCGATTTTGCATAAGTACTTTTTACTATGTTCAAGAAATTCTCCACTAACCCTATTTTGTTGAGTGTTTTAATCAGGAAAGGGTGTTGGATTTTGTCAAAGGCCTTTTCTGAATCAATTGATAGGATCATGTGGTTCTTGTTCTTTGTTAATGCGATGAATTACATTAATTAATTTCTTTATGTTGAACCATCCCTCTTGGTCATGTTGGATTTTTTTTTATGTACTGTTGAATTCTATTGGCTAGTATTTTATTCAGGATTTTGCATCAATATTCATGAGAGATAGTGGCCTATAGTTTTCTATTTTGGTGGAGTCCTTTCCTGGCTTTGGTATCAGTGATATGTTTGTCTCATAGAATGAGTCTCAGAGAATTTAATCTTTTTCTATTTTCTTAAATAGTTTATGTAGAGTTGGTGACAGTTCTTCTCTGAATGTTTGAGAAAATTACCTTGTAAAACCATCTGGTCCAGGGCTTTTTTTGGTTGGAAGTTGCTGTATTACCTTTTCAATTTCTTCTTTTGTAATGGGTCTGTCCAAGTGTTCCATTTCAGTTTGTGTCAGTTAAGGTAGGTTGTGCATTTCTAAGTATTTGTGCATTTCCTCTAGGTTTTCATATTTGTTTGAGTACCGTTTTTCCATAGTACTCTAATGTTAGCTTTTTATTTTAATTGGTTTTGTTATGTTGTTGCCTGATTCATTTCTTATTTGGATAATTTGTCTTTTTCTTTTCTTTTGTGAGTTTCGCTAATGGTTTCTCAATTCTATTGACCATTTCAAAGAACCAACTCCTAGTCTTGTTTTTCTGTTTTCTATTTGATTTATTCGGCTCTAGTTTTTATAATTCTAGTTTTTTTTTAGAGGGTGTCAGGTTTTCTTGTTGTTCTTTTTCAACTTGCTGGAGATGCTGGGTTAAAGACTCAATGGTCAGTTTTTCCTGCCTTTTGATGTGTTTGCTTATTGCTATAAGTTGACCTCTGATTACTGCTTTGGTGTTTACCAGAGGTTTTGGTAAGTAGTGTTTTCATTGTCATTAGTTGCAAAAAACTTTTTAATTTCATTTTTTATTTCTTCTACTACCCAGTCATGTTCAAGCAAGGTGTTGTTCAGCTTCCAAATGTATAGTTTTTTCTCCTTTATCTTCTTCTTATTAATTTCTAATTTTGTAGCCATATGGTCTGAAAAGATGTTTTGTATTATTTTTATTTTTTTAAATTTATTGATGCTTGCTTTGTGACCTAGATATGATATATTCTGGAGAACATTCCATGCACATTTGAGAATAAGGTATACTGTGCTTTTTGGGGGTGCATTAGCCTATAGTATCTATGAGATCAAGTTGGATTATTTATGTGGTTAATTCTTCAGTATCATTGATGAGGTTTTATCTGGTAGTTCTATCTTTTCTAGAAAGGGGTGTATTGAAGTGTTCAAGTACTATAGTAGTGTTGTCTATTTCCTTTTTTAGTTTTGTTAATGTTTGTTTTATGTCCTTTTCAGTTCTTTCATTTGGTGCATAGATATTTATTATTGTTATGTCCTCTTGTTCTATTGACCCTTTCAGCATTATGTAGTGACCTTCCTTGTCCTTTGTGATGGTTTTTAAGCTGACATTTATTTTATCAGAGATTAATATTGCTACTTCAGCTTTTTTTTTCTGGTCGCCATTTGTTTGGTATATTTTCCCCCACCTTTTTATTTTTCGTCTTTCTTTATCTTCATTTTTCAGTTGTGTCTCTAGTAGACAATACATTTTTGCTTTTTTAATCTAATTTGCTACTCTTTTTCTCTTCAGCGGTGCATTTAAACCATTAACATTTAGTGTGACTATTAAGAGGCAAGGTTTTATTGCTATCACTATGTTCAGTTCTTTCTGGTGTTGTTGCTAGTTACTTTGGACCGTGCTGCCGTCTGCACATTTGCAAGAAGGACCTCTCTTCCTGCAATGCTGGTCTTGTTTTCACAAACTCTTTTAGGTTCCAGTTTTCTGAGAATATCTTGATCTCTCCTTCATATTTGATGGATAATTTTGCTGGGAACAGTATTCTTGGTTGACAGTTGTGTTCTTTGAGTGTTTGATAGACGTCCTTCCATTCTCTTCTGCTTGCATGGTTTCTGCTGAGAGATTGGCACTTAATCTTATCTGTTCTCCCTTATAGGTTACTCTTTGTTTCTCCCTTGCTGCTTTCAGAATTCTTTCCTTGACTTTGGTTCTGGCAAGTTTAACTATGATATGCCTTGATGTTTTTCTTTTGGGGTTTCTTCTATATGGTGTTCGCTGAGCTTCTTGAATATGTATTCTCTCAGTCTTCATTATGCCTGGGAAGCTTTCCTCTAGTAATTCTTCTACAAATTTTTCAGTGCCTTTACTTGCTTTTTCCTTTTCTGGGATTCCAATGATGTGCATGTTATTTCTCTTGATGGTGTCTGACATTATTCTTAGGTTTTCTTCTTTTTTATTCCTTTTTAAGTGTGCTTTTTGCTCTAGCGGATTAGTGGTGACAATTCTGTCTTCTATTTCACTGGTTCTGTGTTCTATGTCTTCAACTCTGCTCATGTGTCCCTCCATAATGTTGACAGCATCTGAAACATTGGACCTCATATTTTGGATTGTGGTTTCTTGTTTTTCCAGTGCTGCCAATGCCTCATTTGTTTTCTCTACATTGTTCTGGATTTTTTTTTTAGCTCCTCCTTGTTTTTGCTTGTAGTATCCTGTAATTCAAGTTTTTCTTTCATCTATTGAAAATGCCCAATCATTGTTCTTTTAAATTCTGTGTCAGCAAGTTATATCTGACTTTCTGACTTCAGGAAATCCATTGATAATGTGTAACCCTTTGGGCATGACATCTTCCTTGTGCTTGTGTACTGTGTGAAATAGCTTGTTTTCTTTTAAACATTGATATGTTGTTGATCTTAAGACAATGCTCTAGAGATCATTTGGGCAGCTACCCCACTTGTGCTTTTCTCTGAACTTCTGACTCCAGGGAAATGTTAGTTCAGAGCCTATGAGAGCAGCCTCTTGTAGGTAAGATAGGTTAAGGAGGTCTGAATTAAAGGTGATTTGATTTACCAGACGTGTAGATACAAGTGTGGAACCAATTGGGGTGGGGCAGGCATGGGGTTGGGGCTATCACAAGGGCAGGTCAACCACTTGTAGGACCTCACTCAGACCTCAGCTGTCTGGGTGTGCTCACAATTGGGGTCCCTATTCAAATTCCAGATGTCTGTCTCCCACCCAGTGGTTTTCACTCAGCAGTCCCTGCCTGGTGGTACTTTTGTACTTGCCCTCATGCAGGGGCCCCTGCCCAAGCAGTGTTCTGGGTCCAACATGACCCAAGAAGTCAAAGTCACATTCCCACCGACCCACTCACCTCTGGCAGGTCTGCAGTGTCCTCAAAAGTTCAGACAAATTACTACTGGCTGGCTCATTGCTGGGCAGTATGGCTGTCAAATTTCTACCAGTGGGCTCACTCACCCTTGGGTACTCTCCCAGGCAATTGGTGGTGGCCAAGAAAACCCGGTCAGGATCCTACTGAGCTTTTCCTGCCAGATTAGTCCCACATCAGCTAGACTGGTGGCTTGGGTGATGTCTGGATCCACGGCAGGGCTTTATGTTTTCGTACATCTGAAAGGAATTGCTCCAACAAAAGTTCTGATTCAAAATCCTACTGTCCATGGCTGTTGGTCAGTCTCTCTGCTGCATGAAGGACTCTCTGTTTGCCCTTGGACACTGCTGTGGGTGCAGGGCTGTGGTGAGGCCACCAGGGTGTGCAGAGGATGGAGTGTGCGGGGGCACTGTGCGGTGGTGGAGGTGGCGGTGCTGTGGCGGGGGTTGGGCTGCTGGGTAGGGGGGGCTGGGGCTTAAGTGCCTGTTGGGAATTTGTGGCTGCTGGTCTGTTTGCAGAGGTTAAGCTGTCAAGTCACAGGTCCTCAGCACATGAGACTGCCCCCATTGCTTGTTTTTCTTATGTTGAACCATCCTTGCATACCTGTTATGTATTCCACTTGGTCATGGTGAATTTTTTCTTTGCTTTATCATTGGATTCTATTGGACAGTGTTTTATTTAGGGTTTTTGCATCTATGTTCATAAGAGATATTGGCCTATATTTTTCTATTTTGGTGGTGTCCTGTCCTGGCTTTGGTATCAAGGATATGTTTGCTTCATAGAATGAGTCTGGGAGAATTTAATCTTTTTCTATTTTCTGAAATAGTTTATGCAGGATTGGTGACAGTTCTCTTCTGAATGTTTGATAAAATTCACTTGTAAAACCATCTGGTCCAGGGATTTTTTTTTGGCTGGAAGTTCTTTCATTATCTTTTAAATTTCTTCTTTTGTAATGGGTCTGTTTAGGTGTTCAGTTTTGGTTTGCGATAGTTTAGGTAGGTTGTGCATTTCTAAGCATTTTTCCTTTTCCTCTAGATCTTCATTTTTGAGTACAGTTTTTCATAATATTCTAATGTTTGCCTTTTTATTTTAGTTAGTTCTGTTGTGATGTTGCCCGTTTCATCTCTTTTTCAGATTATTTGTATCTTTTCCTTCTTTTCTTTTGTTAGTTTTGCTACTGGTTTGTCATTTTTATTGATCTTTTCAAAGAACCAACTCCTAGTTTTGTTTATGGTTTCAGTTGTTTTTTGGTTTTCTATTTATTTCTCTTCTAATTTTTATAATTTCAGGACTTTTTAGAGGTTGGAAGGTTTTCTTGCTGTTCTTTTTCAATTTCTTTTGGAGATGTTGGGTTAGAGAGTCAATGGTCATTTTTCCTGCCTTTTTATGTGTTTGCTTATTGCTATAAATTGACCTCCGCTTTGACTGTTTCCCTGAGGTATTGGTAAATGGTGTTTTTATTGTCAATTGTTTTCAGAAACTTTTTAATTTTCTTTTTTATTTCTTCTAGTACCTAGTCATATTCAAGCAAGGTGTTGTTTAACTTCCAAATGTATGTCCACCTCCTCGTATCTTCTTGTTATTAATTCCTGATTTTGCAGCTTTGTATTCTGAGAAGAGTCTTTGTATTATTTAATTGTTTTTAATTTATTGATGCTTGTCTTGTGACCTAAAATGTGATCTATTCTGGAGAGTGTCCACGCACATTGGAAAAGAAGGTTTGCTGTGCTTTTGGGGTGAGGGGGTGAATTAGCCTATAAATATCTGTGAGATTGATTTGGTTTATTGTGTGGTTTAATTCTTCTCTATCTTGTTGAGTTTCTGGTAATTCTATCTTTTCTTGAGAATGGTGTATTGAAGTCTCCAAGTAGAATAGTATTCTTGTCTATTTTCTTTTTCAGTTTGGTTAATGTTTGTGTTATATATTTTGCAGGTCTTTCATTTGGTGCATATATATTTATTATTATGTCCTCTTGTTCTATTGACACTTTAAGCATTATCTAGTGACCTTCCTTGTCCTTCATGTTGGTTTTTTCATTGAAACGTATTTAATCAGAGATTAATCTTGCTACTTCAGCTTTTTTTCTTATTGCCATCTGCTTTTTATATTTTTCCCACCCTTTTATTTTTAGTAGTTCTTTATCTTTATTTTTCTTGTTTGTCTCTTGTAGAAAACATGTTGATAGATTTTGTTTTCTTATCCTGTCTGCTTCTCTTTTTTCTTCTTTGGTGCATTTAAACCATTCACATTCAGTGTGTTTATTGAGAACATACCTATTCAATCTGTATGCTAAGCAAATGATCAGAGAAGCTGGACTCTATGAAGAGGAGTGTGGCATCAGGCTTGGAGGGAAACTCATCAATAACCTGTACTATGCAAATGACACAATTTTGCTTGCTGAAAGTGAAGAGGACTTGAAATACTTATTGCAGAACATCAAGGACTGCAGCTTTCAGTATGGATTGCAGCTCAATATCACCAAAACTAAGATTCTTACCACTGAACCAATAGGCAGTGTCATGATGGATAGAAAGAATATTGAAACAGTCAGTAACTTCATCTTGCTTCGATCCACATTTAACATTCTTGGTACCAGTAGCGAGGAAATAAGGAAACACATTGCAATGTGAAAATCTTCAGTTAGGAACCTTTCTAAATCATTGAGGAGTAATGATGTCAGTTTGAAGACTAAGGCACATCTGATTAAGGCCATGGTCTTTCTGATTACTTGCTATGCAACTGAGAGCTGGACAATTAAGAAGGATGGAAAAGAATTGATGTCTTTGAGCTGTGGTATTGGAGAAGAGCATAAACAAGAGAACAAACAAATACATCTCGGAAAAGGTGCAGCTGAAATGCTCCTTGGGTGAGGTTTTGCCTCACATACTTTGGGAATCTTGCTAGGAGGGGTAGTCATTGGAGAAGGACATGATATTAGGAAGGGTAGAAGGTCGGTGAATGACAAGGTGATTGCTGAAATGGGCTTTTGTGTGTCAGGAAGTGGAAGGATGTTCCAGGATAGAACAGAATTCAAATCTTTTGTCTACAGGGTTGCTATGAGACTTACTCTACTCAGTGGCACCTAGGAACAACAATAACAACAACATCAACAACAACATTATTGTTGTTGTTGTTGTTATGTGCCTTCGAGTTTCTTGCAACTCATAGCGACCCTATGCACAATTGCCCTAAACTCTGTCCTGTGCCAATCGCACTGTCTCTGATACATCCATCCTGATTACCCCAGTTATTGAATCAGTCCACCTCATAGAGGGCCTTCTCCTTCACTGTCCCTTCTCCCTTCCAAGCATGATGTTCCTCTTCAAGGACCAGTCCCTCCTCACAACATGTCCAAAGTATGTTAGATGAAGCCTCAGAATCCTTGCCTCCAAGGAGCCACCTGGTGTGCCCCTTTCCAGGATGAATCTGTTTGTTTTCCTAGCAGTCCATGGTACCCTCAATACTCTTCTCCAGCACCACAGCTCAAAGGCATCAATTCTCCTTC
>NW_006399861.1:11584034-11592715 GCF_000299155.1 Elephantulus edwardii
GGAAACGACTCGACGGCACATAACAACACATCAAGGATAATAATGTCTAATGAATTGGAAAATTCTGAACATCATAACCTTTTAGTAAAGACATCTTCTTAACTCCCTTAAGGTTTTATTATAACGTGGTGAGGAAAAAGAAACCAAAGCTACCTATTGGTTAGAAACAGCTTGCAGAAGGTTTGTGGGCAACACAAGGCTACATCTTCTTGAAGATGAGAACTTCTCTATAGCATTAAGTCCATTGAGCCCATTGAGTGAAATGACTCATTGCTAATCCACCTGTGGGTTTTTAGAGGCTCTAGAGTGCACAGGAGAAGATTGCCTATCTTTGTCCCAAGGAGTTGTTGGTGCATTTGAACTCCCAGAGATATGCCACCTTTCATTTAGCAGTGCATCTTCCTCTAATCTATGGCACCAGAGAAGGGAAAAGTTAAATGTTTACTGAGCCAAATACCCATCACAATCAGTGTAGACAATAGAGATGTAAACTAAGTCCATGCAGAACTTATTCTTAGATTTCTCAGAAGGAGTGAAATAATGTGATCAAGGGAGGGGAATTGTGAAGAAATTCAGAAAGCCTTTAACCAAAAGTAAATGAGTGAATCAAAGTCAATGAGTGAATCAAATTATGTTCTTGTTGAATTAAACTGGTCTTTTTAGTTGTCACCTTTCTAGAACATCATGTTTGCCTAGCTGCATTGACTGAAACCTTTTATAAGCAAAAGGAAAATTTTATTTTGATAGTCAAGCCAGGAAATTAGAAAGAAAAAAAATTACACTCTGAGGAAGTAGTTATTTTCTGTACAGAGTTGTTGTTGTCGTTGTTATGTGCCGTCGAGTCGTTTGCGACTCATAGCGACCCTATGCACAACAGCCCTAAACCCTGCTCTATCCTGCGCCAACCGCACTGTCTCCGACACACCCATCCCGATTACCCCAGTCACCAAATCAATCCGTCTCATAGAGAGTCTTCCCCTCCTGCGCGGTCCCTTCACCCTCCAAAGCATGATGTCCCTCTCCAAGGACCCGTCCCTCCTGGCAACATGTCCAAAGTATGTCAGACGAAGCCCCAGAATCCTTGCCTCCAAGAAGTAGCTTGGTTTAATCCTCTCCAGGATGAATCTGTTTGTTTTCCTGGTAGTCCAGGGTACATTCAGTACTCTTCTCCAGCACCACAGCTCAAAGGCATCCACTCTCCTTCTGTCCTCCCTAGTCATTGTCCAACTCTCTGATGCATAACAAACGATCGTAAAGACCAGGGCCTGTATCAGGCGCACCTTATTCTCTAGAGAGACACCGTTGCTCTTGAGTACTTTAGAGAGGTACAGAGTAGGCTCAAGAAATATTTCTTTTCTTGATGATAAGGACATAGGAAAGTGAACTGTTTTGAAAGGGTCTTGGAGCCAGGCTTATGTAAAGTTTCCCAGACAACTAAGAATGTTTGTTTTAACAAGCTTGTTATGAGAAATGAGGTGCTAAAATAATTTTTTCCCAATTGACGAAATATCTAATCAACAACTGATTTAATAAAATCCAAATCCATCAATTGGCTGTCTACAAGAGACATACCTGACAAAAGAGGATAAAGATAGACTAAAAAAAAAAATCAAAGGATGGAAGCATATATAGCAAGCAAATGTTAACAATAGCTGCTAACTAGGAATGACAATATTAATCTCTGATGAAATGGACTTCAGGGTGAAAATCAGCATAAGAGGTAAGGAAGGATACTATACATAATTCTTCTTTTAAAACTTATGCTGGTTTATATATGGTTTATATACAAAGTAAATATACAGTGTTTTTCACCCTGGATTTTCCCCATTTCTTTCACCTTCCACCCCATCAAACTGTGTAAACCTATAATTAATGCCCCTCCCTCCCTTCACACTTCTTAAGCCCTCTGCTTCCATATTCCCCTTCCCCTTGAATTTTCATACTCATTCTATGATAATGGTCTTATTCAGTATTTGTTCTTATGGGATTGAATTAGTTCACTTAGCCTAATGCTCTCCAGTCCCTACTGAATTAGGTAGCAATTTACAAAATCATTGCTCCTGCAGGTTGCATAGCATTGCATTGCATGAATGTGCCATAATTTCCCAATCCATTTGATTGTGGTTGGACGTTTGGGCTGTTTCCATGTTCTTACAATAGTGAATAGCGCTGCTCTGAACATTGGTGTACAATTCTCTCTGTCTCAGTTCTCATTTTCTCAGCCATATGGAATTTCTATGTTCAGCTTTTTGAGGAAGCACCAAACTGCCTTCCAGAGTGGTTGTACCACCATTTTTCAATCCCACCAACAATGTATAAGAGTTCCTATCTCACCACATCCTCTCCAACATTTATTACTTGTTGGATACAGTGAGATTGGCACAGGATAGAGCAGGGTTTAGGACTGTTGTACATAGAGTCACTATGACTCGCAGGCAACTCGACGACACATAACAACAACAACAACAACACACTGGACTGAGATGGTATCTCATTGTGGTTTTGATTTGCATCTCTTATTGTCAGTGATTTGGAGCATTTCTTCATGTATCTGTTGGCCATCTGAATGGCTTCCTCTGTGAAAATTCTTTCCATGTCTTTTGCCCATTTTGTAATTGTGTTATCAGTCTTTTTCTTTTGGAGAACCTGTAGGCTTCTGTAAACTTTTGATATGAGACCTTCATCTGAAATGGTATGGCCAAATGGTTTTTTTTTTCCCCGCTCAGTCAGTAGGTTTTCTTTTCACTCTGCTACAAAATGTTTATGACGCACACAGGGATTTAATCTTTTTTTTTTAACTTTTGATAGAATGTATTTTAAGGTGAACGTCAGCAAAAGTAACAAAGAAGGGTATTATGTAGAGATTTAAAAGTCAATCAAATCGGGATTTAATCTTTTGATGATCCCATTCATTAGTCTTAGCCGCTCCAGAATGTGCACTTCTGGCTATTTTTGGCAGTCTCTTTATACTCTAGACTAGGCCATCTAAGCTTGATCATAGTTTGTCTCTGCTAAATTTTATGATTTTGAACTTTATTCTGAGGTCTGTGATCCACCTTGAGTTGTTTTTTGAATATGGTGTGAGATGTGGATCCTGTTTCAGCTTTCTGAAGGTAGCAGTCCAGTTTTGCCAATACCATTTGTTAAAGAGGTTGTCATTGCCCCATTTGATAGGTTTTATTTCCTTGTCGAATAGCAGTTGACCATATATAGCTGGGTCTATGTCTGGGTTCTCAGTTCTGTTCCTTTGGTCTATGTGCCTGTCATTGTATGGTACCATGCTGTTTTGGTTACTATCCCTGTCTTGAAGTCAGGAAGTGCTATGCCTTGCACTAGATTTTTGTTTTTCAGAATTCCTTAGCTTATTTGGGTTTCTTTGTTCTCCAAATAAACTTGAAAATTTCCCTTCAATCTCTTTGAGAATTGAATTTGATATCAGGATTAGGATTGCATTGAACATGTAGTTTGGTTTTGGTAGAATTGTCATCTTCACAATATTAAGTCTTCTTATCCATGAACAGGGCATATTTTTACATTTTTTTAGGCTTTTTATTCTATTCTTGTAGAAAGGTTCTGTAGTTTTATTTGTATAGGTCTTTTGTGTCTTTAGTTAGGTTCACTCCCAAGTATCTCAATTTGTGGTTGGCTATTGTAAATGATATTGCTTTCTTGGTTTCCTTCTCTGAGTTTTCTTTCTTACTGTAGAGGGATCCCAATGATTTTTGGATATTGATCTTATATCTTGCAATTCTACTAAAATGGTTTACTAGCTCTAATAGTTTTTTGTTGTTGTTGTTGAGTCCTTGAGGTTTTCTATTTATGCTATCATATCATCTGCATACAGTTTATATCTATATAATTCTTAAATGGTCAATAGAGCAAGAGGACATAACCTTAATCAGGACCTATGTACCAAATGAAAGAGCAGCAATCAATCTTAATAGACTTGAAGAAAAAAAAAGAAACCATAATAATAGTTGTAGGAGACTTCGACACACTACTCTCAGTGAAAGAAAGGATGATTAGAAAGAAAATCAGCAGAGATGAAAAAGAATGAAACTATACAATTTAACCACTTTGATCTCAAAGACATATACAAGTTTTTGTACCTAATAAAAGCTCAATAAACATTCTCCTCTGGGCACATGGAATATTCTCCAGAAAAGACTATATATTAAGTTAGAAAGAAAGTTGTGACAATTAAAAATATTGAAATGCTAAAAAGCATATTATCATTCTAAAATGATAAAAAGTTAAAAATGTTATTCATCATGACATGGAAACAGCCCAAATGCCCAATCACAATAGGGTGAGAAATTCACACTATGGTATACTATCCAGCATGCAGGAACAATGATTTTGAAAATCAGTACTTAACTTAGAAGGGTATGGAGAGCATTATGTTAAATGAAGTAACACAGTCCCAAAAGGACAAATACTCTATAAGACCTCTATTGTAGAAATAGAAAGATAACTAGTAACACATGTATGAGAATCTAAGTGGGATAGCGTAGGAGCAGAGGGGTGATAATGGGCAGGGGGTAACACAGGGTTGCACAATTTGATGGGCAGAGGAAGAGTGGAGGAAGGAAATAAGAATGATCCAGTGTGAAAAAAAGTATATGAACTTTGTAAGTAAACCCATATAAAATAATAAAAATTCGTTATAAAGAAAAGATATGAAAAAATTAGAAACATCAAGAAGAATTAAGCATTTGGAAGCTAAATAACACCTCACTTTATCACAATTGAGTAACAAAAGTAATGAAAATTAAAATTTCTTGAAACAAATGAGAATAAAATTACAACATACTAAAACCTCTGGGATACAGCAAAAGCAGTAATAAAGGGTCACTTCATAGCAATAAACGAACACATCAAAAAGGAAAAGAATTAAAGTTAATCCAACACCTTTAACAAACAGAAAAAGAATAGCAAGCAGACTTCACAACTTCTAGAAGAAAGGAAATTATAAAGATAGAAGCAGAAAGAAATTGAATAGAAAACAGAAAAACAATCGAAACCTTCAACAAACCCGGAGTAGTGTTTTCAACAGGACCAAGAACATTAAAAAAAATCATTGGCACATCCAAAAAAGGAACCAACAGAAAGAAAAAGAACAACAACAAAATATTATGAAAAGCTATACTCCAACAAATTTGAAAATCTAGAGGAAATAGACAAATTCTTAGAATCCATGTTTTTAGAAACTCAAATTGGCACAGACAGAAATAGAACAGTTGAACAGAGCCACTACAGAAAAAAATGAGCAGGTCATAAAAGCCCTCAGCAACAAAAAAAAGTCCTTGCCTGGAAAATTCTTCTGAACATTCAGAGAATTAACTGTCACAATTACTACTTAAATTTTTTCTGAATTTAGAAAAAGAAGGAGCACACCCATATTGATTCTATGAAGTAAGCACAACCTTTATACAGATATCACCAAAAAAGAAAACTATAGATCAATATCCCTCATGAATAGACACAAAAATCCTTAACAAAACCCTAGTTAACAGAATCCAATAGCACTTCTAAAGAATAATACATCATGATCAAATGAGATTCATAATAGGCATGCAAATGTTTCAACATATGAAAAGTAGTCAGCAATGATACTGATAAAAGAAAGAACAAGAACCACATGATCATTTCAAAATCCAACTTTTTCTGACTAGAATATGCAGCAAAACAAGAATAGAGAGGAATTTCTTCAACATCTTTAAACATCTGTACGCTAAAACAATAGTCAACCTCAATGGAGAGAGAGAGAGAGAGAGAGAGAGAGAGAGAGAGAGAGAGAAGGCATCCCTTGGGAGTAGGATCAAGCAAGGATTCTTACTACCACCATTTTTATATAATACTATATTGGAAATCCTAGCTAGAGAAACAAAGCAAGAGAAGATAGTAAGAGGCATCCAAGTTGACAAAGAGGAGTTAAAACTATCTCTATATGCAGATGATATGATATTGTACATAGAAAACCCCTAAGACTCAGCAAGAAAACTGTTGGATCTGGTAGACAAATTCAGCAAAGTGGCAGGATACAAGATCACCAATCAAAAACCAGATTTCTATATCTAAAAAGAAACCACTAAAAAGGAAATAAAAACTGTAGTAATTGTAAAAGCCAACCATAAGATGAAATAATTAGGAACAAATGTAACTAGAGACACAAAAGGCTAATAGAAAGGAAATTACAAAACACTACTAAAGAAATTCCTCCAATCCTAATGTTAAATCCCCCTTCATAAAGCCCAACCTTCCAAATAATCTGTTCTGCATATAGAGCATATAGATTGAAAAGGTATGGAGACAGGATGCATCTCTGATTCCTTTCTTGATTTTGAACTATGCAAATTCTCTGCTCTGTTCTAAGGAGTGCTTCCTGGTCCAAGTACAGGTTTCACATAAGCACAATCAAATGTTCTGGGATTTCCATTCTACTCAAGTTTAACCACAATTTGTTGCATAGTCAATGAAACACATAGACATTCCTCTGGTACTCTTTGCTTTCAGCCAAGATTGGTGATAATGTCTGCAGTGCCCTGGCTCCTTCTAAACCCAGCTTGTATTTCTGGTAGTTCTCTGTCCTTGTACTGTTCAAGTTTTTTTCTGGATAACCTTCAACAGGATTTTGATAGTGTGTGATATAAGTGATGTTGTTGTTGTTATGTGCCGTCAAGTCGTTTGCGACTCATAGCGACCCTCTGCACAACAGCCCTAAACCCTGCTCTATCCTGCGCCAACCGCACTGCCTCTGACACACTCATCCCGATTACCCCAGTCACCGAATCAATCCATCTCATAGAGGGTCTTCCTCTCTATATCTATAATATCTTTAAGTGATATTGTTTGATAATTTGCACACTCTATTGGGTCACCTTTTGTTGGAATGGGAATAAATATGGATCTCTTCCATTCAGTTGATCAGGTGGTTGTCCTCCAGATTTTTTGACATAAACTAGTGAACAGGTTCATGGCAGTATCTATGATATTCCATTAATTCCTGTGACTTTATTTTTTGCCAAGTCCTACAGAACAACTTGAACTTTCTCCTTCATCACCTTGCCTATTGATCACATGTTCTTGAAATTCTTCTGTATCAGCCAATTATTTTTGGTACAGTGATTCTTTACATTTATTTCTTCTGTCTTCTTTTAATACTTTCTGGATCATTCAATATTTTAGCCATAGTATTACAACTTGAAGCTTGAATTTATTCTTTAGTTCTTGAGTTGCAGGTGACTTAACAGCACATGCCAACAACAACTATAAGAACAAAAATAGACCTAGACAAATGGACGAATACACCGTGTTTATAGATTGTTCTTATTGTTAGAAGCCCTTGAGCAAAGTATGACCCATAGAGACCCCATGAACAATAGAACTGAAACTTGTCCTATTTTGTGCCATCCTCACACTTCTTGACACAGTAGAGCTCATTGCTGTAGTCCTTGTTTCAATCATTTGTTTGAGGGTATTCCTCTCCTTTGACACCTTTCCACCCTTCCAATCATGGTATTCTTCTCCAAGGAATAGCCTCTTCTAGTAACATTTCTGTTGTTGTGAGACAAAACTTTATCATTCCTGCCTTCAAGGAGCACTCTGGCTGCACCTTCTCCAAGACACATCTCTTTGTTCTATTGGCAGTCCATTGGATATTCAATACTCTTTCCCAATACCATGGCTCAAAGACATCAATTCTTCTGTCCAGTTCTTAGATGTTTAGCAACACATCTTAGTTCTCAAACTGACCTTATTGCTCCTCAATAATTAGAAGAGGTTCTTGACTGCAGACTTTACCAGGGCAATATGTTTCCTAGTCTCCTGATACCTGGTTCCAAGTGTATTGATTGTGGTTCCAAGTAAGATGAAGTCTTTGATGTTTCAGTCTTTTCTCCATCTGTTGTGATGTTGTCTATCAGTTTAGTGGTGAGAATTTTTGTTTTCTTGATGTTGAGATGGAATCCATATTGAAGGCTATATTCTTTTTTTTAAATAAAAATTTATTTTGTACTGGTTTAGTTCATACACATTGTTTTTCACATCAGACCTTTCCCCTTTCCTTTATCCATCCTTCTTTCCACCCATCAAATTGTGCAACCCTATCCTCTGCAGCAAATGCTTCAAGTCCTCACTTTCAGCAAGAAAGATTGTGTCATCTGCATAATATAGGTTATTGATGAGTCTTCCTCAAATCATGATGCCACATTCTTCTTCATAGATTCAAGCTTCTTGAATGCTTTGCTCAGCCTACAGATTGAATTGTTGTTGTTGTTATGTGCCATCGAGTCGTTTGTGACTCATAGCGACCTTATGCACAACAGCCCTAAACCCTGCTCTATCCTGTGCCAACTTCCGAAGGGGCCTGTCAGCTCGGGGCCCCACAACAAACAATGCGAGCTGCCAGCAGTATCTCACTGTGAGCAAAGACAGTATGTCTCAGACTTGTTTCATGCCACCTTGGGAAGCGCAGCATTAGCTATAGCTCATAAGATAAGATTACTCTTGTACCAGAATTGCGAGTTTATAAGATACCTACTAATATTTTTGGACCCATTCCAGAAAATAGTTGTTGTTGTTGTTATGTGCCATTGAGTCGTTTCCTATGCACAACAGCTCTAAACCCTGCTCTATCCCGCGCCAACCGCACCGCCTCTGACACACCCATCCCGATTACC
>NW_006399861.1:11593450-11602629 GCF_000299155.1 Elephantulus edwardii
TTCTCCTCATAGAGCCCAGCCTCTCGGATAATCTGCTCTGCATACGTGTTGAAAAGGTATGGAGACAGGATGCAGCCCTAGCGTACACCCTTCCCAATTTTGAACCATGCAGTGTTACCCTGCTCTGTTCTGACTACTGCCTCTTTGTCCAAGTATAGGTTTTGCATTAGCACAATTAAGTGTTCTGGGATTCCCATTCTTCTCAGAGTCAGTCACAGTTTGTTATGATCCACACAGATTGAATAGGTGTGGAGAAAGAAGGCAACCATAACATACATTTTTCTTAATTTTGAGCTTTGTAGTGTTCCCTTCCTCTATTCACCCAACAGCCTTTTGATCTGGGTATCTTGTTGTGTGCTATTGAGTCAGAGGAGATTTTCCGCCCTTCTGCAGTGCAGCTGGTGTATCGAACCACGTGCAATGCAGTTTCTTACCACTAGGCCATCAGAGTTCTATTAAGTGTTCTGGAATTGTCTTTCTTCTCAATGTTATCCATACTCTGTTTAATCTACACGGTCAAGTGGCTTTGCATAGTCAATAAATCACAAATAGACATTATTATTCTTTGCTTTCAGCTAGGATCCTTTTGACATCAGCAATGGTGCTATGGTCTCTTCAAAATCATGCTTCAACTTCTGGAATTTCTTTGTCTATGTTCTGTTCTAGCTGTTTTCAATGATCTTCAACAGTATTTTTCTATGTGTGAAATTAATGATATTGTTAGATAATTTCATAGTCTTTTGGAATGCATATTTTGGGAATGGGAACAAATACGGATCTTTTCCAGTCAGTTGGCCAAGTAGCTACTTCTAAATTTTTGGCACAGGCTGATCAGCATGTCCAGGGCTGCATCTGTTAGTTGAAACATATCAGCTGGTATGCCATTGATTCCTGTGGCCTTATTTTCTGCCAATCTCTTCAGTGCAGTTTGACCAACAGCCTTCTTTATTATTGACTCTTCAAAAATTATCTTATTCCATTTACTCTTGAACATATGGTACTTGCTGAAATATTTCAGTGTTGCCCAATGCTTTCTGGTACAGTGATTCTTTGTATTCTTTCCATCTTTTCTGAGATCTTCAAGGATCATTCAAGATTTAGTTCATAGCAACTCTCAGCACTTGTAACTTGAGGCTTGAATTTATTTTCAGTTGAGAAACACTGAGTGAGTTCTTTCCTTTTTAGTCTCCAACTCCAGCTCTCTGCACATTCCATTGTAAACATTGCTTAATCTTCTTGAGTGGTCCTTTGCACTATTTTTATTTGGCTCTTTTATTTATGGTTATCTTCCCTTTGTTTTGGCTTCTTAACACTGTAGTGCAATTTTCAGAGTCTCTTCTGACATCTATTTTGGCTTTTTCCTTTTTTTTTTTAAAAAAAGATTTTTCTATTATATTGGTTTGCTCACAGAGTTCATATACATTGTGTTGCACACTATTCCTCATTCATAGTGTGTTTCATATAATCATTCTTACGCATTGTGTTTTATAAAATCAATCACTATTGGACCTTGCCCATCATTACCCAGTCTTTTCAGGTCCTTGCTGAATCCTTCCCACTTACTTCACCCTCTCCCTCCATCCATCAAACTGTGAAATCATGACTTTTTGCTGTCTTCATGGATTATATCCTTAATGCCATCCCACAGTTCATCAGGTCTTCAACAATTGATGTTCAATGCTTCAAACTTATTCTTAGGATGAGTTTCATATTCGGATGGAATAGACTCAAGATCATATTTTGTTTCTCATAGACTTGTTTAAATTTTTTTTATCCTCCATTTGAACTTGCACATAAGTGACGATGGTATATTTCACAGCACCTGGCCTGGTTTTGACTGCTGATATTGAGTTTTTCCAACAATTCCTTCCACAAATGTAGTCAATCTGATTGCTATGCAGTCCATCAGGTGAGGCTCATGTGTAAATGTGCCATTTGTGGGGTTTTTTTACTTGTGATGAATAAATCATCGAATGTATAAAATTCAGTTGTTCAATTTATGGCCTAATTTATGTTACCAAGTCCGTACTGTCCGACTACCATCCCTTCTTCATTGTTTCTGACTTTTGCATTCCAATCATCAATTATTAACACATCTTGATTGTATGTTTGATTAATTTTGAATTATGTTTATAGATAGGAAGACTCAATATTGTCGAAATGACAATTCCACCAAAAGCACTTTATAGATTCATTGCAATTCCAATATACGTACTGAGCCATTCTTCAAGGGGACTGAAAAGGCAATTTCCAACTATATTTGGGCAGGAAAAAGACAGCAAATAAACAAATTTCCACTGGGGAAGAAAGTGTGGGAAACATGCACACTGGTCAAATATCTGAATTTTCATAATGATTTAGAAATTTCAGGATGATAGTAAACTAATAGATGCTCTATTAGTGAAAAGAAAGGCAAGTTTAGTTCCAAAGATTGAACTCATTATAGCCTCTGTTTCCTTTCTTAGCAAAAAGATAGTAACCCACGCTTATTGTAAAATAGCCAAATTCCCAAAGTTATTAGGCTCTCAATTCAGGCATGACAAATAATCTAAAAGGCTATTGTTGTTGTCGTTCTTCTTCTTATGTGCCATCGAATCCCTTGCGACTCATCTCATACAAGAGTTCTAAATATTATTTTTCCCTTATTTTTTTGAAATTTACTTTATATTGGTTTTTTTCAAAGTTCGTATACATTGTGTTTCACACTATTTTTCATTCACATTGTGTTTCATACAATTATTCCCATGCCTTACCTTATGTTTTATATGACTAAACACTAACAATGTTGTTATGTGCTGTTGAGTCACCTGTGCCTCACAGAGACCTATGTATGACAGCTATGAAGTCTGCTCTATCCGAGACACACCTACCCCTTTCCCCCACTTACTGTATCAATTCATCTTATCTGAGGTCTTTCCTTTGCTGTCCCTTCATCCTTCCAAGCATGATGTCCTTCTCCAAGGATCAGTCCCTCAAGGCCACATGTCCAAAGTATGTGAGATGCAGCTTTAAAATCCTAGCCTTCAGGGAGAAACTTGGTTTCACGCCCTCTGAGGCATATTATTTGTTTTCTTGGTGGTCCATGGCATGTTTGATATTCTTCTCCAGTATCACAACTCAAAGACATAGATTCTTTTTCTGTTATCCTTAGTCATTGTCCAGATCTCTGATTCATAGCAAATAATTGTCAAAACCATGGCCTGGGTCAGGCGCAGTTTAGTCTCTAGACTGACATCGTTGTTTCTAAATACTCTGGAGAGGTCACTGACAGCAAATTTTCCCGGTGCAATTCGTCTTTTGATTTCCTGACTACTGGTGTAAAGAGTGTTGATTGTGGAGCCAAACAAGGTGTGATTGTTAACAACCTCAATCTCTTCTCCATCTATCATAGTGCTGCCAAATGGCCCAGTGGTGAGAATCTTTGTTTTCTTGATGTTGAACTTCAATCCATATTGAAGACTAAGGTCCTTGACCTTCTGCAACAAGCGCTTCAGATTCTCTGCAGTTTCAGCAAGCAATATTGTATCATCTCCATAATATAGGTTATTGATGAATCTTTCTCCAACCCTGATGCCACATTATTCCTCATAAAGCTCAGCCTCCTGAATGTTCTGTTCTGTTCTGCATATTGACTGAAAAGTTATGGAGAAAGAACACATCCCTGACACACTCTTTTCCTGATTTTGAACCATGTAGTGTTTCCTTGCTCTGTTCTGAGCACTGCTTCCTGATCTGAAGACAGATTTCACATGAACAAAATCAAATGTTCTGGGATTCCCATTCTTCTCAAGGTTAGCCAAATTTGTTGTGATCCACACAGTCAAATACCTTTACATAGTCAATGAAACACAGACATTTCTCTGGTACTCTTTGCTTTCTGTCAAGATCCATCTAGTGCCATGACCTCTTCTAAACCCAGCTTGTATTTCTGGAACTTCTCTCTTGGTATACTTACTATTCCAATAATTTCTGGATAGTCTGCAGCAGGATTTTCCTTGCGTGTGATATGAGTAATATTGTTCGATAATGTCTACACTCTGTTGGACCAACGATTTTTAGAATGGGAATAAATCTGGATCTTTTCCAGTCATCTGGCCAGGCAGTTGTCCTTCAGATTTCTTGGCACTGGTGAGCACGTCCAGAGCAGAATTTACTTGTAGATGTATGTAAATTGGTATTCAATCAAATCCTGCGACTTTATTTTTTGCCAAGTTTTTCAGAGCAGCCAGCACTTTCTTCTTCATCTCCATTGCCTCTTGATCATATATTGTTTCATGAAATTCTTCTATGTCACCAGTTCTTTTTGGCACAGTAATTCTATGTACTCCTTTCATTTTCTTTTAATGCTTCCTGGATCATTCAACATTCTGTTCTTAGAATCCTGAAGTATTTCAATTTGTGGCTTGTATTTGTTCTTTAGTTCCTTTAGCTTAAGAAATACCAAGCAAGTTCAGCCCTTTTGATTTCCCAACCCCAGCTCTTTGCACATTTCATTTTAATACTTTGCTTTGTCCTCCTGAGCTGTCCTTTGAAATCTTCCATTCTGTTCCTTAACTTCTTGATTTCTTCCCTTTGCTTTGGCTTCTTGGTGTTCTAGTGCAATATCCAGAGTATCTTCTGACATTTATTTTGGTCTTTTTCCTCTGTCTTTGTAATGATGTTTTACATTCTTCATGGATGATATTCTTTATATCCTCCCACAGCTCCTCAGTGTTTTGTTCATTAGTGTTCAAGGCTTCAAACTTATCTCTGAGTTGGTTTTTCCATTCAGGTGGGATAGACTCAAGATGAAATTTTGATTCCTTGGATATGATTTGACCTTCTTTAGCGTTAATTTAAACTTGTATATGAGCAGTTGATGGTCTGTTCCACAATCAGCACCTGGCTTGCTGATATTGAACGTCACCAATGAGTCCTTCCACAGATGTAAGCTATATGATTCTGTGATCCATGTGATCCATCAGGGGAAATCCATGTGTATGGCCTGTGTTTATGTTTCTTATAAAAGGTATTTGTAATGGTATCCCTAGTCTCATTTCTGTCACCATGTTTTTAGATCTTTATTTGTGGTTCCAAACTTTTAAATTCCAGTCACCCATTATTATTAATGCATCTTGGTTGAATGTGGTATTTTTAATAAATGCTGCTGAAAAAAAATTGGACATCTAACCGCAGAAAATGGAAACAAAATTCACATCTCATGTCATATGCAAAAAAGGCAACTCAAGATGGATCAGGAATCTATATTGTTGCTGTTGTTGTTTGGTGCTGTCAAGTCAACCTAGAGGGCTCTATGAGTAAATAAAACGATCAATTACATCTGTGGAAGGAATCTTTGGAGAAGTTCAATATCAGCAGTGAAGATTAGGCCAGGTGCTGATTGCGGAACAGACAATCAACTGCTCATATGCAAGTTCAAATTTAAGCTAGAGAAGATTAAGTTATATCCAAAGGAATCAAAATTTGATCTTGAGTCTATCCCCCATGAATTTAAAAACCAACTCAGGAGTAGGGTTGAGGCCTTGAACACTAATGCACGATAACCAGATGAGCTGTGGGAAGATATCAAGAATATTGTTCATGAAAAATGCAAAAAGTCATTACTAAGAAGGAAGAAGAAAAGACCAAAATGAATGTCACAAGAGACTCTGAATATTGTGCTAGAGTGCTGATAAGCCGAAGCAAAGGGAAGAAATCAAGAAGTTAAGGAGCTGAATAGAAGATTTCAAAGGGCATCTCAAGAAGACAAGGCAAACTATTATAACAAAATGTACAAGGAGCTGGAGTCAGAATATCAAAAGGGCAGAATTCACTCAGTATTTCTTAAGATGAAGGAACTAAAGAACAAATTCAAGCCACGAGTCGCATGCTTAAGGATGCTATGGGCAGAATATTGAATGATTCAGGAAGCATTAAAAGAAGATGGGAGGAGTATACAGAAACATTGTACCAAAAAGAATTGGCTGACACAGAAGAATTTCAAGACACAACATAGAATCAAGAGGCAATGGTGATGAAGGAAGTTCAAGTTGCTCTGAAGGACTTGGCAAAAAATAAAGCTCCAAGAATTGATGGAATACCAATTGATGTATTTAAGCAAACAAAAGCTTCCCTGGATGTGCTCACCAAGTTGTGCAAAGAAATCTGGAGGCCAGCTACTTAGCCAACTGATTGAAAGAGATCCATATTTATTTCCATTCCAAAAAAAGGTGACCTGACAGAGTCAGCAAATTATCAAACAATATCACTTATATCACACACTAGCAAAATCCTACTGAAAATTATCCAGAAATGAATGGAACAGTACACTGACAGAGAAATACCAGAAGTACAAGTTGGGTTTAGAAGAGGTTATGGCGCTAGATATTATTGCCAATGTCAGATGGATCTTGGTAGAGAGCAGAGAGTACCAGAAGAATGTCTGTGTTTCATTGATTATGCAAAACATTTGACTGTGTGGATCACAACAAATTGTGGCTAACCTTCAGGGAAATGGGAATCCTAGAACACTTGATTACAGTTATGTGAAACCTATACTTGGATCAAGAAGCAGTCCTCAGAACAGAGCAGGTAAACACTACATGGTTCAAAAATCAGGAAAGGAATGCATCAGGGATGCATCCTGTCTCCATACCTTTTCAATCTGTATGCAGAACAGATCATTCAGGAAGCAAGGCTTTATGAGGAGGAATGTGTCATCAAGATTGGAGGAAGACTCATCAATAACCTACAATATACAGATGACACAACCTTGCTTGCGGAAACTGAAGAAGACCTGAAATACTTGCTGCAGAAGGTTAAAGACTATAGTCTTCAATACTGATTAAAGCTCAACATGATGAAGACAAAGATTTTCAGCACTGGGTCAATTGGCAGCGCCAAGATAGAAGAAGAGATTGAGGTTTTTAATAGTTACAACTTGCTCAGCTCCACAATAAACACCATTGGCACCAGCAGTCAGTATAAATTAAAATACTTATGTCACTCAGCATAATGTCCTCTAGACTCATCTATGCTCTGTAGTATTTCATGGCTTTGTCACTGTTTTTCAATGCTTATAATATTTCATTGTGTGAATGTACCATAGTTTCTCTATCCACGCAATTGTTGATGAGCAGTTGAACTGCTTCCACATCTTTGTTACTTTGGATAATGCTGTAACGAGAGTCTAGAAGACATTATGCTGAGTGACATAACTCATTCACAAAAGGGAAACATACAGTGTATTAGCACTGCTATAAAAATAGGATGATTGGACCTTACCATTGCTCTGCTGCAAGATGCCAAGGCCTGTGTGGCATGGCCACCCCTTAAGCATCTTCCATCCACTGTTTCACCAGTGTCTGCTATAGGTTGGGGCCCAACCCAGGTGAACTCACACCGTGGCTGGTGACAGAACCTCTACCTGCCAGGTTGAGGAGCTGAAGTTACACCACCCAGTTGCCGTCCCCACTGTCCAGTGCCAGGAATACCAATATAACAGGTACTTTAGAGGAAACACTTCTGTCTAGTCACACCACACAAGACCCCTTAAGCTCAAGTAGAAGGGGAAAGGACAGCTCAAGCTGGGCAGAGACACCATTTCTGGAAGGGAACAACAGGCTTCCTGATATGTCATTCAGGTACTTTGGGGGAAACACTGATGTCAGGACAAGAATGGAAAACAAATATGCAGGTCTTTCACAAGACATTGCCATACTATAGCTCACTATATAGTTGCAACAACATAAAATTTACTAAGAAGAGACTTGTATAATGTGAAGAAAGCAGTAGTAGGCATCAGTGATCATGAAAAAACAAAATAACCATTCTCCTAAAACAGCATGCCCAATGAATAGCCCAGATAGGACCAGAAGAAATATGTTGATGTGGAGTTATTTGAACAGCTTCAGAAGAATTGACAAATGATAGAAGAAACAATGGAAGCCATCAAGAAAGCAAATACCCCAGATACAGCAATCCAGAAGAAATATGGTGATGAGGAGCAACTTGCACAAATATGGGGAAAATGTGTAAAATATAGAAGAAACAACTGACAGTATTGATAAAGAGTTATGTTGTTGTTGTTGTTGTTGTTATGTGCCGTCAAGTTACTTGCGACTCATAGTGACCCTATGTACAACAGTCCTAAACCCTGTTCTAGCCTGTGCCAATCACATGGCTTCTGACACACCCATCCCGATTACCCCAAGAACTTAAAAAAAGTCATGACAAGATAGAGAGGATACAGCTAACACAGTACTGGAAATAATAGAAAAGTATGAAAATGCAATCCAGAATATTAAGACCAAAATGGCAGAAGTATCCACATGCTAATAGGACAAAAAAGTAGAACTGAAGAGATGGAATAGAGAGTCAGTGAGCTGGAAGACAAGAGTCTCACCAGAAACACACTAGAAGAAAAATCAGAGATGAGATGTAAATAAAATGAAGAAAACATTAGAATCATGGGGGGGGGTGTGACATCAAAAGGGACAACATACACATGATTGGAATTCCAGAACAGGGAGGGATAGGGTAATCACTGATAAATTGTGGAATAAATATGTGAAGAAAACTTCCTAGGTATTTTTAAAAACAGGAAAATCCACATTCAAGAATCACAGTGAATACTTAATAGACCAGTCCAAAAGAAAAACATCAAGATATATCATAGTCAAATTATCCAAATTAAAAGATAAAAGTAGAATTCTAAAAGCAGTATAAGAAAAACAGTCACCTACAAAGGGGAAACTATTAGATTAAATTCGTATTTCTCAGCATAAATCATACGAGTTGGAAGACAATGAAATAGCATATGCAGAAAGTTAAAAGAAAACTTTTTCCAGCCAAGGATCCTATATCGAGCAAAGCTCTCCATCAAATATGAAGATAAAATTAGTTCCTTGTAGAAAAGAAGGAAGTTAAAGAATTTGTGTAAATGACACCAAAGCTACAAGAAATTTTAAGTGAAGTTGCTCACACGGAGACACCAAAGGATGACACCAAAATGGGTGAACTATAGTAACCTGAAACAACAGAAAAAGAAACACAATAAAATAGCAATGGTAGACATTCAGATGGCCAACAAGCACATGAAGAAATATTCAAAATCCCTAGCCCTGAGAGAGATGCAAATCAAGACAACCATGAGATATCATCTCACTCCAGTAAGACTAGCAAAATTTAACAGAACAGCA
>NW_006399861.1:11603387-11607952 GCF_000299155.1 Elephantulus edwardii
ATTGAAATGAAAAATAAACAACCTAAATTTAGAAAAAAAAAGAGTAAAAAAAATAGCAATGGTAAAATTTAGCCTGATAATGTTCATCACACTTGATGTGAATGGACTAAGTGCACCAATTAAGAGAAAAGTAGTAGCAGAAAGCATAAAATACAAAGCCCATCAATATGCTGCCTACAAGAGATACATTTAAAAAAAAAAAAGGAAGAGAAAGACAGAGTCAAAATCAAAGGCTGGAAAAAAATATACCAAACAAATGGTAACCTCAGAAAAAGCAGGAGTGGCAATACTAATTTCTGATAAAACAGACTTCAGAATGAAAACCACCATAAAAGATAAAGAAGGACATTACATACTGAGTAAAGGCACTATAGATCAAGAAGATATAACCTTGATCAATATTTATGCACTAAATGATAGGCCTGCAAAATATGAAAAACAATGGTTAACAGAATTGAAGAAAGAGACTGACAACACCAAAATAATGGTAAGAGATTTCAACACACCATTATCACCAAAGTATAGGTCAACCCAAAATAATGTTAACAAAAAAGCAGAAGATCTAAACTATACAATAAGCCTTCTCAACCTTGTGGATTTATACAGAGTACTCACTCAAATAAAACTCAATTCACTTTCTTCTCAAGTGCATATGGTACATTCTCTAGAATTGATCACATATTAGGGCACAAAGTAAGCCTCAACAAGTTAAAAAATATTGAAATCATACAAAGTTTCTTCTCAGACCACAATATCATAAAACTAGAAACTTACCACAGAAAAGGAAAAGGTTACAAAACCACATATGTAGAAAATAAATAACTCTCAGCAAGAATGCAGCTGGGTTATAAAATAAATAAAGAATGAAAGAAAAAAGTTCTTTGAAACAAACAAAAATGAAAATACAACATATCAAAACTTCTGGGACATAGCTAAGGTAGTCCTCAGGTGACTGAGAAAAAATTTATAGCAAAAGTCACACACATAAAAAAGGAAGAAAGAAGAAATATCAATGATAAAATTCAATATCTTCATCAAATAGCAAAAGAACAATGATCTAATTCTACAGCTCCAGAAGAGAAGAAATTATAGGGACAAGATCTGAAATCAATGAAATAGAAAACAGAAAAAAAATTGAAACCATCAATAAGGTCAGGAGTTGGCTTTTTGAAAGGGTTGATAAAATCAACAAACCACTGACAAACTTAAAAAAAGAAAAAAAGAGAAGACACAGATAACTCAATTAAGAAATAATAGAGGTGGGTCTTGGATCTGGAGAGCAGCCACCTGATTGCCCAGTTTCCTGGCCAGTGTTGCCCTTTGCTGAAAGCCCTGCTGACCTGCCCTTGTCTGGACAGCATGCCTGTGCAGGAGAGCTGAAGGGTAATGAGCGACACACCAGAGAGCAATGCACCAGGGAGCAAGCAGGAAAGCTGGAATTTGAGTGAGTGTGAGCCCAGAACTCCAGTCATGATGTCAACACCTCATACTGGGAACTCCGGACCCAACATTGCTGGCCAGCACCCATAAATCTGGTCCTGATGATGACAACCATGCCCAGAACTCCAGTAATGACACCAGCGCCTGTGCTTGGAGCTGATGTGCACTGGGAGCAAAAATGGAACTTGAATGGGGTGGTGGTGGTGGTGTCACTGCTGTTGGCTGGATCATGTGGGACACCTTAACCTTAATCTGAAGGGAATGAGACAGTTGGAGCTGTTCTTGAAGGGAAAACCAAGGCGTCCTGGTTTTCCAGTCTCTGTGTTCTGCCTTGCGTCTCTTCATGTCTAGTTCATCAACTGCCTTTAGCCCAGACCACCTTGGCCTACCCTAGCTGTGGCAGTTGTCTGACAGAGGAGGCTGCTTCTACAGCCCTTTTCTCTACCAAACCAAAGCATATCTTTCATTGGGTCAGAAGGCAGAGAGAAACTCAGGCAGGGGAGCTGCCCCACCCACTTATGGAACAGTGACTTCAGATCAAGAAACTGCTATCACCTCAGACATGAAAAACTCTGCCACAGCAATGGCATGTAGGAAGCAGGCTACTTCACCCCCTACACAAGCACAAAACAAAATGCCACCTGCCAAAAGTGACACAGCATCAATGGATTTCCTGAAGCTAGAGAATCTGATGAAAATTTCTGACACAGAATTTAAAAGAACAATGATTGAATATTTTCAGTGGCTGAAAGATAAACTTGAAGAATTAGAGGACACTGCAAGCAAAACCAAGGAGGGGCTTTAAAAAAACCTATCTAAAACAATGCAGATAAAACAAAGGAGGTATTAGAGGCTATAGAAAAACAAAGTACAATCCAAAATATGAGGACTAATGTGTCAGATGCTGTCAACATGATGGAGGGACACAAGAACAGGTCTGAAGAGGTTGAACACAGAACCAATTAAATAGAAGATAGAATTGTCACCACTGATGTGCTAGAACAAAAAGCAGAGTCCAAAAGGAAGGAAATGAAGAAAACCTAAGAATAATGTGGGACAGCATCAAGAGAAATAACATGTACATAATTGGAATCCCAGAACAGGAAAAAGCAAGTAAAGGCACTAAAAAGTTGGGAAGAATTACTAGAAGAAAACTTCCCAGGCATAGTGAAGAATGAGAGAATATATATTCAAGAAACTTAGAGAACATCGTATAGAATAGACCCCAAAAGAAAAACAGTAAGGCATATCATAGTCAAATTTGCCAGAACCAAAGATAAGTAGAGAATTCTGAAATCAGTGAAGGAGAAACAAAGACTAATTTATAAGGGAGAGCAAATAAGATTAGGTGCTGATTTCTCAGCAGAAACCGTGTGAGCAAGAAGAAAATGGAATGACATATAGCAAATACTCAAAGAACACAACTATCAACCAAGAATATTATACCAAGCAAAACTGTCCATCAAATAGGAAAGAGAGATTAAGGTATTCCCAGAAAAACAGAACCTAAGGTAGTTAATAAAAACAAGGTTAGCACTGCAGGAAACACTGAGAGACGTCCTTCTTACTGAAGTGCTACAGAAAGCAGGAGGGACCAAAGTAACTAGCAACAGCACCAAAAAGAATTCAACAAAATGATTGCAACAGATTCTTTCCTCTCAATAATCACACTGAATGTAAATGGTTTGAATGTACCACTGAAGAGAAAAAGAGTAGCAGACTGGATAAAACAAAATCCATATGCTGGCTACAAGAGATACACCTGAAAAATGAAGAAAAAAAAAACTAAAAATAAAAGGTTGGGTAAAAATATACCAAGCAAATGGCAACCAGAAAAAAAGCAGAAGTGGCAATATTAATCTCTGATAAAAAAGACTTTAATGCAAAAACCATTATAAAGGACAAGGAAGATGACTTCATGTTAAAGTGGTTGCTAGAACAAGAAGACATAACAATAAAAAATATCTATACTCCAAATAAAAGACCTGCAAAAGATATAAAACAAACATTAACAAAACTAAAAAAAAAGAAATAGACATCACTATTATAGTAGTTGGAGCTTCAATACACCACTCTCAAGAAAAGATAGAACTTCCAAAAAAAAACTAAACAACATGCTGAAGAAGTAAACCACAAAATAAACCAACTCGATCTTATATTTACAGGCTAATGCACCCCCGAAAAGCATAGAAACATTCTTCTCCAATGTGCATGGAACGTTCTCCAGAATAGATCACATTTAAGACATAAGGCAAACAGCAATAAATTAAAAAGTATAGAAATAATACAAAGCATCTTATCAGAGCACAGTGCTACAAAATTAGAAATTATACAATCCTCCCCTGCCCCCACCACAAACCACTTTACTGTGCAACTCTTATTCTGAACTCTTGTCATGCCAATAATACTTAATCATATATTCCTTTTATACAGTTTCCTCGTCTGTTTCAATACCATGTACATTATTTATTCCCTCCTTTCTGTTTCCCTTAACCCCCACATCAGTCCTGTTCTGAAACAGTGGTATTGTGCAGTATTTGTCTTTTCATGATTGAGATATTTAACTCAGCATAATGTCCTCCATAGTTACCCATTTTGTATAGTATTTCATGAGTTCTTTGTTTTTCAATGCTGCATAATATTCCATTGTGTGAATATACCACAGCTTCTCTATCCATTTGTTTATTGATGGCAACTTGGTTTGTTTCCAACTCTTTGCTATTGTGAACAAAGCAGCAATAAAAATCGATGTGCATATATCTGCTTGGGTCGCAGCTCTTGTTTCTTTAGGGTATTCCTATGCACAATCAATGGTCTAACACCACCAGTCAGGAAATCAAAAGATGAATTGCACTGGGGAGAAGCTGCTATCAGGGACCTCTCCAGAGTGCTGAAAAGCAATGATGTTAGTCTAGAGGCCAAGGTACGTCTGATCAAGGCCATGATCTTTGCAATTACTTGTTATGTTTTAGAGAGCTGGACAATGATTAAGAATCACAGAAGAATCAATGCCTTTGAGTTGTGGTGCTGGAAAAGAGATTTGACTATACCATGGATAGCCAAGAAAACAAATAGGTCTGTCTTGGAGAGGATGAAACCAAGTTATTTCTTTTTTTTTTTTTTTT
>NW_006399861.1:11608052-11624547 GCF_000299155.1 Elephantulus edwardii
TTTTTCTATAATTATATTTTATTAATTTTCATAAACATTTACAGAGATAGTGGAGGCTAGGATTTTGAAGCTCTGTCTCACATACTTTGGGCAAATGGCCAGGAGAGATCAATCCTTGGAGAAGAACATCATTCTTGGAAGGATGGAGGGCCGATGTAAGAGAGGAAGACCCTGGATGAGATGGAATGATACAGTGTCTGGGGCAATGGGTGATGATGTGTCAGAATTAGTGAGACTGGCCCAGGTAAAGGCAAGGTTCAGATCTGCTTTACATAGGGTCACTATGGGTCATAGGTGACTCAACAGCACACAACAATAACAACAACAACATATCTATAGTCATTTGACAGTCAACAAGGAAATAAAACCTACCAAATTGGGAAATGACAACCTCTTCAACCAATGATGCTAGCAAAACTGCACTGCTACCTGCAGAAAGCTGAAACAGGATCCACATCTCACACTGCACACAAAAATCAACTCATGATGGATCAGAATCCTGAGAGTAAAGAGCAAAACCATAAAGTTCAACAGAGACAAACTGGGATCAAGCTTAGATGGCCTAGTCTGTGGTATAAAGAGACTGCCATAAACCCATAAACAGCCAGAAATGCACAGTCTGAAGAGGATAAACTTGATGAATGAGACCTTCTAAAGATTAAATCCTTGTGCGTATCACAAACTTTCCCCAACAGAGTGAAAAGAAAACCTGCTTACTGGGAAAAAACATTTGGCAATATCATTTCAGACAAGGGCCTCAAATCCAAACTTTATAGAATCCTACAGGGCCTCCACAAGAAAAAGACTAATAACACAATTACGAAATGGGCAAAAGACATGCAAAGACTTTTCACAGAGGAGGACATTCAGATAGCAACAGATACATGAAGAAATGCTCAAAATCACTGGCAATAAGAGAAATGCAAATCAAAACCCCAAAGGAATATCACCTCACCCCAGTAGCAGTGGCAAAGTTTACCAGAGCAGCAAGTAATAAATATTGGTGAGAATGTAGCAAGAAAGAAACTCTTGTACACTATTTGTGGGATTGTAAAATAGTACAACCACTCTGGAAAGCAGTTTGGTGCTTCTTAAAAAAAGCTGTACATAGAAATTCATATGACCCAGCTATTCTACTGTTTGAAATATGCCCAGAGAGAATGAAAACTGAGGCTTAAATGGAGACTTGTATACTAATGTTCAGAGCAGTTTTATTCACCATTTCAAGAACATCAAAACAGGCCAAATGTCCAACCACAACTGAATAGATTGAGAAATTATGGTACATTCCCAAGATGGCATACTACACAGCATGCAAGAGCAATAATTTTGAAAAAAAAAAAAAGAGCAATAATTTTGTCAATTACTGCCTAACTTGGAGAGACTGGAGACCATTTTGCTAAATGAAATAACTCAGTCCCATAAGGACAAATACTGTATGTACATGGCTATTATTGTAGAATGAGTATGCGAATCCTAAGGATCCAAGGAGGGGGGTGTGGGAGGGTGGGAGCAGATGGGTGAGGATGGGCAGAGTGGAAGGGCTAATTAATCATAGAATCTCAGAATTGGATAGGTAGAGGGGTGTGTGTGAAGAAAATGGGAAAGTTCTGGTATGAAAAACAATATATACAAACTTTGTAAATAAACCAGCATAAAATATTTTTTTAAAAGGATAATTACAGGTGGTGGTGGGAGAGCAGAAAAAGAACAGAGATAATATACACCGATTAGAATATGTGAAAAGAAAGTAAATATAAAATGAATGGAAGATCAGACATTATAATTAACAGTTTGGAACAGGATATTCATTGGTTTGAATAGGTAGGGCAAAGGCGGGAAAGACTAAGGAAGTAGAGATAGAAACAAATGTGGAGAGTTTAACCCAGGAGAAGTGAGAGAAGGAGTAGAAATTAGGAAATGGATGGGTAGGGTGAAGGGAAAGGACAGTGAAGTGTTGGTAAGTAAATAAAGGCATTGCATAATTAATGTTCTTAATGTTATAAGACAACATGTATATGAGTGATTGAATAACAATTAAAAATATTAATCCAAATGAGAAAGAAAAAAATAGCAACCTTTTATGATTTTACCTGAAAGACAAGTGAAACTAACCAAATGACTGTGTTATGGTTTCTTTGTTCCTTAGACTATATCCATTTTTATTATTTGTTTTTAACTTGGAGACATCAGCTCTTACTCATGTAGGCTGAGGTCCTTCTTTATTCAGTTCTATCTCTTTCCTTTTTTTTCTGAATAAATAATCTTAATCTCATTTTAATGAACTCTGGTAGCCTAAAAATAAGGTGTTGTGCTGACAACTCAAAGACAGGTTCGAATCTAGCAGCTGTTCTGTGGTAGAAAGATGGCAATCTCCTCCTGGGTGAAAATCTACTATTATATAGGGTTGGCTAATGAGCTCTGATGGGCTAGTGGTAAGAAAATGTGCTGTAATCCCAAAGGCAGGTAGTTAGACTCCACCAGCTGCTCCATGGAAGAAGGATAGGCAATCTCCTTCCATGTGATTAACGGCCTCTGAAAACCCACTGAACAGTCAGCTATGAGTCAGTTTTAACCACCACTGCAACACATAGAATCTCAGTCCCTTTGCTTTTAATACCGATGTTGCTAACATTATTAACAAACACGTTGATCCATATAACACTGGAGGCACATGGAGGGAATCCTGCATGGAGCCACTCAGCTGTTTAGTAAGACAGCCAGGACCTGTATTTAAGTATTGGATCCCCGGTTGTTATGTACCATAGAGTTGGAACCAACCCACAGATGACCCTCTGGTGGGTTTTTAGACAGTTTATTGCAGGAGAATGCCCATCCTTCTCCTGTGAAGCAGTTGGTGACCTCCAACAATACGCCTTCAGGACTGCAGCACAACTTCTTGTCACTAAGCCATGCTATTTGGCCCAAAGTCCAGGACCTTGCCTTCCTGCAATTTAATGTGACACTGTTGGGCAATGATAGATATTTTGGCTCATGTTAAGTGTTCTAGTGACTATACTGAGTGGGATCTCAAATGTATCCACAGGAGTTGCCACTAGTCAAAAGGTTCAGAAGCAGCAAGGGATCAAGAAGGAGAGGATAATACAGATGCTGCTCTGTAATTACCTTCTGTCGAGGTTGGTCAGGGAATGTGACAACTACTGTGTTGCAGATGGTAAGGGCAATGAAGAAGTCAAATATGTCAGAGAGTTCAGGTGAAAGGTGGGCTAGCGGATGCTCCTGGTGTCTTGCATTGGCCAAGTATCGGTCGCTCTCACTCACTTTCTCAAGGAGCTTGGGGTCAGGTGTGATGTCTTTCTCCTGTGATAAAATGGAAATTGAGGATCAGTCCAATCTAGGAACCCACCATGCTTCTTGATGCTTCACTTGACTTTATGGTGTAAACAAGTCTTTACCTTATACACATACA
The DNA here is from genome assembly GCF_000299155.1 of Elephantulus edwardii. NCBI lineage: Eukaryota > Metazoa > Chordata > Mammalia > Macroscelidea > Macroscelididae > Elephantulus > Elephantulus edwardii. Next base: position 11,611,483 of record NW_006399861.1, read on the forward strand.
TAACACGTCATGTATGAAGAGCAATGTAAATATCATTGTATAAAATAAAACATATATGCTTTTATTGTTAAATAAAGCACAAAAGAATATTTTTTACAGTAAACTATCATGTTAGAAAACTTGCAAAAGTCAGAAAAGTTTTGAAAAGCTAATGAGTCTTTATAGTGCCATCTCATACTAATAATCTTATTCTTTTTTAAAAAATATGTTTCACACGATTCTTCATTCATATTGTGCATTATACAATCATTCACATGTAGATGTTTTATACAATCAATCACCATTGGACCTTACCCATCATTTCCAAAACTTTTCAGATCCCTGTCGAATCCTTCCCTTTTCCTTCATCCCTACCCATCCTCACTCCTCTACATCCCTTTCCCCCTTACATGTTTTATGGGTCCTTGAATATGTTTTACTAGTTATAATTATGTTTTTACAATAATGGCCTTATGCAGTACTTGTCCGTAGGAGACTGAGTTAGTTCACTCAGCATAATGTTTTCCAGTCTCTCCCAAGTTATGTGGTATTTTTCTAAATCGTTCGTTACCTCTGATAGTGGCATAGTATTTCTTTGCGTGAATGTGCCACAATTTCTCAATCTTTTCATTTGTGGTTTGACATTTGGGCTGTTTCCATGTTCTTGCAACTGAGAATAACACTGCTATGAACAGTGGTGCAAAATCTCCACTTGTGTCTCAGTTCTCATTTCCTTGGGGTATATTCCTAACAGTGGAATAGCTGGGTCATACTACTCAAAATTATTCACAATAAGGAAGATGCAAATCTTTGTATACGTTCTACAGTAATGGCCTTATAAAGTATTTGTCCTTATGGGACTGAGTTAGTTCACTTAGCATAATGCTCTCCAGTCCTTCCTAAGCTAGGTACTAATTTACAAAAAAATCATTACTCCTGTGTACTGCATAGTATTCCATTGTATGAAGGTAGCATGATTTCTCAATCCATTCAACTGTGGTTGGACATAAGTGCTGTTTCCATGTTCTCATGATGCTGAATAACATTGCTATGAACATTGGTGTATAAGTCCCTCAGTTCTCATTTTTTCAGGATATATTCCAAGCACTGGAATAGCTGGGTCATGTAATATGGAATTTCTATGTTCAGCTTTTTGAGGAAATGTCAAACTGACTTCCAGAGTGGTTGTACCATTTTACAATCCCACTAACAATGGAGGATGGGTATGTGTGAGTGACATAATCATAGGGTTGCACAACTGGATGGGTGGAGGGAAGAGGGGGTAAAGGAAAGGGGAAAGAACCAGTGTGAAAAAAATGTATACAAACTTTGTAAGTAAACCAGTATAAAATAAAAAAAATTATCTATAAAAAGAAACCCACCACCAAACAGAAAAAAACAAAGTTAAAGGAAAGGTATAAACAGAGAGAGAATCATAATAAAATAATTATCAAGGGGGAATTGAGGTGTAAAAAAATTATTTAATACATAATAAAGATATTTATGTGAGTAAAGGGAAAGGCAATAAATAATATTAGCATAATAATAATATTAGCATTAAATAGGGCATGGTAATTAAGGTTATGGAATAGAATGTATATGCATGATATAAAAAACAATATGCTTCATAAACTTTTAATCAAATAAAAAATTTTACAATCAAAAAAAAAGCTGAACACAGAAATTTCATATGACCCAGCTACTCCACTGCTTGGAATATATCCTGAGAAAATGAGAATTGAGGCACTAACAGAGATTTGTATACCAATGTTCATAACAGTGTTATTCACCATTGCAAGAATATGGAAACAACCTATATGTCCAAGCAGTACCACATTCACGCAATACTATGCAGCATGTTGGAGCAATGATTTTGCAATTTACTATGTAACTTGGGAGGAATGGAAGAGCATTGTGCTAAGTGAACTAACTCAGTCCCATAAGGACAAATACTGTATAAGGTCATTATTGTAGAACATGTATGAGGATCCAAAGGGGAGAAGGGAGAGAAGGGGGGGGTGGAGGAGGAAGGCTTAATCATAGAGTTGCACAATTTGATCAGTGGAGAGAGGGGTGGAAAAGGAAAGGGGAATATCTGGTGTGAAAAACAATGTGTATGAACTTTATAAGTAAACCAGTATAAAATATTAAAATAAATTATTTTTTTAAAAGAAAGATGCAAATCAAAGCCACTCTGAGCTACCTTCTCACCCTAGTAACAGTGGCAAAGTTTAGCAGGGCAGCAAGCCATAAATTTTGGAGAGGATGTGGAGAGGCAAGAACTCTCAAACACTGTTGGTGGGATTGTAAAATGGAACAACCAGTCTTGAAGGCAATTTATTTCCATAAAAAGCAGTAACTAATTTTCAAAAACATGCTTTGTGTTTCCTTTCGTGGTTTTCAACATATGGTTAAAAAATCTATACATTTAGAATGTTTTATATACAAATCAAGACACACAAGAGTTGAGGACTCTCCTTCATAGGGTCGCTATGAGTCATCTGCGACTCGACGGGCACTTAACGATGACGAAGATATACAAATCAGAAGTTTCTTTTCTATGACTTAAAAAATTATTTTTACAAAATTTACAAAATGAAATTAACATGATGTATTTGGCTATTCCTTTATCACTGGATATTTAATTTCTTTCATTGTTCAGTTGCTATAAACAATGCTATGTCAAACTTATTTTCACATAAATCTTTGTATCACTAAACTCCTAGATTAGAATTCCAACATTCCCGACACTTTTGACTCACATTGCTAGGAAAAAGTTCCAAACGCAGCCTTGGTCCAGTGGAGTGCCTTTCCTGGTGTTCTGTACTTATCCACCAAACAGCATCAATGATTCTAGAGGACTTCTGCTTAAATGGCAACTTTTATTTTTTTTAAATTTTATTTTATTAATTTTAATGAACATTTACAGAAATTTTGGATTTGCAATCATTCATTGTTGCATTTTTCTCCCTGCCCAGCCCTCCCCACCCTTTCACTCCTCTCTTTGAAAAGTAAAAGAAAAATTCTTTCATTGGTATACAATCCCCCCGGCACTGCCTCCCCTACATGGCCCCAGTACACTCCACTATGCAACCTTAATTCTGGACTCCTGTGATAACGAAAATACCCTATCACATATCGCTTTTAAATTGTTCTCTCCCTTATCTGTTTCAGAACAGTATACATAATTTATCCAGTTTTTCTCAGTCTTACCCCAACCCTGATTTCAGTTCCATTCTACAACAGTGGCACCATGCAGTATTTGTCCTTTTGTGACTAAGATATTTCACTCAGGATAATGTCCTCCAGGGTCACCTATTTTTAATAATATTGCATGAGTTCCTTGTTTTTCAATGCAGAGTAGTTTTCCATTGTCTGAATATACCACAGCTTCCCTATCCATTCATTTGTTGATGGGCACTTGGGTTGTTTCCAACTCCTTGTTATTGTGAACAAAGCCACGATAAACATGGGTGTGCATATATCTGCTTGGATGTCGGTTATGGTCTCTTTAGGGTATATTCCCAGTAGTGGAATTGCTGGGTCAAATGGTATCTCTATTTGAGACTTTTTGAGAAAGCACCATACCGCCTTCCACAGTGGTTGCAACATTTTACACTTCCACCAACAGTGAATAAGGGTTCCAGTTTCTCTATAACCTCGCCAGCATTTGTTGCTTGCTGTTCTGTTAAATTTTGCTATTCTTACTGGGGTGAGATGATATCTCATTGTTGTTTTGATTTGCATCTCTCTTAGAGCTAAGGATTTTGAACATTTCTTCATGTGCTTGTTAGCCATCTGGATGTCTTCTTTGGTGAAGTGTCTGTTCATATTGTGTGCCCATTTTTCAATTGGGTTATTTATTTTGTTATGGGGCTCAAGTATTTTATAAATTCTAGATATAAGTCCCTTTTCTGACATGTAATTACTAAATGCTTTTTCCCAGTCTGTGGCTTCCCTTTTTACCCTGTTGGAGAAGTTTTTGGATATGCATAGGGATTTGATTCTTAGAAGGTCCCATTCATCTATTTTATCTTCTCCTGGTTGTAGATTTTTCAGGATACTTGGAAGACTGTTTATTTTGTAGATTAGGACTTCTAGAGTTCTTCCAAGCTTTTCTTTAATGAAGATTGTAGTTTTTGGTTTTAGTCCTAGGTCCATGATGTACCTTGAGTGATTTTTGTATATGGGGTGAGGTGTGGATTTTACTGGAGTCTTCTGCAGATATTTTTCCAATTTTGTCAACACCATTTGTTTAAAAGGCTGTCATTTCCCCACTTAACTGATTTCATCTCCTTGTCAAAAATCAGTTGACCATAGATAGATGAGCTGAGCTCTGGGTTCTCAATTCTATTCCATTGATGTATGTGTCTGTCATTGTACCAGTACCATGCTATCTTAACCACCATTGCAGTGTAGCAGGATTTTAAATCAGGGAGTAAGAAACCTCTTACCTTTTTTCTATTTTTAAGGAGTGTTTTGTTTATTTGGGGCTTCTTTCCATTCCAAATAAAACTGGAGATTGCTTTTTCCATCTCGTTGAAGAATGGGAGTGGTATTTGTATTGGGATTGCATTGAACCTGTAAATTGCCTTTGGTACTATTTCCATTTTCACAATATTGAGTCTTTCTATCCATGAGCAAGGGATATTCTTCCACTTCTCCAGGTCTCTTTTTGTTTCTTGTAGTAATGTTTTATAATTTTCTTTGAATAGATCCTTTGTGTTTCTAATTAGATTTACTCCCAAGTATTTAATCTTGTGATTCGCTATTGTGAAGGGTATTACTTTTCTTAGCTCTGGCTCTGTATTCTCTTTGTCACTGTAGAGAAATCCAACTGATTTTTGTATGTTGATCTTACATCCTGCTACTTTGCTGAATTGTCAACTATGTCCAATAATTTTCTTGCTGAGTCTTTAGGGTTTTCTAGGCATACTATCATACTATCTGCATAGAGAGATAATTTTACCTCCTCTTTAAATGGCAGCTTTTAAAAGGAGCTTTGCTGGCTTATTGTTCTACCAACCAAAAGGCTGTGTGTCTCCAAGTGCTTGCTCTGAGAAACTCAATGGATGGACGAAGCACCACTACAAGTCAGAACTGAGGGCAGTGAACAGAGCTTATGAGTTTGTTATTGTTGTTGTTAGGTGCCAGTGAGTCAAGTACAGTTCATTGCAACCCTATGAACAATAGACCTGAATTCTGTTCTATCCTGTGCCATCCTCACCATCTCTGACACATTTGAGTCTATTGCTACAGTCACCATATTGATCCATCTTCCTCCCTTTCATTGACCTTCCACCTTTCCAAGCATGATGTCTCTTTCCAAAGAATAACTTCTCTTAACAAAATGTCTAAAGTACGTGAAGTGAAGCTTTGTCATTTTTGTCCCCAAGGATCATTCTGGTTGCACTTTCTCCCAGACGTATCTGTCTGTTCTTTTGGCAGTTGGTGGAATATCCAGTACTCTTCCCCAACACCACAGCTGAAAAGCATCAATTCTTCTGTCATTTTTATTCATTATCCAGCTATCAAATCCATAGCAAATGATTGAATAGCCTTAGCTTCCACATCACAAAACTGATTATAAACATCTATTGTTAAAGCATTTCAGAATCAAAAGAATTTCTTTGAGATCTGGAAGTGCCATTGATATTTAGTTGTCAGCCAGAGCTAATAAGAACAGATTGCTATTGGATGAGAGCTTACCTAGTTAGGCATGCTTTCGTTGGCTCTGCTTCATCTCATTTCCATCTTATTCTGGAATTCAATCTGTATATTTGGAAGGACACGTATTCTCTCTGGGTGGTTTTGTGGAAGAATCCTAGGCCAGTGTCTTGGAAACGGCATTATTTTGAAGATAAGGTAATGGCCAGAAGAAACTGCTGCTCATTCAGTTGAAGTTGGTAAGTTAAATCTGCCCAACTATATCTCATATTTTTCTTTTGAAACAGAGCCCGCCCTTTGAGGAAGCAAGGAAGTCTAGTAGTGCAGTGGATTGTGCTGAGCAGCTCATAAAAAGTTCTTAGAATCCGCAACGTTGTGGGAGTAAGATGCAGTAGTCTCTGTCCCTAAATATTTACAGCCTTGGAAACCCTAAAGGGTTTCCAACTCTTGTTGGAATTCACTCAACACAGTGTGTGTGTGTGTGTGTGTGTGTGTACACATGTTTGCTTGCTTTTTCTTAACAAGGGAGCAACAACATTATTGGTAAGGGCTTATTACACCACACTCTGACTTCAGGGTGTACCACTCACCATGGGGCTGCTGAAGGCTGAATATTTTGACAGCACACTGGTCCTTTTGGTCCCAGCCCAGCCATTTGTGCAATAATATGGTTTGGAACTCTGGCCCCTGTGCATGATCCGAAAGCTCTGGTGGTTTCCATTGTTGCTGCGCTGGGACAATGAGGTACCCTGGGTATCTTCTTCCTCTGAGTCTGGCTCCTGATATGTGGCCAGACGCTTGGCTGTGGGAAGAAGGACAGAATAAGACATGAAGTATGGGGAGTCCAGCAGAATGGAGCTGATATTAAGCACTGACGTCAGGTCACCCAGTGAAGTTACCATGCTACACTGCATCACCAAACCATACTTCTTAAGAACTTGCAGCACCAAGGGCCTGTGGCATTGTCATTTAAATGTACCATTTAATAGCCTTTTTTTTTCACAGAAAAAGGAAGTTGCTACAGTCTCTTGATCTAGGGATGAGAGTGAAAGTGGCACCCAATATGAGGGTACCAATATTTTGGTCCTGTTCATAATGACATAATGGCTACCCCACCTCTCAGATGGGTGAACAGATATAGACAGAGATAAATTCACACAGTAAGTCCCTTCTATTTACCTAAGAGTCATGGGGCACAAAGGTTATATGACAGGTAGCTAGAGAAAGACAGAGAAGATCATAGAAACTCATGGCTTTGCCCATTATCCCAGAGTGCTGCATCACCTCCAGCAGCTTGTAAATAAGGAGTGTCCACCATACAAAGGGCACAATACTCTACTGGCATAGCATCAATACTGGGAGGTAATTGCTTGCACTTCACCCTTCCTTCTCGTGAGGTGGTCCAGGAAGAAGCCATGACTGGAGTAGGATCTGAAGCACTCCTAAGAATGTTTGTGAACTAGTTAGTCTTCTAGAGCTGCTATAACAAAATGCCACATATGGAGGGCTTATAGTAATAAATTCATTGTCTCATAGCTCTGGATGCGAGAAACCAAAATGCTATGCATTGTCAGCAGGACTGTGCTCTTTCTCCAAAGGCTTCTCCATTGCCCTGCCCATTTTCTAGTTGCCCTGGGCTTCCACAGGCTTGCAGCTGTAGCATAACACCAATTCTCCTTTCATCATTACATGACCATCTTTTCTTTGTTTATGCTTTTTCTTGTCTTTTATAATGGAGTCATTCAGATGAGATTAGGGCCCATCCATACTGTTGCTGTTAGGTGCTCTCAAGTCAATCTTGTCTTGTCCAGTGTCATCCTCAATATTGTGGATAAACTCAAGCCCATTGTTACAGTCATTGTATGGATCCATCTTGTTGACGGTTTTCTTTTCCTTTGCTGATTCTTCACCTTTCCAAACATGATACCTTTTTCTAAGGACTGGTCCCCTCCTAACAACATGCCCAAAATATAAGATATTATGTTACCTGAACTGATACTACTGATCCTATTTACAAATAAGTTCACAGGTACCACGGTTAGGACATTGACCTTTCTTTGGAAGGATACAATTGAACTAATAACAGAGTCCTTAGTGGCATAGCTGACTATTGTTCCTACCACCGCGGTGAGTGCCAAACATACCATGTGACACTGCTGGGCTCCTTAACAGGTGCTTCTGGGCAAGATTTTCTGTCTTTGCCCAATTAAGGTAACTTTTTCATCACTGATGGGATTATTAATTAGGCTCTTTAACTTTAATAAAGTCTTTCCTAAGCTCTGTTGCAGGCTTAGCTTCATGAAAGGGGCCTGGGAGTATCAATAGAGGGCCCAAGATATGAAGTGCAATATGTTGGAGTCTGTAATGCAAACTGTATTTCTGTAGCCCTACTCTGGGTCAAGCTTCCACACTCATCATATCTCAACAAGTATTTCTTTAGAGAAATGAGACTAAGGATGGGAAGTCACCTCTCCATATTCACAAAGCTGAGCACTGGTTACAGACAGGATTATAAATTCAAGAACTTCTCATTATTTTAGCAGAAATTACCTGACTATGATACACTATAGAAAGGTAAGGGAGGGGATAGGATAGAGAGAGAAGGAAGAAAAAATAAGGGGATGTAGAAGAGACAAGGAGAAAGGTAGAGTGAATGAAGCACTTCATTTATGGTGGGAAATAAAACATTTAAAAAATGTACAAGTTTTATGCTTATGTTTAATATGATTGCTTTGATTTTTATAAAGAAATTCACATTTTTAGGAAACTCATACAAATCTGTTTCTTACAGGTCTTTCTCTCAAAATCCTTCTGCTTCTCATTTTGCATTTGTTTCTATCTTTGTGAGGTGGTTTCTTTTGAGTTCTCAGATACTGCTGCAAGAGAAGAGTCACCCTAGTTGTACAGTTGGTATCCTCAGGACATGCTCTGTGGCACAAAGTCCTTACCAAACTGCTTTCTTGGCTCTGGGTTCTGGTTCCAGTCACACCTGCTTATGAATAAACTGAGGGTCTTAGAAAGATAGATTGCTATGAATACTGGAGTATATATGAGGATCAGGAAGAGGCAGCAAAGGTACGGGGCAGGGGGGTGAGGCATGGCTGAAAGGCCACTGCTCTGCTGTGTAAACTATGTTCCAGGAACTATTAATGAGTAGAAAACTTCACACACATGCAAAGATATTAAAATATGAGGTCATCTAAAGCATGAATTACCCAGCATCCTTCTGTGAATTTTCAAGTGATAACAAGAAACAGGTGGATGGATGATAATAGAAACATTTTTGTCTCTGGGCGTGGCAGGGAAGTAAGGCATCACTTTACAATTGAGGACCTTAGGAGGCCATGCTTCAACTGTTGGGAACTTGCTTTCCAGAAAATACTCATCAGCCCCAGGGCAAGACTGACAAGGGGCATCACCTCAGACTTTAGCATTGCTTTGAAAGTCATCTGTGTTTATTCTTCTTGAAAACTAGTGACATCTGTATGTGTATGTAAGCATGCACATCTTTGAATAAGGCTCTTTTTTTTTGTTTTGTTTTGTTTAGTCTAGGATGGAAACAGACCTCTTGTTCCTACTCCTTACTCCCAAACTCACCATTTGCATCATGAGAATATTCTATCCCAGACACAGTGCATCTTCGGAAAACCATCTTATTCTCAGTTAATGTGCCTGTTTTATCTGAGAAGATATACTGAATCTGTCCTAAGTCTTCTGTGATGTTCAGGGCTCGACACTGCAGCTGTGAATCTGTGTCTTCATCATACAGCTCTAAATCCTGGTTAATGAAGTATACTTGACATACTTTGACAATTTCAATGGAAACATACAGGGAAATTGGAATCAAAATCTAGAAGAAAATGGCATATAGATATGAATTATTATAAAGATTAAGGAGTCAAGGAATTAATTTAATTAAATAAGAAATTACTATAGTCACAAGTAGGAAGCACACTGTACCTTTAAGACTTTAAATAGATGAGTTTAGATGCAATGGTGGTAAAGTACTAGAGTATTTGGGTTTACATCTAATACTATATTTACTAGTGTTCTTCGACTGTTTGTAAAGGTTTTGAAGGCCTGATAGTTCATAAGTGAATGGTCAATCCTGCTTCCTAGTCTGTCTTAGGGAGCTCTGCTGAAACTTTTCCACCATGAGTGGCCTTTCCGGTATTTGAAACATGAGTGGCATAGCTTTGAGCATCATAACAAATCACAAGTTACCCCACAAGTACAGCACACTGACAGACACATGCTGTGCTAATAAGAGCAAATACTAAATAAGCAAGAATATATACACCTAAGCTATAAAGTAACTATCAACATGCAAATTATTCCCCAATACATCAAACTAACATATGGATGTTGTACCCCTAACAGCAAACTATAGAAACAATCAGGCATACAGATAGCATCATGCAGGTACCAACAGTCAAGAAATAAAAAGACATAACATTGCCCTGGGGAAGTCGGCTGTCAAGGACTTCTCCAAAGTACTAGGGAACAATGGTGTCAGTTAAAAAATTGTAGTTTACCCAGAACATTTGATTGTTCTTATGAGAAAACCTATGCTTGGACCAGGAGGTCCTAGTCAGACAAAGCAAGGAAACACTGTATGGTTTAAGATCTAGAAGGGTGTATGCCAGGAATGTGTCCTATCTCCATATCTTTTTAATCGCTATGCAAAAATGATCAGCTGGGAAGCTGGAGTCTATGAGGAGGAATGTGGCATCAGGATTGAAGGAAGACTCATCAACAATCTGCATTATGCAGATGATACAACCGTCCTTGCTGAAACTGAGGAGGACCTGAAGCACTTGCTGCGGAAGGTGAAGAACTATGGCCTTCAATATGGATTGAAGATCAACATGAAGAAAACAAAGATTCTCACCACTAGGCCAATTGGTAGCATCATGATAGATGGTGAAGAGATTGAAATTGTTGACAGCTTTAGTTTGCTTTCTCCACAATCAACACTCTTGGTGCCAGCAGCCAGGAAATCAAAAGAAGAATTACATTGGGAAAGTCTGCTGTCAGAGACTTCTCCAGTGTACTGAAGGGCAACACCAGCAGTCTGGATACTAAGGTGTGTCTGATCCAGATCATAGACTTTTTGATTGCTTGCTATATGTCAGTAAGCTGGACAATGATGAGGGATGATAGTGAATTGATGCCTTTAGCTGTGGTGCTGGAGAAGAGTATTGAATATACTATGTACTGCCACAAGAACAAACAGGTTTAATCCTGGAGATGGTGAAACCAGGCTACTTCTTGGAGACAAAGTTTCTGAGTTTTCGTCTGACACACTTTTGGGCTTGCTGCAAGGAGGGACCAGTCGTTGGACAGAGACATTAGGCTTGGAAGGGTGGAAGAAAAGCATAAGGGAGGAAGACCCTTGATGAGACGAACTAATTCAGTCACTGAGATAATGGGAGTAAGTGTGTCAGAGACAATAAAGTAGGCAGGTTTCAGGGCTATATTTGCTATAAGTTGCAAGCAACTCAATGACACATAATAACAACAACAACAACAACAATGATTTTATAAAACAAAATGTGATTGAAGGAGAGTGTGAAACACAATGTATATGAATTTTGTATGGAAATTAATAAAAAAACAACAACAAACCAAACCAAGCAAAAAACTGCGGTGTCCCTGATTCAAGCCATGGTCTTTTCAATCACCTGCTATGCATCTGAAATCTGGACAATGAATAAGGACGACAGAAGAAGAATAGATGCCTTTGAGTTGTGATATTGGAGAAGAGTGCTGAAGATCTCATGGACTATCCAAAGAACAAACATAAATATGTCTTGGAAAAAATGCAACCAGGGAATTCCTCACAGGCAAGGATGGCAAAACCTAATCTCATATGCTTTGGATATGTTGTTGGAGAGGTTATTACTTGGAAAGGGACACCATTCTTGGAAAGGTGAAAGGTCAGGAAACCTTCAATGATATGAATTGACATTGTAACTGCAGCAATAGGCTTGAGCATATCAGAAATGATGGAGATAGCACAGGATCAGATTATTACGAGTCATACTTAACATGACAGCGACTAGCAACAGCAATAACAATGAAATTATTTGCAAAGAAGTTAAATATAGATAGCCTATGGGGATGCTGCAAAGCAGAATTTCTCTCTACTGAAGGTTTAATAGCTTGGATAGAAGAAATTTTACTATTAGAGAGAAACTAATAAGGGGAAGAGATAGGAGTCCTCATTAGAAAAGTCATCTTGCCTGAAGATCAAGGACTATAGCCTTCATTATAGATTCTATCTCAACAAAAATCCTCATATCTATCATTACAAATGGAGAAAAGGAGCCACAGTTAATTCCTACGGAAGCAACAGTCAAAAAAATCAAATGACTTTGTGAATTGTGCAAATCTGATGCCAGGGATCTCTTTACAGCGCCAAAGAGCAAGAATGAACACCACTTTAAAGACTCAGACATTCCTGACTCAAGATATGGTATTTTACATTGACTCATTTGCATGTAAAACTGTACAGTAAATGAGGAGGACTGAAGAATTGGGACTTTGCATTGCAGTGTTGACAAAGAATATGAAATGTGTAATACACTTCTGGGGGGAAAAGGAAATCTGTCTTGGAAGAACTTAAGTAAGAATGCCCTTTAGAGGCAAGGATTGCACAGCATACTTTTGGCACATTATTAGAGTGACCAGACCTTTGAGAAGTACATTCTGCTTAGAAAGGTGGAGGGTACTAGAAGGATAGGAAGACCCTCAATGAAAGTAATTGGCACAGTAATTGTTACAGTGGACTTAATTTAAGGAGAGTTTGCGGGGATGATGCAAGTACAATTGGAGTTGGGTTTTTTCCTTTTGTAACTGTGAGCTGACTTGATGATGCTAAAACAACAACAACAATTATAGATAAAGCACATCTTGTATGAAATGTTTACTAGGATAAAACATGATAGTGTTTATAAGAATTCAATTATACTTACTATGTGTTGTCACCAGTAAAGCACTAATTCTTTGAAATCACTAGTTAGAACAAGAACCACAGTAGAGTCAAGCCTCAGATGACAACACAGACAAAACCTACCAGATAAAATATATCTCACACTACCTTTGTGGAAATATTTTTAAAGTTAATCTCACTTCTGAACAAGCATATAATTTTTATTACATGTTGTTGTTGTTGTTGTTATGTGCTGTCTAGTTGTTTGCGACTCGTAGCGGCCCTATGTACAACAGCCCTAAACCCTGTATCCTGTGCCAATCGCACTGCCTCTGACACTCCCATCCCGATTACCCCAGTCACTGATAGAGGGTCTTCCCCTTCTGCATTGTCCCTCCACCCTCCCAAGCATGATGTCCCTCTCCAAGGACCTGTCCCTCCTTACAACATGTCCAAAGTATGTCAGATGAAGCCCCAGAATCCTT
>NW_006399861.1:11626896-11628238 GCF_000299155.1 Elephantulus edwardii
TCAGGGAGTGAGATGCCTCCTACCTTTTTTCTATTTTTAAGGAGTCCTTTGCTTATTCGTGGCTTCGTTCCATTCCAAATGATGCTGGAGATTGCCATGTATAGCTTTTTTGTCTGATGTTGCTAAGCTAGCTCTGACTCATAGCAATCTAATGTGTGACAGAAGGAAACCCTGCCCAACCCTAGGCTGTCTTCTGTCTTTGTTGTACTCAACCCATTGTTGCAATTATTGTGTCAATCCATCTCATTTAATATATTTCTCTCCTTTATTGACCCAAAATATGAGGTCCAATGTTTCATATGCTGTCAACATGATGGAGGGACACATGAGCAGAGTTGAAGAGATAGAACACGGAACCAGTGAAATTGAAGACAGAATAGTCACCACTAATCCACTAGAGCAAAAAGCAGACTCAAAAAAGAAGGAAAAAGAGAAAACCCAAGAATAAAGTGGGGCACCATCAAGAAAAAGAACATGCACATGATTGTAATCCCAGAAAAGGAAGAAGTAAGTAAAGGCACTGAAAAAGTTGTGGAAGAGTTACTAGAGGAAAACTTGCCAGGAATAATGAAGAATGAGAGACGATATATTCAAGAAGGTCAGCAAACATCATATAGACTAGACTCCAAAAGAAAAACATCAAGGCATATCATAGTTAAATTTGCCGGAACCAAAGATAAGGAGAGACTCCTGAAAGCAGCAAGGAAGAAACAAAGAGGAACCTTTGAGGGAGAGTAGGTAAGATTAAGTGCCAATTTCTCAGCAGAAGCCATGCAAGCAAGAAGGGAGTGGAAGGACATATATCAAACACTCAAAGAACACAACTGTCAACCAAGGACACTGTACCCAGCAAAATTATCCATCAAATATGAAGGAGAGATCAAGATATTCTCAGAAAAGCACAACCTAAGAGAGTTTGTAAAAACAAGACCAGCATTGCAGGAAAGACTCGGAGAGGTCCTTCTTATAGACGTACCACAGAAAGCAGCATAGTCCAAAGTAAGTAGCAACAGCACCAAAAGAACTCAACACAATGATATCAATAAAACCTTGCCTCTCAATAGTCACACTGAATGTGAATGGTTTAAATGCACTGCTGAAGAGAAAACGAGTAACAGATTGGATAAAAAAAGCAAAATCCATCAATATGTTGTCTACAAGAGACACACCTGAAAAATGAAGACAAAGACAGACTAAAAATAAAGGGTGGGGAAAAATATACCAAGCAAATGGCAACCAGAAAAAAGCAGGAGTAGCAATATTAATCTCTGATAAAATAAATGTCATTGTAAAAACCATCACAAAGGACAAAGAAAGTCACTACATAATGCTGAAAGGGTCA
>NW_006399861.1:11628478-11630149 GCF_000299155.1 Elephantulus edwardii
AGCTCAATGTCAAGAAGACAAAGATTCTCACCACTGGACCAATTGGCAGCATCAGGATGGATGGTGAAGAGATTGAGATTGTTAACAACTTTAGTCTGCTTGGATCCCTGGTCAACACTCTTGGCACCAATAGCCAGGAAATTAAAAAACATATTGCGATGGCAAAGTCTGATGTTAGGGACCTCTCCAGGGTACTGAAGAGTAATGGTGTCACTCTGGAGAAAACGGTGCATCTGATACAGGCTATATAGTCTTTGCAATCACTTGTTATGCATCAGAGAGTTGGATAATGACTAGGAAGGATAGAAGGAGAATTGATACCTTTGAGCTATGGTGCTGGAGATGAGTATTGAATGTACCATGGACTGCCAAGAAAACAAACAGATTTATTCTGGAGAGGGTTAGACCAGGCTCCTCCTTGGAGGCAAGGATTCTTGGGCTTCATGTTACATACTTTTGACATGTTATAAGGAGGGACATATCCTTGGAGAGGGTCATCATGCTTGGGAGGGTGGAGGGACGGCACAAGAGGGGAAGACCCTCTATGAGGTGGATTGGTTCAGGGACTGGGGTAATCAGGATGGGTATGTAAGAGGCAGTGTGATTGGCACAGGACAGAGCAGGGTTTAGGTCTGTTTCATAGGGTTGCTATGAGTTTCAAGAGACTCAATGGCACATAACAAGAACAACATCAACAACAACTATAGGACTTGGAGAATTCAATACACCTCTCTCAAAAAAACCATAGAACTACCAGAAAAAAACTCAACAGAGATACTGAAGAATTAAATCACACAATAAACCAACTTGACCTCATCGATATTTATAGGCTAATGCACCCCAAAAATGCACAGTATACCTTCCTCCAATGTGTATGGAAGGTTCTCCAGAATAGATCACATATTAGGTCACAAGGCAACCATCAATAAATTTGAAAACAAAGAAATAATACAAACCATCTTTTCAGATCATAATGCTACAAAATTAGGAGAAAAAAAAACATATATTTGGAAGCTGAACAACACCTTGTTTGAACATGACTGGGTACTAGAAGAAATAAAAATGAAATTAAGAAGTTTCTTGAAACAAATGACAATGAAAACACCACTTACCAAAACCTCTGGGAAAGAGCCAAAACACTAATCAGAGGTCAATTTCTAGTAATAAGCAAACACATCAAAATCAGGAAAAACTGACAACTGACTCTCTAACCCAACATCTCCAGCAAATTGAAGACAGATAGCAAGAAAAACTGACATCCTTTAAAAGAACTGAAATTATAAAAATTAGAGCAGAAATAAATGAAATAGAAAACAAAAAAAAACCCAATTGAAACTATCAACAATACTAGGAGTTGGCTATTTGAAAAGGTCAATAAAATTGACAAATCACTAGCAAAACTCACAAAAGAAAAGAAGAAGACCTAAGTAATCTGAATAAGAAATGAATCAGGCAACATCACAACAGAACCGACTAAAATAAAAAAGCTAACATTAGAGTATTATGAAAAACTATACTCAAATAAATATGAAAACCTAGAGGATATGGACAAATACTTAGAAATGAAAAACCTTAGCTAATCACAAGATTAAATACTTGGGAATAAATTTAACCAGAAGTACAAAGGACCTTTTCCAAGAAAATTACAAAACATTACTACAAGAAACAAAA
>NW_006399861.1:11650990-11653722 GCF_000299155.1 Elephantulus edwardii
TTTGTGAGGGGAGAAGGGTGCAACAATGAATGAATGGAATCCCAAAATCTCTGTAGATGTTCATTGAAATGAAAAATAAACAACCTAAATTAAAAAAAAAATAGAAAAAAAATCTGGACTAACTAGATTTTCTGGGATCTCTGATAACCTATATATGTTATGAAAACACATAGAACAGTACAAATTCAAGGTCAGAATAAAGTTTACATGCTGTTGTTATGTGTCTTTGCATTGCCCGTTACTCATTGCAACCCTATGCACAATAGTGCTGAACTTTGCCCTGTCCTGAGCCAATCTCACTGACTCTGATACACCCACGTCTAGTACCCCAGATACTGTGTTGATCCTTCTCATCTGAAATCTTCCCCTTCTGCACTGTTTCTCCACCTTCCCAAGCATGATAACCTTTTCCAAGGACTAGCAACATGCCTAAACTATGTGAGATAGAACTGCAAAATTTTTGCCTCTAAGGATCAACTTGATTTTACCCTCTCTCCAGGACAGATCTGTTTGTTCTATTGGTAGTCCATGGTACTGTCAATACTCTTCTCTTGAGCTAGAAGTCAAAGGCTTCAGTTCTTTTTCTGTCATCCTTAGTATTCTGAGATTCCCATTCTTCTCAAGGTTTGCTACATTGTATGAAGAGTATATGATGAGTAACATATTAGAGATTATTAAGTAAAGGTGGGTAAAATGCTTTCACTTTAATTACTATTTTGTTCCAGCTCTCTGATGCATAGCAAATAATTGTAAAGACCATGGCCTGGATCAGGCACACCTTAATTTCTAGATTGAAATAATTGCTCTTTAGGACTGTGAAAAGGCCCCTGACAGCAAATTTTCCTAATGCAATTAATCTTCTGATTTCCCGAGTGCTGGTGCCAACAGTGTTGATTGTGGAACCAAGCAAGTCAAATTGTTAACAATCTTAATCTCATTTCCATCTATATGATGACACCAACTATCCCAGTGGTGAGAATCTTTGTTTTCTTTTTTTTTATTTTTTTTTTTGAATCTTTGTTTTCTTGATGTTGAGCTTCAATTAATATTGAAAACTTCGGTCCTTGACCTTCTGTAGCAAATATGTTAGGTCCTCCTCAATTTTGATGAACAAGGGTATGTTTATCACAGATGGCTGATGATTCTTCCTTACTGATGCCACATTCCTACTCATAAAGTCCAAACTCCCAAATGATCTGTTCTGCATATAGATTGAAAAGGTATGGAGACAGGACACATCCCTGACACATTCCTTTCCTGATTTTGAGCCGTGTAGTGTTTCCTTGTTCTGATGACTGCTTCCTGGTTCAAGTATAGTTTTCCATGAGCACAATCAAATGTTCTGGGATTCTCATTCTTTTCAAGGTTAGCCATGTTGTCTGAAGCATATACGATTAGAGACAGATTAGAGACTATGAAGCAAAGACTGGGCTCTCACTTTTGTGATTTTTTGTTTCCAAGAAGGATAATGGAGACATTCACTGCATCTTTTCATCCCTCTGCAACTCACCCCATTCCATAACAGGTCTTTTTGAGCATAGAGTCTCAAGTTAATAAATATTGTTAGGATATACATCATATCCTAGTATTAAGACAGTAGAGGTAAAAACACATGAAAATACATCCTTGAATTTATTTCCTCTGAACTGAAAAACCATTTCAAGAATGGATACGATGCATTGACAACTAATTATCAAGGAACAGGCAAGCTGTGTGATGACATCAAGAATATTATGCATGAAGAAAGCAAATGGTCATTACAAAGACAAAGAAGAAAGGATCAAAATGGATGTCATTAGAGGCTGTGAAGAGCGCTCTTCATTGCAGAGAGGCTTAAAAAAAGAGACAAAATGATGAAGTAGAGGCTGAACAGATTTTAAAGGGCAGTTTGAGATGATTGTTAGGGCCATGGAGCTGCTCTCCCTTCTTTTCCAAGAATAGCCATAGAAATGATCAAATCACAGGAAGCAGCAGCTGTATATCTGTTTATCTCCATTAGGGCTGAAAACTATTTCATCTCCCTTTTCCAGGAATATGGAAATATGTTGTTGTTGTTGTTGTTGTTGTTGTTGTTGTTGTTGTTGTTGTTGTTATGTGTCGTCGAGTCGCTTGCGACTCATAGTGACCCTATGTACAACAGCTCTAAACTCTACTCTGTCCTGTGCCAATCTCACTGTCTCCGACACACTCATCTCGATTGCCCCAGTCATCGAATCAATCCATCTCCCAGAGGGCCTTCCCCTCCTGTGCCTGTCCTCCACCCTCCCAAGCGTGATGTCTTTCTCCAAGGACCGGTCTCTCCTTACAACATGACCAAAGTATGTCAGACGAAGACTCAAAATCCTTGCCTCCAAGGAGCAGCCTGATTTAACCCTCTCCAGGATGAATCTGTTTGTTTTCTTAGCAGTCCATGGCACCCTCAGCACTCTTCTCCAACACAAAAGCTCAAAAGCATCAATTCTTCTGTCCTCCCTGGTCATTGACCAGCTCTCTGATGCATAACAAGTGATTGCGAAGACTATGGCCTGTACCAGATGCACCTTAGTCTCCAGAGACACACCATTGCTCTTGAGTACTTTCGAGAGGTCCCTAACAGCAGACTTTCCCATCTCAATACGTCTTTTAATTTCTTGCCTGCTGGTGCCAAGAGTGTTGATTGTGGAGCCAAGCAGACTAAAGCTGTGAACAATCTCAATCTCTTCACCATCCATACTGATGCTGCCAATTGGTCC
>NW_006399861.1:11654442-11655021 GCF_000299155.1 Elephantulus edwardii
AAATATAGATCTCTTCCAGTCAGTTGACCAAGTGGTTGTTCTCCAGATTTCTTGACACAACTTGGTGAGCATGTCTAGGGCAGCATCTGTTAGCTGAAATATGTTAATTAGTATACCATTATTCCTAGGGCCTTGTTTTTTGCTATTTCTTTCAAAGCAGCTTGAACTTCTTCCTTCATCACCATAGGCTTTTGCTTATATGTTGTTTCATTAAATTCTTCTGTGTCTGCCAATTCTTTTCAATACTTCTTTTAATACTTCCTGGATCATTTCATATTCTGCCTAAATCATCCTTGATTATAGAAACTCGAGGTTTGAATTTGTTCTTCAGGTCCTTGAGCTTAAGAAATGGCAAGCGAGTTCGACCCTTTTGATTTTCTGACTCCAACCCCTTGCACATTTCATTGTAATATTTTCCTTCGTCATCCCGCGCTGCCTTTTGAAATCTTCTGTTCAGCTCTTTAGTATCTTGAATTCTTCCTTGTGCTTTGGCTTCTCTGTGATCCAGTGCAATATTCAGAGTTTCTTCTGACATCCATTTTAGTCTTTTCTTCCTCTTCTCTCTTTGTAAAGATCGTT
>NW_006399861.1:11655357-11660571 GCF_000299155.1 Elephantulus edwardii
ATCTTGTAACAAGCAGCTGCCTACAGTTCCCCTCCCCAATTTCCCTGTAGGACAATATAGAACTCTGCTCTAACTATAAGTAGCTGCTGGACACTACTTTAGAGTCAGCCCAGAAGTTCCTCCTCAGTAAACTTGCTTTCTTGGCCTATACTCGGCGACTTTACAGAGACAAAGCAGAATATAATGAAATGTGCAAAGAATAAGAGTTAGAAAACCAAAAGGGGAAACACTCTTGGCATTTCCAAGTTTAAAAATATTCAAGAACATAATTAAGTATCAAGTAGCAATAATGAAGGATTCTATGGGCAAAATATTGAATGAGACAGGAAACATTAAAAGAAGATGGAAAGAAGAGGGTAGCCACACCCAGGACAGTGCTCAGAGGCTTGAAAATAATGCCTTATTTTTCAATGTGTCTTAACCTTCAACTATAGTGTTGTTGGGCAACCCCAACCAGCCTACAAATCTTTCCAGAAGGATATGATCAAGTTTATCTTGGAGAGGATAGCATCTATGCGCATAGATATGGAGTCCATTAGGGCTCTTATTAAACAAATGATCAAATCCACCCATGGAACAAACATGAGGGCATTACAATCCACCAGGGCATTAGGGTAGGTCTTGCACTGCTGAAGGTTCTCTCCTTTACTCATTACACTCTGTCTATTCTAAGGAAACCATTGAGGTTTTGCTAGCTTGTCTAAATATGGATGATGAGAAAAATCATAGAAGCTGTCCAACAAATTGTGTGTCAAAACACAGAAGCAAAACTGAAAAGGATTTCCTGCACATCAGTCAGCCTTGATGCCCCCTTTGCTCCAGAAACCTAAAAAGGTGCCCTCACTGTAGGTCAAGGGCATCATCCTCTGCATGCATGCCATCTTCTCAAGGTAGTATACCCAGTTCACACAGATATTTGAGCCACTGAACCAGAGCCTGGGCCTGAGCAATCGGAAGCATCTCATCACACCTCGAATGGCAATCGGCCACATCACCCTCACTGTTCCCTGAAGTCTCTTATGGCTACCTTCATTGGACCTTCTCATGTATAACTGTTTTCCAGGTAAAAAGATGACTAAACTTTGGCTTCCCAATGAATATGTTTCCCCTGACACTGAAATGGCTGATGACAATCCTGCTAATGGAGCAGGGTAAGATCAGTAAGCTGGCTATGTCCTGGCTGAGGCTAGCTGCCAGCAGTACCCAAGAACCCCGTTTCACGAGTTCATTTTGCTGAAGCAGTACCAGCTGTGTGCACTGGCCATCAACGATGAGAGCTATCAAGTGTGACAAGTGTTTTCTCAGAAGCTTTCCCAAAGTCTTTTCTGTTTGTGGCTGCAATTAGAGTACTACATTGCCATCTGTGTACTGTGTGCCAAACAGCCCATAAATAAGTGGAGGGCTCACACCAGGCAACGTCTGGTGAAGAATATTAACACCAGATGGGAGGAACTGAAGCAGAACAGTGGTAGGGGAAACACTGCTGTCACTTCTTCCAGAGTATGCTGTTCATTACACAATGAATCTGTTGCCCTGTTACCCAGAATATGGGTACAGGACATTGAGCAACTTAAAGACATTAAAAAAGGTCTTTGATTTGTTCTGGAAATACACTTGATGAAATAATGACAGTAATATGTAAATGACAGTCATGAATTTATAAGGAAGGTGGTAGAGAATACTAAATAAACAAAAGATGTCCAAGGACCAGATGAAGTAAAAATGAATGAAAGCTGTACACTGTGTGATGTTGCCATGAACATCATGCTCATAAGCACTCATACCTGGGGTCTCCTAAAGACTAAAGCATGCCAGTTTGCTTTCCCACCCAGCACAACAACAACTTCAGTAACATAAAATATTATCTCCAGAAATTAAATAGTTTCTCACTCCTGAAAATCTCAAAACAACAATGTCTTTGAAACTATTAACAAGCTGCTGTCCTCCCAGGCCAAGTCATCTCATATCAGGGCACATGAGCAACTGAGCACCTAGAAACCACACTTCTCAGGCAGGATCCAGAGGTGGTCCATATTCTGAAATGAACCTCAGAATGAAGATAGCACCATGTTCTCTTTGGGAAGAAGAGTATCAGGAAAGATGACACTGGCCCTGTAAGTTTGGAACTGGAGAGGTCGAGAAGCTGAAAGAAAGATGGAATGTGGATCAGGAGAAGTTGTGCTTGGACAGAATGGGCAACCTGGTCTGAGAATTGAAGCCAGAGAGCAGGCCAATGCAGTGCAAAGAGAACCTGTTGTGTCTGAGTCTAACCAGGCACAGTGGTCAAGAGGCTCAAGGTTGACCTTCTAGAAAATGAAGATGAGCAGAACAGCATGCTCAAGAAGAGACATAGGGCCAGTCCACCATGCCTCTCTGGGGAGGCGTCCCCAAAGAAAAGCCACAATGAAGATATCTTAAGAGGAAGAAAAAAAAAGTCAGGGCTTCCAGAAGTCAAGGATGAGAATGGTGGGGACAGGCTGAGAAGAAACCCCCAGCTTAAATCCAAGAGCAAACAGCATCAGCTGCTGAGCCCTCTGCAGCCTAGTGCAGAATCCCTGAAACAAGTGCATCAAGTCTGTGCATTTCAGGTCACAGAGGGTCGAATACTTGACCTTCTGCAGAAAGCGCTTCAGGTCTTCTTCAGTTTCAGCAAGCAAAGTTGTATTATCTGTATAATGTAGGTTGTTGATAAGTCTCCCTCCAATCCTAATGACACATTCCTCCTCATAAAGCTCTGTTTTCCAAATGATCTGTTCTGAATATGGATTGAAGAGGTATGGAGATAGGACGCACATCTGACACACTCCTTTCCTGATTTTGAACCATGCAGTGTTTCCATGCTCTGTTCTGAGGACTGCTTCCTGATCAAGTATAGATTTTGCATAAGCACAATCAAATGTTATGGGAATTCCATTTTCCTCAAGGTTAGCCACAATTTGTTGTGATCCACATAGTCAAATTCCTTTGTACTGTCAATGAAACACAGATAGACATTCTTCTGGTACTCTTTTGCTTTTTGCCAAGATCCTTCTGACATTGGCAATAATGTCCCTTGTGCCATGACCTTTTCTAAACCCAACATGTATTTCTGGTAGTTCTCTGTCAACATATTGTTCCAGTTGTTTCTGGATAATCTTCAGCAGGTTTTTGCTAGTGCCACAGCTTATAGAGGAAAGGACAAGAGCAGAAACCAAGGAGGTAGAAAACAGAAAACAATTGAAACAACAAGACCAAGAGGTGGTTATTCAAAAAGGTAAAAGAATTGACAAACCATTGGCAAACTTAAAAAAAGAAAAGGAGAAGACACAACTTAAACTGTAGAAATAACATCACAATAGAACTAGAGGAAATGAAATTGACAATATTAGAATATCATTAAAAGCTATACTCTGATAAATATGAAAACCTAGACGAAATGGA
The DNA here is from genome assembly GCF_000299155.1 of Elephantulus edwardii. Taxonomy (NCBI): domain Eukaryota; kingdom Metazoa; phylum Chordata; class Mammalia; order Macroscelidea; family Macroscelididae; genus Elephantulus; species Elephantulus edwardii. Next base: position 11,658,778 of record NW_006399861.1, read on the forward strand.
CAAATTCTTTAAAACTTATGCCCTACCCAGATTGACAAGGACAGACCCACTTGAACAGAAGCATCATAAAGAAGAAATTGAGCAGATCATAAAGACTTCCCCCTAAAAAACCCTCCTGGCCCGGATGGCTTTTTCAGCCGAATTCCACCAAACATTCAGAGATGATCTAGTCCTCTTGGATTTTTTTAAAAATTTATTTTATACTGGTTTACTTGCAAAGTTGGTATACACTGGTTTTTAATTATTACTTTTTTAAAAAATAAAAAGGACATTTCCAGAGTTATTCAATTAAATCAAACCAGACAAAGACATTATCAAAGCAGACCAACAGATCTCATGAACATAGATGGAAAGATCCTTAACAATGTTGTTGGTATGTGCTGTCGAGTTGCTTGTGACTCATAGTAGCCCTGTATACAACAGCTCTGAACCCTGATCTATTTTAAGTCAACCTCATTGTTTCTGACATATCTGCCCCCATTTCCCCAGTCACTGAGTCAATCCATCTCATTTGGATCTTCCTTTCTTGTGCTGTCCTACCTTTCCAGGCAAAATATTCCTCTCCAAGGACTGGTCCCTCCTTGCAACATACCCAGAGTATAAAGCATAAGCAGAAAACCCCGCAAAACAATTAATCATGATGAAGTTGGATTCATAATAGTTATGCAAGGATGGTTCAACATAAGAAAAATAGTCAATGTTATTAATCATATTATGGAGCTCCGGTTGCCTAGTCGCAAGAAACTGCTGTAATTCCAAAAGCACGTGGTTTGAGTCCACCTGCTATTCCATGGGAGGATAGAACATCTTCTGTGTGTTTAATTGTCTCTGAAAAACAGCTGGAGCATCAGTTACGGGTCAGTTCTGCCTTGATATGACACAACAATAATAACAACAACACCACTTCATCATATTAAAAAAGCAAAGACTATGAACAATATGATTGTATCAAATGACACAGAAAAGCCTTCAACAAAATCCAACACGTCTTCCTGTTTAAAACACTCAAGACAATAGAAATAGAAAGAAATTTCCTCTATATAATAAGTATTTATACAAAACCAAGCGTCAACATTATTCTCAATGGAGAAAGCTGAAGGCTTTGAGAACGGATAAGAGAAGGATGTTTACTTTCAATACTCCACAAACAGAGTCACTGTACCAAAAAGAATTGATTGGCACAGAAGAGTTTTAAGAACCAACATAATGATCAAGGGGCAATGGTGATGAAGAGGAAGTTCAGGCTACACCGAAGGACTTAGCAAAAAATAAGACCCCAGGATTTAAGTAATACCAATTGACATATTTCAACAAACAGATGGTGCCCTGCAGGTGTTCACCATCTGAGCCAAGGGATCTAGAGGACAACTAACTACCTGGCCAATTGAATGAAAGAATGTTTCTTTATTTACTTGTTGAATATTTATTCCCATTCCAAAAAACAGTGACCTGACAGAGTGTGGAAAGAATCAAACGATATTACTAACATTACACATAAGCAAAATCTTGCTGAAGATTATTTTAAAAAATGACTGAAAAGGTACATTGAGAACTACCAGAAATATAAGCGGAGTTTAGAAGAGGAGACACTAGAAACATCATTGCCATTGCCAGAAGAATCTTGGAAGAAAGCAGAGTACCGGTGGAATGTCCATCTTTGTTTCATTGATTGTTGTTGTTGTTGTTATGTGGCGTCGAGTCACCTGCGACTCATAGTGACCCTATGTACAACAGCCCTAAACTCCACTCTGTCCTGTGCCAATCGCACTGTCTCTGACACTCCCATCCCAATTA
>NW_006399861.1:11666291-11681883 GCF_000299155.1 Elephantulus edwardii
AGGAAATTAAAAGACATATTGTGATGGGAAAGTCTGCTGTTAGGGACCTCTCCAAAGTACTGAAGAGCAATGGTGTCACTCTGGAGACAAAGGTGTGTCTGATACAGGCCATGGTCTTTGCAAACACTTGTTATGCATCAGAGAGCTGGACAATGACCAGGGAGGATAGAAGGAGAATTGATGCCTTTGAGCTGTTGTGCTGGAGAAGAGTACTGAGGGTACCATGGACTGCTAAGAAAACAAACAGGTTTTCCCTAGAAAGGGTTAAACCGGGCTTCTCCTTGGAGGCAAGGATTCTGGGACTTCATCTGACATACTTTGGACATGTTGTAAGGAGGGAACAATCCTTGGAGAGGGACATCATGCTTGGGAGGGTGGAGGGACAGCTCAGGAGGGGAAGGCCCTCTATGAGGTGGATTGACTCAGTGACTGGGGTAATCGAAATGAGTGTGTCTGAGGCAATGTGATTGGCACATGATAGAGCAGGGTTTAGGTCTGTTGTACATAAGGTCGCTATGAGTTGCAAGCGATTTGACGGTACATAACAACAACATTTATACCAGGATAAAATTTAAAAAAAATATTAAAATAACCCAAAACCCAAACAAACAAAAATATGGATTGAAGCTCAAATGAAGAAAACAAAGATTCTCACCACAGGACCAATTAGCAGCACCATCATGATAGATATAGAAGACACGGAGGTTGTTAACAATTACAGCTTGTGTGGCTCCACAATCAACATCAGCAGTCAAGAAATCAAAAGATGAATTTCATTGGAAAAATCTGCTGTCAGTGAAGTCTCCAAAGTACTGAAAAGCAACGATGTCAGTCTAGAGATTAAAGTGTGCATGATTGAGACCATGGTCTTGGCAATTAGTTGTTATGCATTAGAGAGCTTGACAATGACTAAGGATGATAGACGAAGAATAATACCTTTAAATTGTGGTACTGGAGAAGTCTTGAACATACCATGGACTGCCAAGAAAATAAATTTAACATTAGTTTTGATGTCCCTTGTGTCATGGCCTTTTCTAAAAGAACTTTATAATGAAAGCTACAATAAGAGACCTAAATAAAGGGGGAAATGCTCTCTTTTCATGGATATGAAGACTCAATATAGTGAAAATGACTCCTATCAAAAGCATGTTTAACACAATGCCAATGCAAATATCAAAGTCCTTTTTCATGGAGCTAAAAGGGGCAATTGGAAAATTTATTTAGAGAGGGAAAAGCAAATAAGCAAAGTACTTTCAAAAACAAAAACGAAGTGGAGGCCCTGATCACTCCCTGATCTCAAAACCTGCTACACAGCTGCAATAATTAAATAGCATGGTACACACCGACCAATAGAACAGAATCAATAACCCAGAAACTATTCAACAAGTAAGTAAAACCTATCAAATGGGGAAATGACAACCTCTTCAACAAATGGTTCTGGAAAAACTGGACTGCTACCTGCAGAAAGCTGAAGCAGAATCTCAACATGGATTGAAGTTCAATTTTAAGAAAACAAAAATTCTCACCACTGGGACACAAGTGACAGTAACATGATAGACAGTGAAGAGATTGAGATTGCTAACAGCTTTAGTTTGCTTGACTCCATAATAAATATTCTTGGTACCAGAGCCATGAAATCAAAAGATAAATTGCATTGAGAAAATATGCTGTCAGAGTCCTCTCCAGAGTAATGATGAGCAATGATGTCAGTCTGGGGACTATGGTGCACCTGATCCAGGCCTTAGTCTTTGCAATTACTTGTTATGTGTCAGAAAGCTGGACAATGACTAGGGATGACAGAAAAAGAATTTATTTCTTTGAGCTGTGGTACTGGAGTAGGTACTGCCAGAAGAACAAACAGGTTCAACCTGGAGAGGGTGAAACCAGGCTGCTTCTTAGAGTCAAAGATTCTGAGGCTTCGTCTGACATACTTTGGGCATGCTACAAGGAGGGACCAATCCTTGGAGACCATCATGTCTGGAAAGGTGGAGGGACAGTGCAAGTGAGGAAGATCCTTGATTAGATGGATTGATTCAGTGAACTGGGCTACTGAGGGTAGGTGTGATAGAGCAATAAGGCTGACACAGGATAGAGCAGCGTTCAGGGCTGTGGTACTTAAGGATGCTATAAGTCGCAAGCAACTAGATGGCACATAACAACAACATCCTATAAAGAGGTATAAAGAGGCTGTCAAATACAGCGAAAAATTCAGAGTCTGGAAAGGATGACACTGATGGATTGCATATTGTAAAGATTCAGTTCCTGTGTGCATCAGGAATTTTTCCCAACAGGGTGAAAAGAAAACCTACTTACTGGGAAAAACATTTGGCAATACCATTTCAGACAAGGGTCTCATATCAAGACTTTACAGAATACTGCTGGGCCTCCCCTAGAGTAAGACTGATTACCCAATTACAAAACAGGCAAAAGATATGGAAAGACTTTTCACAGAGGATGGACAACAGACATATGAAGAAATTCTCAAAATCACTGGCAATAAGAGAGATGCAAATCAAAACTACAACGAGATACCATCTTACTCCAGTAGTAGTGGCAAAGTTCAACAGGACAGCAAGTAACAAATATTGGAAAGGATGTGAAGAGACAGGAACTCTTATCCACTGTTGGTGGAATTGTAAAATGGTCCAGTCATGGAGGAATTTTAAAATGGTATAACCACTCTGGAAGGCAGTTCATAAAGCTGAACACAGAAATTCCATATGATCCAACTATTTCACTGCTTTGAATATACTCTGAGAAAATGAGAACTGAGGCACAATCAGAGACTTGTATACCAATGTTCATAGCATGTTATTCACCATTACAAGAACATGGATACAGCCCATATCTGCAAGCACAATCAAATGGTTTGAAAAATCATGGTACATTCACATGATGGAATAATACTACACAGAATGCAGGAGCAAAGATTTTGTAAATCACTACCTAACTTGAGAGGAACTGGAAAGCATTATGTTAAGTGAACTAACTCAGTCCTATAAGGTCATATACTATGTAAGACCATTATTGTAGAAGGTGTGTGAAGATCCAAGGGAGGAGGGTAAGAGCAGAGGGGTGAAGATGGGTTAGAGGTGGGTTAACCGTAGGGTGGCAAAGTCTGATGGGTGGCGGGAGGCTGGGAGGGGTGGGTAGAGGAAATGGGAAATATCTGGTGTGAAAAATAAGTAATCCAGCATAAAATAAAAATTTTATTAAAAAGAAAAGAGAGCAAAAATCCTTAAAAATGAACCCCTAACAATAACAATACATATTGATTATGGATTACATGCAAACTATTGTACTGTATATTAGAGCCAAAATCTGGAGGTAGATTTCATACATCTCAGTGATATTCTTCAAAGGAAATAACACCCTGCCCACATGTACAAAAGGCCCAAGGCTGCATGGAAATCATTCGGGAAAAATACAATCTATACACCAGTTCTACAGGACACGTCTCTCTCACTTCAGAGACATTACCACTAAACTTAAGAGACACTGGTCACAACATAAGAAATTGTCAGCAGCTGACGTGTTTGGAATCACAGAAGCCAAGAAAGTTTCAGATACAAGCAGTCAGATCAAGGGCTGGACAATGGAAGAGAAATGCTGAAAGGATTCCGTAGAAGTGAAAGGGTATCCTTGTGGAGGCTGGAGCAGGGAAGTAAGTGGGTCAAGACACTGGGCCAAGGGCAGGGACAGCACTGAACTAATGGTTAACTCCACAATGAGGGATTCATCTTTCACTTTTAGATAAACTGCTTGTCTCTCAGATACTTCTCTAAAATTGAACATTCAGATTAAGACAGACTAGGAAGAAGGATTGGCCATTCACTTCTGAAATAGCAGGCCTCTGAAAACCCTATGTACAACAGAATACACATAGACTAACAGAAAGGGCAATTGAGGTTTAACTTTCAAGTATGGAAATACAAAGGAAGAGTAACAGTTGTAAGCAGACACTAGTGATTGGAACATGGAATGTGAGAACCATGAATGTAGGAAAATTAGATATTGTTAAGAAAGAAATGGAATGCATAAATATTGACATACTAGGTGTTGGAGAGATGAGATGGACTGGCATGGGGCATTTAGAGTCAGATGATCATATGATATATTACTCCAGAGATGAAAAGGCGAGAAAAAATGGGGTTGCTTTCATAGTTAAAAAAGTATTTCTAGATCTGTCTTGAAGTACAACATAATGAGTGACAGGATAATATCCATACACTTACAAGGAAGTCCAGTAAATACCACTGTCATTCAGATATATACACCAACAACCAGAACCAAAGAAGAAGAAATAGATGATTTCTACCGACAATTACAGTTGGAGATCGATTGAACATGCAATCAAGATGCATTGATAATAATAGGTGACTGGAATGCAAAAGTTGGGAACAGAGAAGAAGAATCAGTAGTTGGAAAACATGGACTTGGTGACAGAAATGAAGTTGGAGATTGCAAATACGTTTTATAAGAAACATAAAGGCAGGTTATACACATGGATTTCTCCTGATGGTATGCTTGGGAATCAGATCAATTACATCTATGGAAAGAACCACTGAAGAAGCTCAATATCAGCTGTGAAAATTGGGCTAGGAGCTGATTGTGGAACAGACCACCAACTACTCAGCTGCGGAAAATGAAACCGAATCCACTGGGAATAAAATATGACTTTGAGTTCATTCCAACTGAATTTCAGAACCATCTCAGGAACAGATTTGAGGCCTTGAACACTAATGAGCGAAGACCTAATGAGTTGTGGGAGAATGTCAAATGTATCATCCAGGAAGAGTGCAAATGGTCATTGCAAAGACAGAAGAGAAAAAAAAATAGACCAAAATGGACGTCAGAAGAAACTCTAAAGATTTCACTGGAGGGCAGAGAAGCCAAAGCACAAGGAAGAATTCAAGATACTAAAGAGCTTAATAGAAGATCCCAAAAGGCAGCATGGGATGACAAAGCAAAATACTACAATGGAATGTTCAAGGAGCTGGAGTCAGAAAATCAAAAGGGCCAAACTCACTCAGCATTTCTTAAGCTCAAGAAACTGAAGGACAAATTCAAACCTCGAGTTGCTATAATCAAGGATGCTTTCGGCAGAATATGAAATGATCCAGGAAGTATCAAAAGAAGATGGAAAGAATATACTGAGTCACTGTATCAAAAGAAATTGGCAGACACAGAAGAATCTCATGAAACAACATATGAGCAAGAGCCTATGGTGATCAGGGAAGAAGTTCAAGCTTATTTGAAGGAAATAGGAAAAAATAATGCCCCGGGAATAGATGCTATAACAATTCACTTATTTCAGCTAGCAGATGCTGCCCTGGATGTGCTCACCAAGTTGTGCCAAGAAATCTGGAGAACAACCACTTGGCCAACTGACTGGAAGAGATCTATATTTGTTCCCATTCCAAAGAAAGGTGACCCAACTGAGTGTGGAAACTACAGAACAATGTCATTGATTTCACATGCAAGCAAGATGTTCCTGAAGATTATAAAAAAACGACCAGAATAGCACATCGGCAGAGAATTGCCAGAAGTCCAGGCTGGCTTTAGAATGGGTTGTGGTATTAGGGATATTGTAGCTGTTGTTAGATGGATCTTAGCTGAAAGCAGGGAATACCAGAGGAATGTCTAACTGTGTTTCATTGACTATGCAAAGGTGTTTGACTGTGTGGATCATAACAAACTGTGGCTGACTCTGAGAAGAATTGGAATCCCAGAACATTTGACAATGCTAATGTGAAACCTATACTTGGACCAAGAGGCAGTCGTCAGAATAGAACAGGGAAACAGTGCATGGCTTAAAATTGGGAAAGGTGTATGACAGGGATGTATCCTATCTCCATACCTTTTCAACCTGTATGCAGAGCAGATTATCTGAGAGGCTGACCTCTATGAGGAGAGGTGTGGCATCAGGATTGGTGGAAGATCTATTAACAGTCTGTGTTCTGCAGCTGACACAACTCTGCTTGCTGAAACTGAGGAGGACCTGAAATGCTTGCTGCAGAGGGTCACAGACTGCAGCCTCCAGTATGGATTGAGACTCAATGTCAAGAAGACAAAGATTCTCACCACTGGACCAATTGGCAGCATCAGGATGGATGGTGCAGAGATTGAAATTGTTAACAACTTTATTTTGCTTGGCTCCTAGGTCAACACTCTTGGCACCAATAGCCAGGAAATTAAAGGCATATTGCGATGGGAAAGTCTGCTGTTTGGGACCTCTCCAAAGTACTTAATAGCAATGGTGTCACTCTGGAGACTAAGGTGCATCTGATGCAGGCTATGGTCTTTGCAATCACTTGTTATGCCTCAGAGAGTTGGACAATAACTAGGAAGGAGAATTGATACCTTTGAGCTGTAGTGCTGGAGAAGAGTATTGAATGTACCATGGACTGCCAAGAAAACAAACAGGTTCATCCTGGAGAGGGTTAAACCAGGCTGCTCCTTGGGGGCAAGGATTCTGGGGCTTCATGTGACATACTTTGGACATGTTGTAAGGAGGGACATGTCCTTGGAGAGGGACATCATTCTTGGGAGGGTGGAGGGACAGCACACGAGGGGAAGACCCTCTATGAGGTGGATTGATTTGGTGACTCACGTAATCAGGATGGGTGTGTCAGAGGCAGTGTGACTGGCACAGGATAGAGCAGGGTATAGGTCTGTTGTACCTAGGACATGCTGTCAGGAGAGGCCAGTCCTTGAAAAAAGGCTGCTGGGAAAAACAAGGAAGTCAGCAAAAGAGAGAAGACCTTTCCCCAGATGGATTGATAATGGTGAATGCAACAATTGTCATGAGCATGGTGGAGATAGTTAGCATGGCACAGGACAGGGTAAGGTTTCAATCTATTGTTCATAGGGTCACTACAAGTGGTAGTAGACAAAGTGGTATTTAACAACAATTAAATATGGAACATAAAAGCACATTAATAGATTACTAAAACGGAAATGAGATTTGGATTCTTATTGATCCCTTAATTGGGCAATGTGAATTTATGATACCAATACCAGGGGAAACTGGGTAAACAGTATATGGAAATGCTTTGCATATTCTTTGCAAATTTTCTGTAAATCTAAAAATTTTCCAAAGTAGCATTTATATTTTTAAAGACTACTTGTAATAAGTTCTCAGATTCCCATTCTTAGAGTCAGCCACAGTTGGTTATGATCCACACAGTCAAATGCCTTTGCATAGTCAATGAAACACAGATAGACATTCCTCTGGTATCCCCTGCTTTCAGCTAAGATCCATCTAACATCAGCTACAATATCCCTAGTACCACGACCCCTTCTAAACCCAGCCTGGACTTCTGGCAGTTCTCTGCTGATGTGCTGTTCCGGTCGTTTTTGGATAATCTTCAGTAACATCTTGCTTGCATGTGAAATCAATGATATTGCTCCATAGTTTCCACACTCTGTTGGGTCACCCTTCTTTGGGATGAGGGCAAATATAGATCTCTTCCAGTCAGTTGGCCAAGTGGTTGTTCTCTAGATTTCCTGGCACAACTTGGTGATCACGTCCAGGACAGCATATGCTAGCTGAAATATGTGAATTGATATACCATCTATTTCCGGGGCCTTATTTTTTGCCATTTCCTTTAAAGCAGCCTGAATTCTTCCTTGATCACCATAGGCTCTTGCTCATATGTTGTTTCATGAAATTCTTCTGTGTCTGCCAATTTCTTTTGATACAGTGACTCAGTGTATTCTTTCCATCTTCTTTTAATACTTCCTGGATCATTTAATATTCTTAGAACACTTAATATTAATATTCTTAGAACACTTAATATTTAATATTTTCAGAACACTTGATCGTGCTAATGAGAAACCTATATTTGGACCAAGAGGCAGTCGTCAGAACAGAGCAAGGAAACACTGCATGGTTCAAAATTGGGAAGGGCATACACACGCTAGGGATGTGTCCTGTCTCCATACCTTTTCAACCTGTGTGCAGAACAGATTATCTGGGAGGCTGGGCTCTATGAGGAGAAATGTGGGGTCAAAATTGGTAGAAGATCTATCAACAATCTGTGTTATGCAAATGACACAACCCTGTTGGCTGAAACTGAGGAGGACCTGAAGCACTTGCTCCAGAGAGTCAAGGACTGCAGCCTTCCGTATAGATTGAGGCTCAATGTCAAGAAAACAAAGATTCTCACCACTGGACCAATTGGCAACATCAGGCTGGATGGTGAAGAGATTGAGAATGTTACAGCTTTAGGTTGCTTGGCTCCACAGTCAACACTCTTGGCACCAGTATCCAGGAAATTAAAAGACGTATTGCGATGGGAAAGTCTGCTGTTAGGGATCTCTCCAAAGTACTGAAGAACAATGGTGTCACTCTGGAGACTAAGGTGCATCTGATACAGGCCATGGTCCTTGCTATCACTTCTTATGCCTCAGAGAGTTGGACAATGACTAACAAGGGTAGAAAGAGAATTGATGCCTTTGAACTGTTGTGCTGGATAAGAGTATTGAGGGTACCATGGACTGCTAAGAAAACAAACAGATTCATCTTGGAAAGGGTTAAACCAGGCCGCTCTTTGGAGGCAAGGATTCTGAGGCTTCATCTAACATACTTTGGACATTTTGTAAGGAGGGACCAGTCCTTGGAGAGGGACATCATCCTAGGGAGGGTGGAGGGACAGCGAAGGAGGGGAAGGCTTGCTATGAGGTGGAATGTTTCAGTGACTGGGATAATCGGGACTGGAGTATCAGAGACACTGCGATTGGCACAGGACAGAGCAGAGTTTTGGGCTGTTGTACATAGGGTCACTATGAGTCACAAGAGACTCCATGGCACATAACAGCAGTAACAACAACAACAACAACAACAACAACAACTTGAAATAAGGAAAAACATTACTCAACAAAAATTATGACCACAACTCAACCCTCAAAGACATACTAATTCTGAGACCAGCGAAGGAGAATTTTAATTTGAAAAAACACCTAAGAGTTGATTGATAAATTGAGTAGAAAATCAAAGTGCAATATTTTGTTGTAGTGTTGTTGGTAGGTGCCATTCAGTTGACCATGAGCCACAGCAATCCTGTGAACAACACAGCTAAACCTTGCACTATCTTGTGCCATCATCCTCATCCCCACTAAAGTTCATTGCTCCAGCCTTTGTAGACATTCATCTCACTGAAGATCTTTCTCTCTTTTGCTGACCCTCCAATTTTCCAAGCATGATGTACTTTTCTAAAGACTGGCCTTTCCTAGGAAGTTATATTTGTGATCCTCTCAGATGTAGAAATTAGAGGAATTTCTTAGCAGCATATGCTGCCTTTAAGTTTTCTTCAGAAAAGTCTTATTATATGACATTTAAGACTGTTACCTGCAGAACTATTATCATTGTTAAAAATGAGTAAACTGAAGATATTATTGGGGACAAAGAGCTTCCATCAGACTCAGGGACATCAAACAATGATTTCTTGTCTTGATATCGCCACACCCAAATTCCATGTCCTGTAGTGGTGTTAAAAGAGAAGCATCAGTAATTCAATGGGAAATTAAAAGCACTGCATAAAATAAAGCAAAACTTAAACATGAGTTATTCAATGTGAGCACTTTCAGTTTTATTGGCCTGTTTAGCTATAAAAGAAAGTAAAATATGCAATATTAGCATCATTAAACTGCTGGGCAGGACTGTAATTAGACTCATCTATCACCCAGGTAGTTTCCCATTGCTGGAATAAGCTTCTTCTGCTGGCAAAACCATGGGGCAATGTTTGAGTGTGGGGGCTAAGCAGGCAACTGACCACATAACCCACAGACAGGACTGTCCTTGCATGTCACCGAAACCACTAGTCTCAGGATTTACTTGGTGAAAAGACAATCGACTTTTCTGTCCTTGTCCACTTGTGTCTCTTCTTAGAGATACATGGTATGTTGTCTGCCGGGGTCTTTACGTACTGGAAGACGGGGCTTTTCTCAGGTACAGTGCGTTATCTAAACCCACTGTGGCAGCTCTTTGTGTGTGATGAGCTGAACGTGTATTAAGGTGCATGTATTACTAGGATTTTGCATACTTGTTTCCTAAGGCACTGTGGCATCTCTGCAGTTAGTAAAGGCTGTGAAGCACCAACATCTACATATGGCACTTAAATACTTGTCTTGGCTTAGGATCATAATGAGCTTTTCTCTTTTCATAGAGTTCTTCTAGTTCATGAATGATCATTGTACTAAAATTATTACTGCTGTTATGATTATATCAGTCTGACATCCAAGAATTTTCCAATTAGAAAAATGACTATTCTTCCAAAACATTTTCTTTTAGACTTCTTGTGTTTATTCAAAACTCCCTTAAGGTCATGTCCATGAGAGATGTTTAACTTCTATAGTAGTATGTCAGGATAGTTAGTGTCAACCTACAAGTCTTCTCTTGAAAGACGTGCAGCAGAAACTGCCAGTGTTCTTTCTCTTTAGTCTGGAAAACTTACCTATAGCAGAGAACAGAGACATGCAAATGAGGATAAGGACACACCAAAGGATATCACTGTTCATCTGACGTTCTAGCTGACTTCGCTTGTACCGTGGCCCATTGTTGTTGAGCAGAGCCTTGGTTTCATGTCCTATCCAATGGATGAAGAAAGTCATGAACAAATATCCAACAATCAGGAGATGAATGATATAGACTTCACAGAAGGAAGAGTGTGCTACCATCAAATGACATTTATGTGGATAAGCTCAATAGATACAGCAGGGTATAACATGAATCTTAAGTATGTAAATACCATGGTGAAGGAAATGGATTTAAATGCTAAGAGACAGAACTTCTGGTTCTATTATAATAAAAATTCTGTCTTTAATTTGTTTATAGTCTCACAATTTTCCAAATTTTTTACAATTGTTGTAATTGTATGTGTGTGTATAGTTCTATCTCTGTATTTACACACTTGTGTATCAAACTTACTGCCATCTATCTAGTTGCTTTCTGACTTATAATTACACTCTCTTGGGTTTCCAAGCAGGTAAATCTTAACAGGAGGGGACTGGCCATCTTTTCCCCTTGGAATAACTGGTGGATTTGAACCAGTGGAACATAACACACTACAGACTATGCCACTAGAGTTACACATTTACATATATATTTTCTATAGTGACTGTGTTCGTGTGTGTGTGTGTGTGTGTGTGTGTGTGTGTGTCTATAGTGGCTACATATGCTAGAAAAAAAATGGAGAAAAATGTTCAGGAACATAATGCCTAAACATGTAGACTAACACATGATTAAGACAGAGTTTAATACACATACTTAGTACCTACCTGCATAGATGACTATGCCAACCACTGCCTCAGTGTTTCTGATAGTACATCCTCGTAGCAGCAGATTTTCCTTACAAAGTCCAGCTTTATCCCCATTTTCGTGAATACTGTCAAAGGATAATGGGTAGGAGTCATTATGTGTATATGCATGCTGAACATGTAAATCACACTGACTTGGGAAGCAGTGAGAATGGAGGCCTATGGTCAGATGGTGACAGAAAACTCTAGGAGTGGGACTTTTCTCAATGCATCTCTATAAGAGAGGAAAGGAAGCTGCTGGCCATTGAGAAACATGTTGAAAACCTGATGTTTATTTATCTCTGGGCTGTTGTGTTTTTGTTTGTTTGCTTGTTTTTTATTAGAATTGATTACAGCTAAAGAATATAGACCTGAGAGAGACGGACTAAGCTTGGGAAACTGTGAAGGAGTACTTGTGAGCAGGATTTCCATCATCTCAAGAGGAACTGTGACTTGCAACAGATAACCTTGTGCTGTGACAGAATGCAAAAGTTTAGGATGATACTGGTTTCAGCAACATTTTTATACCTGTTTAAGTCATAAAGTTTCTAGAGATAGTAAATATTAAACATTAAAGTGACAACTCTATGACTTTTATGAATTCTGTTTCACTACTGCTCATATTCATAAGAACTTCCAAATCTAAGCTGCTGATTTTCATACTCATCCTATTACCTCAATGGTAGAGAGTCTACCCTTGCCTATGGTAGCCAGGCTGTTGCATGAGACCCTATAGTGTAAGAGGTGGATGTGACATAGGTGTATTAGACATCTGGTATGCAATTCACAGGGGAGACAATTATGGATTTCAAAAAAGAAGGGAGGGGATAGGACAGACTGACACCAGGAAGTGCTGCTAAAGGCATGGTTATCTAGGAAGCCCCCATTGAATCCTCCTTCCTATAACCACACACACATTTATGGTAAAGATGCCTTCTGTTTTCTAAACAGCTCACTGTGGTTCTTTGTAAAAGAAAGCACCACTAATCCCTGCCAAATATATCCACTGACCTCAAAGTAGAGTAGATTTAGGGAGCTGCAGTTAGTGGTGGTCACAAGGTTTATCTTGAAAAGTCACTTCTTGCTTATTCCAGCTCATAAGGCAAACCTGGCTTTTCAACATGAGTTAATTTGGATCCTAGTTACCCAATACAGGGTGTTAGTGTTTTATCAAAACCTCAAACACACTTCTATTCTTTAAAACTGAAGTAATAAGTATATATTTTTGGTGAAAGAAATAGGGCTTGTGATGACTTGATAGAATTTAGTAAAATCAATTATTTATTCATTGCAAATGCCTTTCTTTTTAAATGAACATGTGAACATCAACTGATGAACCACAGCGGAATCAGATTGACTACATTAGTGGAAGAAGACATTAGAAAAGGTCCGTATCAACAGTCAAAAGAAGTCCAGAAGCTGACTGTGAAACAATCAATTATTTATTGAAAGTTCAAACTGAAGCTGAGGAGAATTAAAGCAAGTCTACAAGAACAAAAAAATACTACCTCAATTCTATCCCATTTGAACTTAAAAATCCCCTCAAGAATAAATTTGATGCGTTGAATACCAGTGACTGAAGACCAAATGAGTTGTGGCATTACATCAAGGACCTCATGAAGAAAGCAAAACGTCATTGCAAAGACATGGTGGGAGAAAGGAATGCAAAAATGGATGTCCAAAGAGACTCTACTGAAGTAAGAAAACAGAACAGATTTCAAAGGGAAGCTCTGAAAGACAAAAAAAGTATTATAATGAGATATGCAAGAAGCTAGAGTTAGAAAATAAAAAAGGAAAAACACATTTAGCATTTATCAAGCTGAAAGTATTGAAGAATAAATTCAAGACTTAAGCTGCAAGATTAAAAGATTCCATGCAAAAAATATTGAATGATGCAGAAAGCATTAAAGTAAAATTCAAAGGTCTCTGTTACAGGAGTGCCTTGGTCACAGACAGATCATGCAGCTGAGGCCTCCTGAGAAAACTGCACTCAGGAAATGGAAATAATAAAACATAAGGAACTAGCAACTATTCACAATGACACTATAGAAACTACGTCATACACAACAAGAAGAAACTCACATAATGTAAGGAAACAGCAGTCAGGATCAAACACCATGAAAAACCCAAACAAACTATTTCCTAAAAAAAAGTAGACTAGAATATTCACTGAATACCCTGCAGCCAGGAAGGCAGAAAGAATACATTTATGGAGTTCCAAGAATTGGTACTGAAGAAATTACAAATGATGGAAGAGAAATGAAACTAGTATAAAAGAGATGCAGGAATTTAAAAAATCAATACAAACCAGAGAGACCACAACCAACACAGTTTTAGAACAATAGAAAAACATGAAAATGTAAACTGGACTAATAAGGCCAGTGCTGAAGAAATCTTCAACATGTTATTACTGTTGAGTATGACTGATAGCGACCTTGTGAACAAAATATCTGAACCTTATTCTATCCTGTGTCATCCTCACGCTTCCTGACCACAAGAACCCATTGCAGCAGACATCATATCAATCCACCTGGTTGAGGGCTTCCTCTCCTTTGCAGACCCTCCACCCTTCCCAGCATCATGTCCCTCTCCAAGAAATAGTCTCTCCTAGCAACATGCCCAAAGTATGTGAGGTGAAGTCTCATCATTCTTGTCTCCAAAGAGTACTCCAGCTGCCCCCTCTCCAAGACATATCTGTTCATTCTTTTCACTGTCCATGGGATGTTCAGTGCCCTCCTTCAACACTACAGCTGAAAGTTGTCAATTCATTTTCTGTCATCCTTATTCATTTTCCAGCTTTCAGATGTATAGCAAGTGATCAGAAAGACGATGGCCCAAATTAGATGCACTTTAGTCCTCAAACGGAATTGTTACTTCTCAGTAATTTGGAGAGGTCCCTAACTGTACATTTTCCCAGTGCAATGTGTCTCCCTATTTCCTGGCTGCTGGTACCAAGGGTGTTAATTGTGGATACATGCAAGAGGAAGCTATTGAGGGATAAAATAGTGGAACAGAAGAGATGGAATAGAGGCTTAGTGAAATAGAAGACAAAACCTCAATGAAAACTTACTAGAAGAAAAAAGCAGAGAGAAGACAGAAAGGAAATGAGGAAAACTCAGAATCATGTGGGATGAAATAAAACAAAAACACACCCACATAACATAGGTGTGATTGGAATTCCAGAACAGGAGGAATAGGGGGAAAATCATAGAGAACATTGTAGAAGAGACACAAGATGACAACTTTGCAGGTATCATGAAAAAATGAGGACATACTCATTCAAGAAGCTCTAATCTCCAAACAGACTAGACTCCCAAAGAAAGACATTAAGATATATGATGGTCAAATTCTCCAAAATCAAACACAAGAATCAAATTAAATGTAGCATGAGAGAGACAAAGAGTCACCTACAAAAAAGAACCAATTACATTAAGCTATTAATTCTTCGCAGAAACCATGTGAGAAAGAAGACAATAGGATGGCATATACAGAAAGCTGAAAGAAAACAATTGCAACCAGAGAATTCTAAACCCTGCAGAGATCTCCATGAAATGTGAAGTCATTTGCAGAAAAACAGAAATGTAATTAAGGAACTTGTGCAAACAACACAACCTATACAAGAAATATTAAAGGAAGTTCTTCATACAAGACAACAGAGGAAAGTGGATGGACTAAAGTAATTAGTAACAACAGAAAAAGGAACACAGCAAAATGGCAACCACAAAAACTGGTTTGTTAACACATCTCTTATTCCAGACTGTCACAGATATAATGCCTAATTATATATTCCTTTAAAACAGCTCTTTCCCTCATATGTTCCAATCCAGTACTTAATTATCCACCCATAGTTTTCCTATTTTCACCCTAATTCCCTATGTCAGTTCTGTTTCGTAACAGTGGTGTTATGCAGTATTTGTCACTTTGTGATTGAGATATTTAATTCAGCAAGGAGATTGCGGGGGGAGGGGGAAGAATGGTAAAAGGAGAGAGAAAGAATAAACTGTACAACAATAAATAATTATTTTTCGTAAAGAAAATGAACTGGGAGGGAGAAGGAAGAGGGAGGAAAATGTACGACAATGAATGAATGAAAATCCAACCTTTCTGTAAACGTTTGTTAAAATTACAACAAAAAAGTATTCTAATGTTAGCTTTTTTATTTTAGTTGGGTCTGTTGTGATGTTACCTGATTCATCTCTTATTCGGATTATTTGTGTCTTCTCCCTCTTTTCTTTTGTGAGTTTTGCTAGTGTTTTATCGATTTTGTTGACCTTTTCAAAGAACCAACTCCTAG
>NW_006399861.1:11688181-11698690 GCF_000299155.1 Elephantulus edwardii
GATCCATCTCATTGAGGGTCTTCCTCTCCTGCACCATCCCTCCACTCTCCAAAACATGATGTCCCTCTCCAAGGACTGGTCCCTTCTTGTAACATCCCCAAAGTATGTCAGATAAAACTTCAGAATCCTTGACTCCAAGGAACAGTCCAGCTTCACCCTCTCCAGGACAAACCTGTTTGTTCTTCTAGCAGTCCATGGTATACTCAGAACTCTTCTCCAGCACCACAGCTCAAAGGCATTAATTCTCCTTCTATTACCCCTGGCCACTGTCCAATTCTCTGATGCATAGCACACAACTGCGAAGACTATAGACCAGATCAGGTGCACTTTCGTCTCCAGCCTGACGTCATTGATCTTTAATACTCTTGAGAGGTCCCTCACAGCTGACTTTCCCAATGCAATTAGTCTCTTGATTTTCTGGCTGCTGGTAGGTACCAAGAGTGTTGACTGTTGAGTCAAGTAAAAGAAAACTATAAACTATTTTAATCTCTTCACCATCCATACTGATGCTGCCAATTGGCCCAGTGGTGAGAATCTTTGTTTTCTTGATGTTGAGCTTCAATCCATATTGAAGGCTACAGTCCTTGACCTTCTGCAGCAAGTGCTTAAGGTCCTCCTCAGTTCTAGCAAGTAGGGTTGTGTCATCTGCATAACGAAGATTGTTGATAACTCTTCCACCAATCCTGATGCTACATTCCTCCTCGAACAGCCCAGCATCTCGGATGATCTGTTCTGCATACAGACTGAAAAGGTATGGAGGCAGAATACATCCCTGATGGACCTCGTTCTTGATTTTGCACCATGTAGTGTCTCCTTGCTTTGTTCTGACGACTGCCTTTTGGTCCAAGTATAGGTTTCACATAAGCACAATCAAATGTTCTGGAATTCCCATTCTTCTCAGAGTCAGTCATAGCTTGTTGTGATCCACAGTCAAAACCCTTTACATAGTCAATGAAGCACAGACAGATATTCCTTTGGTACTCTCTGCTTTCTGCCACCATCTGTCTAACATTATCTATAATATCCCTAGTAGCACAACCTCTTCTAAATCCAGCCTGCACATTTGGCAGTTCTCTGTTGACATATTTCATCAGAATCCTGCTTGCATGTGATATTAATGATATTGTTCAATAATTTCCAGACTCTGTTGAGTCACCTTTTTTTGGAATGGAAACAAATATCAGTCTTTTCCAGTCAGTTGACCAGCTGGCTGTCCTCCAGATTTCTTGGCAAAACTTAGTGAGTACATCCAGGGCAGTGTCTATTTATTGAAATATGTCAACTGGTAGGCTGTCAACCCCTGGAGCCTTGCTTTTTGCCAATTCCTTCATAGCAACTTGAACTTCCTCCTTCATCACCATAGGCTCTTGCTCATATGTTATTTCATGAGATTCTTCTGTGTCAGCCAATTCCTTCTGATACTTTGACTCTATGTACTTCTTCCATCTTCTTTTAATGGCTTCTTGGATCATTTAACATTCTACCCAAAGCAAAATACATAAAACAAACCTTAACAGACTTGAAAAAAGGAAATAACACCACAATCGTAGAAGACTTTAACACACCACTCTTAAACAAAGACAGGCACAATCTAGAATATAAATACTACCTTAGATTAATCCTTTGCTAATTAAGAAGTAAAAAGGATTTCAAATAGATTTGCTGAGGTTAAGGGTAGATACTTCAGTAGATTCTGCTATATGGCTTCAATATTTTTTCTGTTTGGAAAAAGGGAAGGGCAGGATGGTCATGTGCATGGACTCAAAAAAGAAATTCAATAAAGATGCAGAAGAACTAAATGATTCAATCAGCCAACTTGACTTTCTTGATATATTCAGGCTACCTCACCCAACAAAACCTCTATTTACTTTCTTCCCAAGTGCACATGTTGCTTTCACCAGAATCAATCACATAGCAGAACATAAAGCAAGCCTCAAAAAAATTGAAAAATACTGAAATAATTCAAAGTATCTTCTCAGACCACAAAGCTAGTTAACAACAAGAGGTTAAAGGGAAAAAAAGTACATTCAGGAGGAAACTAGATAACACTTTGGTGGTGGTGTTGTGGAGCACTAAAAGGTTATGTTCTGATTGTGTGTTCAGTTGGAACAAACTCATAGCTGAAACTCCAGCAGGTTTTCAGAGGCAGTTATTTTCAAAACCTACTACAGTGCTTTTCAATCTGTATGCATAACAGATCATCCGAGATGCTGGGCTGTTTGAGGAGGAATGTGGCACCAGCATTGATGGAAGAATCATCAACAACCTGTGTTATGCAGATGACACAACCCTGCTTCCTGAAACTGAAGACAACCTGAAGCACTTGCTGTAGAAGGTCAAGGACTGCAGTCTTTAGTATGGATTGAAGCTCAACATCATGAAAACAAAGATTTTCACCAATGGGTCAATTGGCAGCATCAGTATGGATGGTGAAGAGATTGAGAATAGTTAGCAGTTTTAGTTTATTTGGTTCCACAGTCAATTTTGGTTACAGCAGCCAGGAAATCAGGAGATGGATTGCATTGGGAAAGTCAGCTGTGAGGGACCTCTCAAGAGTACTGAAGAGCAACGACATCAGGCTAGAGACTAAGGTGTGCCTGATCCAGGCTATAGTCTTCTCAATTGCATGCTATGCATCAGAAAGTTGGACAGTGAATAGGGATGTTGGAAAAAGAATTGATGCCTTTGAGCTGTGGTGCTGTAGAAGAGTGTTGAATATACCATGGACTGCTAGGAGAACAAACAGGTTTTTCCCAGAGAGGGTGAAGCCAGAATACTCCTTGGAGTCAAGGATTCTGAAGCTTCGTCTGGCATATTTTGGGCATGTTTCAAGGAGGAACTGGTCCTTGGAGAGGGAAATCATGTTTGGGAGACTGGAGGGACGGCGCAGGAAAGGAAGACCCTCGATGAGGTGGATCAATTTTGTGAGTGGAGTGGTGGGAATGAGTGTGTTTGAGACGGCGAGGTTAGCACAGGATAGAGCGGCTTTTAGGGCTTTTGTGCATAGGGTCGCTATGAGTCGCAAGAGACTCGATGGCCCTTAACAACAACAACTACTACTACTACTACTACTACTAGTACTAGAGTGCTTTAGTAATTAAAACATCATGGTATTGGTAAAATGACAGACAAAAAGATCGAAGGAATATAATTGAGAACCTAGAACTCAAACCATTTACTCATGACCAGCTGACATTTGACAAAGAAGCAAAACCCATTAAGTGAGGAAACAGCATCCTCTTCAAGAAATAGTGCTGACAGAACTTGACATCTACATGCAGAAAACTGAAACATGACCCACATTTCATGCAATGCACACAAAAACAACTCAAATGAATCATAGACCTAGGGGTAAAACGCAAAACTATGAGTAAAGATTATAAAAGACAAATGAGTTAGGAAAAAAAAAACCCACAAAACACCAAAAATCCTCCAGTGGGTTTTCAGAGGCTGTCAATCAAAAGGGAGAAGATTGTCCATCCTTCTCTCATAGAAAAGCTGGTGGATTTGAAATGCCTTTGGGTTGGCAGCATAACTCTTCATCCACTAGGCCACCAGAGCTCCCTGGATGAGGAGCAGAGGATGAAATTAATGGGGAAGGAGGATTTGTACTAATGTACATTCAGGGAGGTGGCAGGTACAATCTAGAATATAAATACTACCTTAGATTAATCCTTTGCTAATTAAGAAGTAAAAATGATTTCAAATAGATTTGCTGAGTTTAAGGGTAGACAATTCTGTAGATTCTGCTATATGGCTTCAATTTTTTTTTTTCTGTTTGGGAAAAGAGAAGGGCAGGATGGTCATGTGCAGTTTGGCGCTTCCTCAAAAAGCTGAACATAGAAATACCATATGACCCAGCTATTCCACTACTTGGACTGTACACTGAGAAAATGAGAACTGAGTCACAAATGGAGATTTGTACACCAGTATTCATAGGAGCACTATTCACCATAACAAGAACATGGAAACAGTCCAAATGACCAACAACAAACAAATAGATTGAGAAATTATGGTACATTCACACAATGCAGCATGCAAGAGCAATGATTTTGTAAATTATTTTTTAACTTGGGAGGGACTGGAAAGCATTACACTGAACTAAGTGAACTAAGGCTCTATGAGGAGGAATGTGCCATCATAACTGGAAGAAGCCTCATCAACAACCTGCATTATGCAGATGACACAACCTCACTTGCTAAAACTGAAGAGGATCTGAGGCATTTGCTGCAGAAGGTCAAGTATTGAACGAAGCTCAATATTAAGAAAACAAAGATTCTCACAACTGGGCCAATTGGTATCAATCTCCATCATGATAGATGGAGAAGAGTTTGAGATTATTGACAGCCTCAGCTTGCCTGGATCCACAATCAATACTCTTGGTACCAGCAGCCAGGAAATCAAAAAACTAATTGCACTGGGAATATCTCTTGCCAGGGATCTCTCCAGAGTACTGAAAAGCAATAATGTCAGTCGAGAACTAAGGTGCACCTGATTCAGGCCATGGTCTTTGCAATTACTTGCTATGCATCAGAGAGTTCAATAATGACTAAAGATGATAGAAGAAGAATTGATTACCTTGAGTTATGATGCTGGAGAAGAATATTGAACATACCAGGGATTACTAAGAGAACAAACAGGTTTGTGCTAGTGAGGGTGAAACCAGGCTGCTCCCTAGAGCCAAGGATTTTGAAGCTCCATCTGACATATTTTGGACATGTTGTAAGTAAGGGCCAATCCTTGGAGGAGGATATTATACTTGGAAGGATGGAGGGACAATGCAAGAGGGGAAGAGCCTGGATGAGATGGATTGACTCAGTGACTGGGAACATGAGGGTAGGTGTGTCAGAGACACTGAAATTGGCTCAAGATAGAACATAGTTCAAAGTTGTTGCACACAGGGATGCTATGAATTGGAGTAGACTTGACAACACACAACAACAATATGAATGAAACAATGTATATGAACAATCACATGGAAATAAAGAAACAAAATGAAAGAAGAAAATCAGAAAAAAAGTATGATATAGATGAATGTTGTTGTTGTTGTTGCTATGTGCCATTGAAGTCTTCTGCATCATAGTGACCCTATGTACACTACCCATGAAGCCTGCCCTATCCTGAACCAATCTCATTGTCTCTGATACACCTAATCCATTTCACCTGGAAGGCCACGGTATGTTCAACACTTTTCTCCAGCATCACAACTCAAAGGCATCGAGCCTTCTTTTATCATCTTCAGTTCTTTTCCAGCTCTCAGATGCATAGAAAGTAATTGTGAAGAAGATGGCCTGGATTAATCTCTTCTCATCTATTATGAAGCTGCCAATTGGCCCAGTGGTGAGACTCGTTGTTTTCTTGATGTTGAGCTTCAATTGATAGTGAATACTATAGTTCTTGACCTTCTGCAGGAAACACCTCTTGTCCTCCTCAGTTTCAGCAAGCAAGTTTGTGTCATCTGCATAACACAGGTTGTTGATGAATCTTTCTCCCATCCTGATGTCACATTCCTCCTCATAAAGTCCAGCCTCCTGAATGACCTGTTCCACAAAAAAGATTGAAAAGGTATGGGGATAGAATGCATCCCCAATGCACATCTTTCCTGATCCTGAACCATGGAGTACTTCCTTGCTCTGTGGATTAAAATAAAAAAAAGAAGAAGACAGAAGGAATATGGAGAGAAATTGTACCAAAAAAAAGAATTGGTTGTATTGCAAGTGCTTGCTACAGCAATATGACAAGAGAAGGAAATAAAAGGCATTCAGATGAGCAAAGAGATGGTTAAACTGTCTCTATACCAGATGATATGACAGTATAAGCAGAAAACCCCAAAGATGCAGCAAAAATCCTGTTAGAGTTAGTAGGCCAATTGAGCATGATATAAGATCAATATCCAAATATTAGTAGCATTCCTCTACACTAAAGAGAACTCAGAGAAGGAAATCAAGAAAGAAACACCAATTACAACAGCCAACCACAAATTGAGATACTTGGGCATAAACCTAACTAGTGATACAAAAGCCCTTTATAAAGAAAACGACAGAACTTTTCTGCAAGATACAATAAAACACCTAAAGAAGTGGAAAAATGTGCCCTATTCATGAACAGGAAGACTCAATATTGTGAAAATGACAATCCTACCAAAAATAATCTACATGTTCAATGCATTCCCAATCCAGATATCAAATTCATTTGATCAAAAGGGAAACTGTCAAATTTATTTGGAGAGACAAGAGACCCCAAATAAGCAAAACACTAATAAGAAATAAAAATGAGGTTGAAGCCATGGCACTCCCTTAAACTCAAAACCTACTATACATAGCAGTAGTAACAAAACCAAGATGGTACTGGTACAGTAGCAGACACATAGACCAATGAAACAGAATTGAGAAGCCAGAAATAGACTTATCTATCTATAGTTAACTGATATTCAACAACGGAATCAAAGCTATCAAATGGGGAAATGATAACCTCTTCAACAAATGCTGCTGGAAAAACTGGACTTCCATCTGCAGAAAGCTGAAACAGGAGAGTAAAGTCCCAAATCATAAAGTTCATAAGAGACAAAGTGGGATCAAGCTTAGAAGCTCTAGTCTACAGTGTAAAGAAACTGCCAAATACAGCCAGAAATGCACAATATGAACAGGATAACATTGATGAATGGGACCTTCTAAAGATTAAATCCCTGTGCTCATTAAAAACTTTTCCCAACAGTGTGGGAAAAAACCCTACCGACTCGGAACAAATGTTTGGCAATATAATCTCAGACAAAAGTCTCATAATGAAAGTTTACCGACTGCTCCTGGACCTTCACAAGAAAAAGACTGATAACCCAATTACAAAATGGGCAAAAGACATAGGAAGAATTTTCACAGAAGATATTTTAATGGCCAACAGACACATGAAGAAATGCTCAAAATCATTGGCAATAAGGGAGACGCAAATCAAAACCACAATGAGATATCATCTTACTCCAGTAACAGTGGTAAAGTTTAACAAGACAGAAAGTAATAAATGTTGAAGAGGATGTGGTGAGATAGGTACTCTTAAACATTGTCGGTTGGATTGTAAAATGCTACAGCCATTCTGGAAGGCAGTTTGGCGCTTCCTCAAAAAACTAAACATAGAAATTCCAAATGACCCAGCTATCCCACTACTTGGAATATACACTGAGAGAATGAGAACTGAGGCACAAACAGAGATTCGTACAACAATATTCATAGCACCATTATTTACCATTGCAAGAATATGGAAACAGCCCAGATGTCTAACCACAATCGAATGGATTGAGAAATTATGGTACATTTATACGATGGAACACAACACAGCCTAACTTAGCATTATGCCGAGTGAACTAACTCAGTACCAGAAGAACAAATACTGTCTAAAATCATTATTGTAGAATGAGTATGAGGATCCAAGTGGGGAGTGGCAGGGTAGAAGTAGAGGTATAGGTGTGTGTGTGTGTGTTTGTGTGTGTAAAACTAATCATAAGTTTCTACAATTTTTTTGAGGAATTGTAAGAATCTGGTGTGAAAAACAATATATTTGAATTTTGTAAATAAATTAATAATAAGAATAATAATAATAGACACACCCTTGCTCACTGAAACTGAGGAGGACCTCATGCACTTACTGCAGAGGGTCAAGGACTGCAGCCTTCAGTATGGACTGAGGCTCAATGTCAAGAAGACAAAGCTTCTCACCACTGGACCAATTGGTAGCATCAGGATGGATGGCGAAGAGATTGAGATTGTTCACAGCTTCAGTTTGCTCAGCTCCACGGTCAACACTCTTAGCACCAACAGCCAGGAAATAAAAAAACGTATTGCGATGGGAAAATCTGCTGTTAGGGACCTCTCTAAAGTACTCAAGAGCAACGGTGTCTCTCTGGAGACTAAGGTGCGCCTGATACAAGCCATGATCTTTGCAATCACTTGTTATGCATCAGACAGCTGGACAATGACTAGGGAGGACAGAATTGAGGCCTTTGACCTGTGGTGTTGGAGAAGAGTATTGAATGTACCATGGACTGCCAAGAAAACAAACAGATTCATCCTGTTGTTGTTGTTGTTGTTGTTGTTGTTATGTGCCGTCGAGTCGCTTGCGACTCATAGCGACCCTATGTACAACAGCCCTAAACTCCACTCTGTCCTGTGCCAATCGCACTGTCTCTGACACTCCCATCCCAATTATCCCAGTCACTGAATTAATCCACCTCATAGAGGGCCTTCCTCTCCTGTGCTGTCCCTCCACCCTCCCAAGCATGATGTCCCTCTCTAAGGACCAGTATTTCCTCACAACATGTCCAAAGTATGGTAGACGGAGCCTAGAGAGGGTTAAACCAGGCTACTCCTTGGAGGCAAAGATTCTGGGGCTTCGTCTGATATACTTTGGACATGTTGCAAGGAAAGACAGGTGTTTGGAGAGCGACATCATGCTCCCACAGTTATTTGGGGGGATAACTGCTATCTAGCTTGACCACGCGAGACCCATTAACTCAGGGAGCGACTGTCAGTCTGCCCACTGCCACGTGACCCCGGAGAAGTGACCACCCGACCATCACCGCGTGACCCTAGAGGAGTGATGGCCCGGCACCACATAAACTCCTAGCAGTGACCAAGCCCTGCCTCCCACCTCCCAGTGCTGGTGCCCCAGCCCCGTGCTCCCACCACCACCCCCCGTGCCACAGCCCCATGGTCCTCACCCCCCACCACAGACCCATGACCCCAACTGCTCCTCCTCCACCCCTGTGGAGGCACCACAACCATGAGCCTCCATGCCCACCACAGCCCAGCAACCCCAGTGGTGCCTCAGGGCCAGAAGAGAGTCCTTCAAGACACACAGAGACTGACCAATGTGGTGAGTCATGGACAGCAGGTTTTAGAATCAGAATTTTTGTTGGAACAATTCCTTTCAGAGTTACAGGAACACAAAGCCATGCCGAGGATGCAGCCATCACTCGAAGCCACCAGCTGAGCTGCTGTGGGACTGATCTGGCAGGAGAAAGGCTGGAAGGATCTTTACTGGGTTTTCTGGGGCACTGCTGATTACCCAGGAGAGCACCCAAGGGTGGGAACACTGGTGGGGCATTGGCTGAGCACTTTTGGACCACACCGACTGCCCAGGAACAAGCCAGTCAGTGGTAATCTGTCTGAAATTTTGTGGACAATGTAGACCAGCCAAGGGGTGTGGGTCACTGGGAATTTGACTTTGGCTTTTCAGATCCCATTGGACCCAGGATCCTGCATAGGCAGGGGCTGCTGTGTGAGGGCACCTGTGTAAGTGCCATGGACAGGGACCACGGAGTGAAAACTGCTGTGTGGGAGATGAACAGCTGGAATTTGAGTAGGGACCCCAATCGTGAGCAGACCCTGACAGATGAGGTCTGAGTGAGGTCCCCCAAGTGTTTGACCTGCCCTTGTGATTGCCCCATCCCCATGCCTGAACCACCCATTTGGATCCAAACCAGTGCCTACACATCTGGTCAATCAATTTGCCTTTAATCGGGAACACTATCACCTGTCTTATCAACAAGAGGTTGCTATCACAGGCTCTGAACTGACATTTTCCTGAAGTCAGAAGTTCAGAAAAACACACAAGTGGGGTAGCTGCCCAACTGATCTCTAGAGCATTGTCTTCAGATCAAGAACATATCAATGTCTCAAAGAAAGCAAGCTATCTCACGCACCACACAAGCACAAAGCAAGATGTCACCCTCAAAGGGTGACACAGTATCAATGGATTTCCTGAAGCCAGAAAGTCTGATGGAACTTTCTGACACAGAGTTTAAGTGAAGAATGACTGAATATATTCAATGGATAAAAGACAAACTTGAAGAATTACAGGATAGTACAAGCAAAAAACAGGAGGAGCTCAAAAAAATAATCCAGAACAATGCAGGGGGGAAAAAAACCAAACAAACCTGAGGCATCAGTGGCACTGGAAAAACAAGAAACCACTATCCAAAATATGAGGCCCATTGTTTCAGATGCTGTCAACATGATGGAGAGACACATGAGCAGAGCGGAAGAGATGGAACACAGAACCAGTGAAATTGAAGACAGAATTGTCACCACTGATCTGCTAGAGCAAAAAGCAGACTCAAAAAAGAAGGGGAAAAAAAAGAAAATCTAAGAATAAAATAGGACAGCATCAAGAGAAATAACATGCACATCATTGGAATCCCAGAAAAGGAAGAAGCAAGCAAAGACACTGAAAAGGTTGTGGAAGAATTACTAGAGGAAAACTTCCCGGGCATAATGAAGAATGAGAGAATATATAGTCAAGAAGGTCAGCAAACAAAATATAGATTAGACCCCAAAAGAAAAACATCAAGGGATTGTTGTTGTTGTTGTTGTTATGTGCCGTCGAGTCGCCTGCGACTTATAGCGACCCTATGTACAACAGCCTTAAACTCCGCTCTGTTCTGTGCCAATCGCACTGTCTCTGACACTCCCATCCCAATTATCCCAGTCACTGAATCAATCCACCTCATAGAGGGCCTTC